>NC_133666.1:282864638-283193241 GCF_037893015.1 Macrotis lagotis
GAGGAATATAAGTATTTAATAGAAGTAATGCAGGGTATATCTCTTTCCTTGCAACTTTCTTAACATTTTTGTTTCTGTCTCCCCTTTGCCCTTATGCTCCCTTTTCTATTAGGGTTTTTAATATATTTTCTTCTCCCTTCTACATGATTGTCACTGCCTTGAAAGCAGGAATTATGTCTTATTTTAACTTTTGACTACCTTCAACACATTGTCTAGATAAATGACTGTTCAGTACATCATTCATTAATGCATTTCCACCTGTCTGTGATGGTACTGATTGTCCCTGAAGCAAGGCAATGTTAAACAAAAGTTGCAAATATCATTATTCTGTTTTACCTATTAGTGATCTAGACAATTTCCAGGTAGTTTGTTCCTTGCTAAATCTGCAAAAGTAAACACTCTATCTTGTACTGTTGGACATAGAGGCTCCCAGGAATAATCTGTCAGAGATTATAATAACATCCCCTTTTCTTGGTGACCACTGGAATCCAGGCCTCTCTGGACTTCATTGAGTCTCAACAGCTGGGGTCTGGCAATTCTGACCATTTTGTTTTAGAGCCTGAAACTCTGTCATCTCCTATTTAGATTTGCCTCTCAATAACCCCAAAGCAATTCAAACAGAAATTCCTTATTATTCTCTTATCAAGTGTTGTTTGTAAGAACTTTCTTCCAACAGGAACATGCTGTTTATGGTAATTGATTTGTTTTCCAGAATGGCAGGTTTTCTTGATGTGAGAACAAAATAGAAAACTATATAATATATAATACTGCTCATGTATATTCATTCAACTTTCATTTCTTTTTCTCCTTTCCACCTTTAGGGTCACTTACCCCATGTTCTTCCAGGACTTTATTTCACAAGTGCTTAAACAAAAAGTTTGTGAAATGTGTGTTTCCCTTCAAGAGTCCAAGTACACATTCCAGTAACTAAATGACCACAGGACATTGTGGGTCAGAATAAATACCACCAACCATGACTGTCTATGATTGAGTACACCATGTCTACTTGTCTTTAAAATATGAGACTTAGATGCTGCTTTTCTGATGTCCAGTAAATTTCCTGGACAATGTCCCTTCATTCACATCTATATTGTGCAATAGCTTGGTAATTTAATAAACATCAATAGATTGCCTATTTATTTCCCAAGAAATTAAGTCCTTAGTTCAATAGGATATCAAGTTGTCTTACTTCAAATGGTATTTCAAATAGAACTTTATGTAGCTGAAAATAAAATTAAATGATGAATTGGCTACCACTTGTTTGATTTGCTAGGAAGTTGAAATGACAGATTTTCATGGACAAAGGTTTACATTGATGCTCTATCTCCTAAATCTCCCAAATACGATAAAAACTCAAAACAGCATTAAAGATTGTAAAAAAGGAATGGATTATTCAGATACTAAGGAGCCATGGTCAGGATTACACAGGATCTGGAATATGATATTCCAGAGATCAAGGGAACTTGGATTCTTGGAACCAAGAATCATCTATCCAGCAAACTGAGCCTTCTCTTTCAGGGGGAAAAGATGAACATTTAATGAAATAGATGACTTTCAAATTTTCCTCATGAAAAGATCACAGATGAATAGAAAATTTGATCCTCAAGTAGGAGATTCAAGAGAGACATGAAATGATAAACAGGGGAAAGAAAATAAGATTAAATTCCTGATGGGAAGATTCACATAACTCTTGAAAATTGTAACTCTATTAGAGGGGAATACACTTAAGCTGAAGGAATGGAAAGTCATGGTATTTTCATGACTTTGTTGGAATTATTTTAAAAAAATAGAACATTAAAAAGTGGGGCTGTAAAGAAACAAGAGAAAGGGGGGGTAGAATGGGATAAATTACAGCACATGAAGAAGTGCAAAGGATTTATTTCAATAGAGGGCAAAAGGAGTAAAAGTATGATCTACCTGAATCTTACTCTTATTTAATTTGGCTCAAAAGAGGGATTAACACACACACACACACACACACACACACACACACACACACACACACTCTCAGTTGAGTTTAGAAATTTATCTTACCTTTAAAGTATTAGGAGTGGAAGTGGGGAGAGAAGGAGGGACTTATATAAGGGAAGGAAGGAAGAATGGGAAAAAGGAAAAGGGGGAAAAAAAAGAAAGGGTGGTGGATCAAAGGGAAGGAACTCATTGAATGAGATGGGATTCAGAGACAAAACATTGGAAGATGGAATAAGATGAAAGGAGGTGAAATGCAAATGGTGGAGAGATAGCTTAGATGACATGGAAGAACTAGTATTTGTAAGTGTGAATGTGAATGGGATAAAGTCTCCCAGAAATCAGAAGCAGAGGGGATTGAAAATAAAAATACTATAATATATTGCTTACAAGAAACATATCTGAAGCAGAGAGATACACAGAGTAGAGATAAAAGGCTAGAGCAGAATATATGGTGTTTCAGCTGAAGTGAAAAAAGCAGGAGTAACAATCCTATTGTAATAGAAGGAAAGAGAGGAGCAATGAGAAAAGTAGATCTCATAAAGAAGAAGAAAACTACATCTTGCTAAAAGATACCATTGACAAGGAAATAATTTAAATTCTATACATGTATGCATCAAATGGTACGGCATTCAAATTCTCAGAGGAAAAGCTGAATAAGTTACAGAAAGATAAAGACAACAAAACCATACTGGTGGGGGACCACAATCTCACTCTCTCAAAATTAGATAAATTTAACCATAAAATAACCAAGAAGGAAGTTAAAGAGGTGAAGAAAATGTTAGAAAACAGATATGTTAAACATCTGGAGAAAACTGAATGGTGGAGAAAGGAATATACCTTTTTTCCCCTAGGGTACATGGCACCTACAAAAAAATTGGCCATGTATTAAGGTATTAAAAAACCTCAGAATTAAATGCATAAAAGCAGAAATATTGAATGCATATATCTCAGATATGATGTAATAAAAATTATATTAAATAAAGGCCATGGAGATATATACCTTTATCTAATTGGTAACTAAATAACAATTTTAAAGAATGACCATATCAAGGCGACCAGGTGGCACAGTGGATAGAGCACTGGCCCTAGAGTCAGGAGTACCTGAGTTCAAATCCAGCCTCCAACACTTAATAATTACCTAGCTGTATGGCCTTGGGCAAGCCACTTAACCCCATTTGCCTTGCAAAAAAAAAAAAAAAAACAAACCTAAAAAAAAAGAATGAGCATATCAAAGAACAAATCAGAGAATTAATAATTTCATTCAAAATATGGAAAATAACGAGACAACATACCAAAATTTATGGGATACAGCCAAATCAGTTTTTAGGAGAAATATTATAATTCTAAATGCTTATATGAATAAAATAGAGAAAGAGATCAATGAACTGAGGATGCAACTAAAACAGTTAGAGAAAGGACAATTGCTAAATTAAATTTTCTGAAATTATTGGTGAAATTAAATTCTGAAATAAAATTAAAAATTCTGAAAATTAATGGTGAAATTAACAAAATTTAAAGCAAAAAACTATTGATTTAATAAAAGAAACCCAATAAACTAGATAAAACATTTTTTAAAAATTACTAGTGTAAAGTGAAGAGGAAAAAATTGAAATAGTAATTCAGAGTTATTTTGCTCAACTGTATGCCAATAAACTTGACAATCTAAGTTTAATGGATGAATATTTACAAAAAATATAAACTGCTCAGGTTAAAGGAAGAAAAAAATTAAATACTTAAATAAAACCTTCTCAGAAAAAGAAATTGAACAAATCATCATTGAACTCCCTAAGAAAAAATATTCAAGATCAGATCTATTCACAAGTGAATTCTACAAAACATTTAAGGAACAATTTGTTCTAATTCTAAATAAACTATTTGGGAAAAAATAGGATAAGAAGGGGGTTCTATCAAATCCTTTCTCTGATTCCAGTATGTTGCTCATACCCAAACCAGGAAAAAAAACAAAGAAGAGAAACAAAATTATAGATCAATTTCCCTAATCAATATGGTTGCAAAAATTTTAAATAAAAAAATTAGCAAAGCAATTATAGTAAGTTATCACTAGGATAATACCCTATGATCCAGTAGGATTTACACCAAGTAATGCAGGGTTGATTTAATATTAGAAAAACTAGCACTATCATTGATCATAATAGAGCAAACAGAAATCATATGATTATATCAACAGATGCTGAAAAAGGTTTTGATAAAATACAGTACCCATTCCTGTTAAAAACCCCAGAGAACATGGAAATAAATAGAATGTTCCTTAAAATTATAAACAGTATCTGTCTAAAACCATCAATAAGCATTATATATAAGAGGGTGAAACTAGAAGCATTCCCAGTAAGATCATGTGTGAATAAGATCAACTATGTTTCTTGTAAGCAACATATTATAGTTTTATTTTCAATCCACTCTGCTTCTGATTTATGGGAGAGTTCATCCCATTCACATTCACACTTATAATTACTAATTCTTTGATATGATCCAAACTATCTCTCCACCATTTGTATTTCCCCTCCTTTCACCCCTCCTTATGACCACAATTATTCAATATTGTATTAGAAATGTTAACTTTAGCAAAAGAGAAGGGAAAAAGTAATTGAAGGAATTAGAATCTGTAATGAAGAAACAAAGCTCTCACTTTTTTGTAGATGATATGGTAGTAAACCTAGAGAACCCTAGAAAATTATCTTAAAAAAACTACTGGAAATAATGAACAACTTTAGCAAAAGAGCAGGATATAAAATAAACCCACATAAATCCTGAATATTTCTATATATTACTAACAAGATACAGCAGCAAGAGGTAGAAAGAGAAATCCCATTTAATATAACTGCAGACAGCATAAAATACTTTGGAGTATTCCTGCTGAGACAGTCTCAGAAACTTTATGAAAACAGCTATAAAACACTTTTCCCACAAATAAAATCAGTTCCAAATAACTGGGCAATGTCAATTGCTCATAGTTGGCCAAATTAATATAATAAATTACTTATTCAGTGTCCCATCAATTAAACTTCCAAAAAATTAGTTTAGTGAGTAGAAACAATAGTGACTAAATTCATATGGAGGAACAAAAGATCAAGAATATCAAGGAAATTAATCTAAAATTATATTATAAAGCATCAGTCATCAAAATTGTTTTGTACTGGCTAAGAAATACAATAATGGAACAGTGGAATAGATTTGGTGCAAAGGAAACAGCAGTAAAAGCTAGAGTAATCTACTGCTTGATAAATTCAAAGATTTTAGCTTCTGGATAAAAACTTACCCTTCAATAAAATCTGTTGGGAAAATTTGAAGATAATATGGCAGAAACTAGATAAAGATTAACATTTCACACCCTATACCAAAATATGGTTGAAATGGGTACAGGATTTAGACATAAGAGATAATATCATGGTCAATTAAGGGAAGAAGGAATAGTTTAGCTATTAGATCTATGGGAGGGGCAGCAGTTTATGACCAAAGAAGAGATAAAAAGGTTATAGAAATTGCTTATAGAAAGCAAATTTTATAATTTTGGTTATATTAAATTAAAAAAGGTTTTACATAAAACCATTGCAACTGAGATTAAAAGGAATGTAGTAAATTGGGAAAACAATTTTTACATTTGTATTTCTGACAAAGAATGTGTTTCTAAAATATTTAGAGAACTGAGTCAAATTTATAAAAAAAAACAAGTCATTCACAATTGATAAATGGTCAAAGAATATGGAAGGCAATACTCAGACAAAGAAGTCAAAGCTGCCTATAGTCATATGAAAAAATTGCTTTAAATCCTTATTGATGGGAGAAATGCAATTTAAAACATCTCTGCGGTACCATCTCACACACCAGATTAGCCAGTACTAGAAAGAAAAAGGATCATTGTTGGAGGGGATATGGGAAAACTGGGAAACTAATGTATTGTTGATGAAATTTGTGAACTGATCCAACCTTTCTGTAGATCAATTTGGAGTTATGCCCAAAGGGCAATAAAACTGCATATTCTTTGATCAAGCAATACCACTACTTGGTCTGTTTCCTGAAGAGATCAAGCAAAAAGGGTAAAAATTCCACATGTACAAGAATATTTATAGGAGCTCTTCTTGTAGTGGCAAAGAATTGGAAATTCAGGGAATGCCTATCAATTTGGGAAAGACTGAACAAAGTGTAGTATTTGTATATGATGGAACACTATTGTTCTATTAGAAATCATCAGACAAGCCTGGAAAATTGCATGAATTAATGCAGAGTGAAATGAACAGAACCAGAAGAACATTAAAAACATGAACAACAACATGGGGTAATGATCAAGTATGATGGATCTGTCCATTTCAGCAGTAGAGTAATCAAAGACAACTTTAAAAGTCTTATGATGGAAAAATACCATCCATATCCAGAGAAGGAACTGTGGGGTTTGAGTGAAGATCAAAGGTTATCTTCAATTTTTAAAAGTTGTTATATGGATTAGGTCATTTTTTTCTTTCTGTTTTCTTTCTTCCCTTTGAATTTGATTCTTCTCTCACAACATGATCAATATGGACCTATTGTTTAGCATGGCTATGAATTTAGAATCTATATCAGATTGTTTCCTGTCAGGGGGAGGGGGAGGAAAGGAAGGGAGGGAGAAAAGTGTAAAGTTCAAAACCTGCAAAAAATGATTAGTAAATACTACTGTTGCATGTAATTGAAAAAAATCAAATAAATAAAATATTAAAAAAAGAAGCACCAAAAAAAAGAGAAAGGAATGGATTTAAGATATGGAACATGATTAATATAAATTGCTACATTTCTTTGATTGGGTCTTATGATATAATGAAATACAACAAATTGATGTGCAGGGGCACATATACAGTATGTATATTTCTTTTTTCTTTTTCTTTTTCTTTTTGTTTAGTTTGATTTTTGCTTGATGGAGAAGTAAGATTTGTAATTCTTCAGATAATTTTCTTAAATTCCTGTTTTGTCAATAAAATATGATAGATTATACCTTTCCTTTGCCTTCCCTTCACTTCTGTTAACTTTTTTTTTGTTTGTTTTTGCAAGGCAAATGGGGTTAAGTGGCTTGCCCAAGGCCACACAGCTAGGTAATTATTAAGTGTCTGAGACTGGATTTGAACTCAGGTACTCCTGACTCCAGGACCAGTGCTCTATCCACCTAGCCACCCCACTTCCGTTAACTTTCCTTCCTCACCACACTGACAAATTTTAAAGGCACACGATTCATATTAAAGAAAATAAAGAAAAGATAACAGCAAAAAAAAAAAAAGAGAAAAGAAAAAGGATATTTTTCAGCTTTTTTTTTAGGGCAAGTGGAAAATCAAAGAAGAGAGAAAATATCAGTTTGGCATAAATAAGAATGTACTCAAGGACTTCAAAGGAGAGACTGGATTGTTAATCTCCTAATTGTAGTTTTCTCTACCAAGGAGAATGACAAAAGAAATGGCAAGAGCTCCTACCAATCAATCAATAAGCATTTATTAAGTATAAAATATATTCTAGACACTGTGCTGGAGGCTAGAAATATAAATTCAAAGGATAAAATATTCCTTTCTCTCAGTATATTTACTTTCTAATGGGGGAGAAAACAAATGTGTATACATAAACACAAACACTAGTTAAATACAAGGTAGTGAAAGGTAAGGAATTAGCTTGCTCCATTAGCACCTTAAAAGCACAATGTCTAGTTCTTAGCATAACAAGTAGGTGTTGAATGAACACCTCATCTATTGACTGTCAGATGAGAATATGGTGCTGAAAGGAAGGATGAAGAAGAGATCCTATGAGATGGAGGTGAAATACAACATGTATGCAAAGCAAGTTTGAAGGGAGAACCTTCATAATAATAATAATAATAATTAGGGGACTTCATTTTTTGAATATAGATAAATTTCAAAGATATAAGTATTTTGTCTGAAGACTAGTATACAAAAGTTTGAACAAGTTTATCACTAGAAGCTTAGACACGAGGCCAGAAGTACTGTTTCAGACAGGTATTAACTGTATATTCTGTGTCCCAGATGTTATTACAGGCACTCAGGATTCAGAAAAAAAAAATTATTCCTTGTTCTCAGTGGGTTAAGCAACCACATTCAGGCCTCTGACTCATTTCCCATCCATTTCTAAATCTTGCTTTCAGGTTCATATACATCATCTGGCAACCTTTTATGTATTGTCATCTTACATTAGCATATAACATCTTGGAAGGCAGGGTCCATGTTATTGCTTGTAACTATATGCCCAGCACTTAGCAAAGTGCTTGATATATATAATATATATATATATGTATATATATATATATATATATAGTAAATACTTTTATAAAAAACTTTTTCTATCTATCTATCTATCCATCCATCAATACAATAGGAATACATGTTCATGGATACTATATATATATCTAAATATATGCATTTACATGTATGTGCATTATATACATAATAGTATGTAAAGATAAATAGAAAATTACACACTAAAATACAGAACTTATAATTGTTCTCAATAAGTTCAAGTCACGTACACAATGTACCTTATAAGAGAATTATTTAAATAACTAAATTTGGTAAAAACACAATTCTGAACATGCAGAAATTCATAAAGTAGAAAACAAGTGATAGAATTTGAGTCCAGAGACAGTAAAGGCTCAATTTGCCTCTTTGCTGTTGCACTATTCCAAATGCCTGTCAAAATAAGCCTGAGAAACATTATATATAGAGTAACATGAATATTATACAAAAAGTAGAATTGAATAATTAGAACAGATAGATGGATAGATAATAAAATTTCCCGTTAATTTATAGCTTGTCTCTGGAAAAGTACATATTGGTAGAGGTCAAGCAGAGGAAAGGAAATTAGAAATTTAGTTTCTGTCTCCCATGATAGCAGTTAGAAGAAGTAACTTCTCATGCTTAGTATAAAGATCATTATTGAACAATCATCTCTTAAAGAAGTTTATTTGTTAGGGCAGCTAGCTGGTACAGTGCATAGAGCACTGGCCCTGGAGTTAGGAGGACCTGAGTTCAAATCCTACCTAAGACACTTAATAAGTGCCTAGCTGTGTGACCTTGGGCAAGTCACTTAACCCAAATGCCTTAAAAATAAACAAAATAAAAATGAAGTTTATTCATTTCATCAACATTGCAAATATAAAGTGTGATAGTTTGGGAAAAGAGACTCTTGGGATCTGATAGAAATATTGGAACATATTTCATTATTTGATTAGAAACTGTGGGGAATTTGTTTTATAGTATAGTGATTTTTCCTACAAGTAATCATGCAATCTCTTTGAATTAGATAGAGTTGAGGGGATTGAGAACTGTCTAGAGACAGGAATAGCATAAATAGGAATGTGTATCTCATTTCCATTGGCCTACACACGGATTAGATTCCAGAAGCTTCTTCAATTAGGATAAAACTTATGTATAATTGTTGGAGTCCACAGCTCTAAAATATTAAGATTTGGTGTAAGATGTCTTGAGAAAGAATTCATGAGACTGAGACGTGGCCTCTCTCCCAGGCAAGTTGGCATTTTATTGAGCTCTGTGATGACACAGAGGACTGAGAGTTGAGAGGTGCTTTAGTAAAAGAGGAATCTGACATATTGTCATTTATATAGGATGAGAAGAAGGAAGAAGAGAGAAGCAATGATCTCAGATAAATAATTGCTTGTTTGAAATGTGTCTGGAAGTCAGAAGTTAGACCACCAGGGAAGGGAAGTTAGAAAGGAAAGAACTAATTAAGTAATAAAATATGCTTGTAAGAAGGACTTTTAGGTATCAAAGAAGACCCCCAAGTGCTGAGAATAAGTCATTAAGTTTTCAGGCAAACCATTCAATCCCTTGTTTATTTATATAAAATCCCTTGTTTCTGGTTATTTAAAAACATTCCAACTGACCTCTGTTTTTGGTGTTCCTAAATCCTACCCATCTCTCAAGAAAGTCTTAGGAAGCAGCATGATATGATAATAATCATGATAACTGACATTATTTATATATAGACTTTACAAAGCACTTTGCATAATTCTCCCCTTTCATCCTTATAACAATGCTGTGAAATACAAAAAATATTGCAGGCATTCTTCTCCCCTTTTATAGTTAAAGGACAAAGATGACCTAAACAATGCACACTGATAAAAGGCAACCAAAGACCAAAAGGCCCTGGGCAAAGACAGAGGTAGGGACTGCAGAGACAGTAATTAAATCATAGCTAGAAATCACAATTCTAGAAAGGACCTAGGAAGAACACTCAGAACAGATCTGCATGTTGGAGAGGGGCTCATTAATTGGGACACCATCATTATCAATTCTACATTTTCTCTCTCTAACAGTTCACAGCTTTGTTGAATAATTTGAGACAGACTGTCATTGCCTTTGCAATCTAAGATGCACCTTGCCCATTGATCACTCTGAAGTTCAAGACATATCTTAACTTATCTCATTTGAAGACCATACTGATATCCCTTTTACTAAGTTAGCCAAAAGATATTCAAGTATAAAGTAGAAGGTATTTACATTTTATAGTAAAATAAATGACAATATTTCCACACATAGCTGAACTCACAAATTCCCATACTACTGGGAGGAGAGAAGACATGTGTAAGAGTGAGAACTTTTAAAGAGAACATACTGGAATGTTCTCTACTTGTTGAAATTCTTTGCCTCTTTTGCTCCTACTAGGTATAAACATTTGTCTTGCTAATTTCTCCTAAGTACAGATTGTTTTTCTGCACTTCAGTTGATATAGTTTAATTTTTGGTTGTTGTATTAGACTGCAAAGTAGGCATTTCCATCTACTGTGGTACCATCCTCTGTACCTGGGCTACTTTTTTAGAATCATTGCTGCTCTTTGTTGCCACACTCTGTGGCAACCTTTCTGGTTTTCTGATGTTATATTTGCTATGTGGTTTTTTTTTTTTTCTATGATAGATACTCTTAGAGCTTTCATTCCTAAGCCTCTATGGTTATAGTGCTTTCTTGTGATTTAAACCCTACAACTATAGTCAGCAACCAGAGACCCCAGGCTTTTAGCCAGGGGGCTGAAGCATTCTGGGTTAGGTTAAATCTGCCTTTAGAATTACTTTGATATTGAGCTTCTACTATGTGGCTCAGTCTGCAAATTGCCTCAAGTTTTTTCTGCTCATATAATGCCAATCATAGTCCATGCTAATGCATTCTCTACTTCCCTACAAGTAAAAACAAAATCCATAGTTTCCCAATATTCCCATAACATATTAATGGAGTAACTGAGTTGGGAAAAATTTTAGAGATCCTGTAGTCCAATTTCATCGGACTTGTCCAAGATAATATTCATAATGTGACTTCCATTCCTTTTACAAATTATATTTACTTTCATATTAGCTTTTTGTTCCTTTTTCTTCACCTTCCAGTTGCTTGATATTTTCATTTTAAAATAGACATTGTTACTTTTAGTGCTACAGATCAGAAAATGCTATTTTTTATTTCTAGATTTCCTTTTTTTTTGCTTTATAGACAAGAACCTTTAATCATTTTCCCCGGGACTCAATTGCAAATTCATCTTATTTTTAATGTATTTTTTTCACTTCCAGTTTATCACTATTACAAATCCCTGCTTTAAGCACATCAGAATCATATTGGACTAATTAACAAACGACTCTAAAGGCATGTTGCAAATCTTTCCAAATACTCCTTAAGTCAAAATGTTCTTTTCTAGTTTCTGTAGCCTGGTCTTCATTATGTTTATTATGGAGGTAAATTGCTCCTAAAATATTTTCTCCTTGAAGCTATTCAAAGAATGGGACAAATGTGAGTATTAGGAGTTTATTTACACTGACAGACACATAGGGACAAGAAAAATCAATTCTGACTAAAAACTAGTTGATATTGGGACCAGAAGGGACAAAACATGAGAGCCAAAAATCCCCACAGGTGACTCCTAATAATTAATATTTCCATTAATTCTTTATTTCTTGAATATCCACTATATGAAGAATCTATGCTAGGCGTTGAGGGTCCAAGTACTATGAATGAAGGAATCATTATTTGAGAATGTGTTACATGCTACCAGGAGAGACAATTTGAAAATGTATAATATATATGGAATAAACATAAGTAAATGTGAAATATTTAAATGCACAGTAGTTAAAGGAGTGGACTAGTATTTGGGAGAATGAGAAAAGATTTTCCTTATGTGTTAATGATTAAAATGCTACTGGAAGGAAGAAAAGCATTTTTTTTGCAAGTGAACTTTTTATTATTACTATTATTACAACAATTTTGTTATAAGAGTAAACATAAAACCCCTCCCCCCAAGAAAATGAGAAACCTCAAGAACAATGAGAGAGAGAGAGAGAGAGAGAAAAAAAATGTACTTCAGTCTATGTTCAGATTCCAATGGTTCTGTCTCTGGGGTGAGTTGCTTTCTTTATCATATGTCCACCAGAGAAGTTGGTTCAATATTTTTCCCACAGTTGCTATTACTAGCTGTATTTCCCTCCACTCTATTCCTCCATTTATTATATTTTTCTCTCTCTCCTTTCATCCTGGTCCTGTCCAAAAGTGTGTTGCATCTGAGTACCTTCTCCCTCAATCTTCCCTGTCCTCTGTATCCTAGTCCTCCCTTCCCTTCCCCCATTCTTTCTTGATACAGAGGTGAGGACAGAGTACATTTTAGCTTCTAGGAACAATCAGTGTAAAGACACAAAGATAGGGGTAGAATGTTGTGTGTAACATAATAGAGAATAAAGAATATTCTATTATTCTATTAAATAGAGAAACAATGTATATTTAAAATTTTTGCAGAGTATTTTATATGCTATATTATTTGATTCTCTGAACGACCCAGTAAGGTACTTATTGCTCTTCCTATTTTACAGATTAGAAATGTAATTTCATAGAGGTTGAGTGAGGAACCTCTAGTCAGACAGGTAGTATCAGAGGTCAAATTTGGACTTGTTTTCTCAACTCTGAGCCTGACAAGTTATCTTTGCCTACACATTGCCTCTCCAAAAATCAAACAATGCAATATCTAGTGCCCCAATAAAAAACAGAATGAGGCATATACTCCTATTTACTGCAAAGGAAAGGTGAATGCTAAAATAGTATTTTGCCCTAAATTTTGGAAGTTTACAGTGCCTATTTTGCAGAAATCAACCCTATGGTTGGAGCCTGAAGATGGCAAGTGGAAATTAAAAGCATCTGTCTGAACATATGTAGACAGAGGAATAACAGCATCTCATCTCAATACATTTACTGCCATTCACAAAAGTTCTTAACCTCTAATTGTCCAAGCATGCCTCTTGCATGAACTTCACTTTTTATGAGACATACAAGGAGTTAGCTGATTTCCAAGATGACATATTTTGAAAATATCCATTAGGTGAAATATAGACTTTTATTTTTTTGTAAATTCTCATTTAATTTTTCTTTTCAAATAATAAACTCTATTTTCTCACTTTGGAAAAAAACAAACTCTTTGTAGGAAATATATGTAATTCAAAACAAATTCAGACATTAACAGAAATTGGACATGTTCCTTCTTTTTCTCTCTGTATATGCATGTATGCACACATATTTATATACAGACACCAAGAAGTACTATAAATCATTTATATAGTCCTGAAAAAAATGATTAAAATTTGGCAAATTTGAGATCATTGATAACTTTACAGAAAACAATTTCAATTGAATAATGAGATTAATAATCAGATTGCAAGGATTGAGATAGAGATGAATGAAAGAGGAGATTGACAATATAGTAATAAGAATAAAGATAGCTTTATCTCACTGTCCCTAGTTTCAGAATATTCATTCCCTCCTTATTTACATTTAATCAGTGACTATCACCTCTCCAAACATAACTGAAATTTACTCCAAAGATAACTAATGGATTTATTGCCATAAAGCAATTCAACTGTCACCATCCTTCTTTCTCATTTCTGAGGTAGACAATGCTGGACACTATTTCTGGATAATCTCTTTTTGACTCCCATGGACATCCACTGTCTTGTGTCATCTATATCTCTGATTCGTTTTTCTATTTCTTCTTTGCTATACATTCTTATTGACTTTTTACTGTTTTCTCTATTATTATTGGTTCCAAAACTATATCTTCTGGAAATTGAAACTATCTATAGTCACATGAAAGAATGGTCTAAATCTCTATTGGTTAGCGAAAGGCAAATTACTCTGAGGACATACCTAACAGAATGACAGAAAAAAAAATAAGGGTTGGAGGAAATGAGGGAAAACTGGGACACTAATGCACCATTGGTGGAATTGTAAGGCAATCCAACTACTTTGGAGAGCAATTTGAAACTCTACCCAAAGAGATATAAAACTGCATAAATTTTGATAAAATGCAAAAATTCATAAAAAGGGGAAAAAAAGGATACATATATTTAAAAAATTTTAATAGCAGTCTTTTTGTAGTGCCACAGAATTAAAAATCAAGAAGATGTTCACCAATTAGATAATTGCTTGAACAAGTTGTGATATAGGGATGTAAAGGAATATTTTTGTTCCATTAGAAATCATGAGCAGATGAATTTCAGAAAAAAAATGTAATGAAGTGAAACTGAGTGAAGTGAGGAGAAACCAGGAAAACAACATTATACACACTAACTGCAACACTGTGATGGGCAATTATGATAACTCTTCTCAGCAATGAAGTGATCAGACTTGTGATGGAAATGCCATCCACATCCAGAGAAAGAAATATGGAATTTGAATGCAGATCAAAGTGACTAGTTCTTTATAAATGTTTTTTATTTTTTTCTTTCTTGTGATTTTTCCCTTTTGTTTTTATTCTTCTTTCATAGATTGACTAATATGGAAATATGTTTAACATGATTATATATGTATAACCTATATCATATTATGTACAGTCTTAGGGAGAGAGAAAAAAGGGAGGGAGGGAGAAAATCTTGGAAATCAAAATCTTATAAAATGAGTGTTGAAAACTATCTTTACATGTAATCGAGGAAAAATAAAATATTATTAAGTGGGGAAAACATATCTTCTGCCTAAACTCTCCTTTGAGTTTCAGACTTAGGGTTTCTGAATGTTCAATAAATACCTTTGCCTGAAAACAACCTTGTAATGAGGTCTAGTATGGTTAAATGACTGTTCCAAAGATACATGGGTAGTTAATAGATGAGCGAGGATTTAAACTCACATCTTCAGGATTCAAATCTAGTATCCTTTCCATTATAACACACTCTCTCCTATGACCCAGCACAACCTCAAACAAAATTTTTAAAGATTGAATTCAGAGGCAGCTAGGTGACATTGGCTCTGGAGTCAGAAGACCTAAATTCAAATCCAGCCTCAGACAATAAATAGCTAGCTGGGTGATGTTGGGAAAGTCAAAAAAACCACATTTCCTAAAATAAATAAAAATTGTTTTTAAAAAATTATAAAAAAGATTGAATTCATTATATTTACCCAAAATTTGTTCCACCCAAATTCATCTTTTGTAGTTATGGAACTCTGATTTTCCTATTTTTAAATTAATTTATCTATTTTTGAATTTTACACCATTTTCTCCCTAATGTCACTTCCCTCCCCTCACCCTCTGCAGAAGGCAGTCTGTTAGTCTTTACATTGTTTCAATGTTGTACATTCATCTAAATTGAATGTGTTGAAAGAGAAATCATATCCTTAAGAAAAAATAAAATAAAATATAAGAGATAGCAAAATTACATAATAAGATAACAGGTTTTTTTTTTTTTTTAAGTAAAGGTGATAGCCTTTGGTCTTTGTTCAAATTCCACAATTCTTTCTCTGGATACAGATGGTATTCTCCATTGCAAATACCCCCAAATTGTCCCTGATTGTTGCACTGATGAAATGAGCAAGTCCATTAAAATTGATCATCAATCCCATGTTGCTGTTATGGTGTAACAATGTTCTTCTGTTTCCACTCATCTTGCTCAACATCAGTTCATACAAATCCCTCCAAGCTTCTCTGAATTCCCATCCCTCCTGGTTTCTAATAGATCATCAGTGTTTGATAACGTACATATACACAATTTGTTCAGCCAATTCATCAATTGATGGACATTCAATCAATTTCTAATCCTTTGCCACCACAGAGTTGCTATGAATATTTTTGTACAAGTGATTTTTTTACCCCATGATCTTTTCAGGGTATAGACCCAGTAGTGGTATTGCTAGATCATATGCACATTTTTAGTGTCCTTTGTGTGTAATTCCAAATTGCTCTCCAGAAAGGTTGGATGAATTCAACAGTTCCACCAACATTGCATTAGTGTCTCAGATTTCTCACATCCCTTCCAACATTGATCATTGTCCTTTCTGGTCATATTGGCCAGTCTGAGAGGTGTGAGGTGTTACCTCAGACATGCTTTAATTTGCATTTCTCCAATCAGTAATGATTAAAAGCAATTTTTCATATGACTAAGGACAGCTTTGATTTTGTCATCTGTAAATTTCCTTTGAATCAGCTTTGACCATTTGGCAATTGGGAATGGCTTGTTTTATAATATATTTGATTCAGTTCTCTATATAATTTAGAAATGAGTCCTTTGTCAGAAATACTAGTTGCAAAAATTGTTTCCCAATTTACTATATCTCTTTTGATCCTGGTTACAGTGTTTTTTTCCTATGCAAAACCTTTTTAATTTAATTTTATCAAATTTATCTCCTTTGTTTTTAATGTTCTCCATCTCTTCCTTTATCATAAACTGTTTCCCTTTCCATAGATCTGATAGGTAAACTATTCTTTGATCTCTTGGTTTGCTTATCATATTGTCTTTTATGCCTAAATCCTGTACCCATTCTGATATTATCTTTGTATAGGGTGTGAGATGTTGGTCTAATCCAAGGTTCTGCCATACTAACTTCCAATTTTCCCAGCGTTTTTTTATCAAAGGAAGAGTATTTATTCCCAAAATTGGACTCTGGGTTTATCAAACAGCAGATTGCTATAATCATTTCCCGCTATTACACCTAGTCTATTCCCCTGATCCACCACTCTATTTCTTAGTCAATACCAGACAGTTTGAATGACTGAGGCTTTATAATGTAATTTTAGATCTGGTAGGGCTAAGTCACCTTCTTTTGGACTTTTTTTCTTTAAATTCCCAGAAATTCTTGACTTTTTATTTCTCCATATGAATTTACTTACAATTTTTTTTCTAAATCATTAGAGTAATTTTTTGCAGTTTTGATTGGTAGGTCACTAAATAAGTAGTTTAATTTAGGTAGAATTGTCATTTTTATTATATTAGCTTGACCTATCTCTGATCAGTTGATATTTGCCCAGTTTTTAAAATTTGATTTTACTTGTGAGAGAAGTGTTTTGTAGTTGTTTTCATAGAGTTTCTGAGTCTGCCTTGGCAGGTGAACTCCTGATTCTCCTATTTTTCTTTCTCTTTTGCCTGTTTTCATTTACTCTAGCCCTGTAAAATCTATGGTATCTCTCTTCTCATTATTCCCATCATTATCAACAAACTTAAGACTTTGCTTCTTCCAATTTGACCTTCTGTCATACCTGCCCAACTGTTAGTGTCTCTCCTTATATTCCCTCTTTCACATCTCAACCATAATGATATTCCTAATGCATAGATCTTCCATTGGGTACTATTAGCATTTCTACTTCTACCACTACTCTTACCATAATAGTGGTCACAGATTAATTTATATAGTGTCTTTTATTGTCTAAAGTGCCTTATAAACATTATGTCCTCTGATTCTTACATAGCCCTATAAGCTAAATATTATGGTTCCCATTTTATAGATAAAGAAAATCAAATGTGAAACATTTAAGCCACTTGTCTGAGGTTCACATCATTAGAACTGTAAAGTGACAGAAACGTGACTCAAACTGTTATATTTCCCCCATTCATTTTTTCCTTTTCTTTTTTTAGGTTTTTTCAAGGCAATGGGTTTAAGTGACTTGCCCAAGGCCACACAGCTAGGTAATTATTAAGTGTCTGAGCCCGGATTTGAATTCAGGTACTCCTGACTCCAGGGCTGGTGCTCTATCCACTGTGCAACCAAGCCACCCCCCTCCTTATTTTCCTTTTTTTAAAAAAAGAAATCCTTCATTTTTTCAAACTAGGTGCAAAGACAATTTTCAACAATCACTTTTTTGTAAGGTTTTGAGTTTCACATTTTTCTCCTGTCCCTCTCCTTTCTTCCCAGGACAGAGAGTAATCTAATATAGGTTATACATGTTTATACATGTTAAAAATATTAATCCATATTAATCATGTTGTGAAAGACAAATTAGAAGGAAAAGAGAAATAAAAAACCTTTAGAGGGGAAAAAAGCAAAAAGCCTAGAACAAATTTTGGTCTGCATTGAAGACTCCATAATTCATTCTCTGGATGTGGATGGTATTTCCCATGACAAGTCCTTTAGAATATTCATTACTTTTAATTTTGAACCTGCCAAAGCCTCAAAAATCATTAATGGCTTCCAAGCATCTAGATTCAAGAATTTAAGCTTATTCTGACATTCAGTATCCTCAATCAACTTTCTTTAGGCCACATTTTCAGACTGTTCTCACACTACTTCCATTCATATATACTACATTCTGGTCAAAGAAAACTATTCACTATTCCTCAAAATTGTATCTTGTTTTGATGTAGAGACATAATTGAACATGTCTTGGATTTTAATTCCACCTCAGCTACTTAACCATTTTCAAAACTTAGATAAATCATGTGCCTCTATGGTTCTCAAATTTATTTTATATATTTATTTTTGTCTGAAAAGATTAGATGGCATAACCTAAAAGATCCCTTTCAACTCTTAGTTGTATAAAATCTTGTAGTTGTATGTGATACCTTAAGTATTCCCTACTCTTCCAGTTGACATCAGAATTAATTTCTCTAATTATATTATTTTGCATGTTTGTTAATTATTTCATACATAGCATTTTTATTTTCCTAATTGCATTATAAATTCCTAGAGAGCAGGGACAGCTTCCATTTCTTTGGCATGAACTGGGCATGTGACTGATCCTATTCAAATAATATCTTCGATTGATTTTGAAAAAATGGAGGGGGTTAATTGTTTTAATAAGGGAAAAGTTCAGACTAATGTCTATCATTTGATAGCCTACATTATTTTCCTATTTTAAAATCTACCTTAATTATTTTGTTAAATGTTTCACAATTGATGCCAAAATTCTTCAGAGAATCATTGAGAGTGTTGTTGTATCACTTTTGATACCATCTGCTCTGAATGCATTTTCTGAAAAGTAGCCTTTTAGGCAAATATACATTTAGCACTTGAACCATGTGGTCAGTCCATCAAAATTGCACTCTCTGTAGTGGTCTGAATAATTGTTGGTTTAGCTTGAAAAGGGACCTCAGTGCCCTGTACCTTTAACTTGACTAATCTTTACAATCTTCCTGACAGTCAGGTGTATGGGTTCTTCAGGAAGGATTAGCACTTCTTTTTTTGAGGACTGCTGAGTCCTTCTCAGGGCTACTCATCCATCTTTGGTGTCCACTTGCCACCTAGTTTTAACCTTTGACTCCAACCAGCAAAATACCAAGTAAAACCAACATACTAGATTATAGGATAAAAAAAAAAAACTAATTAAAAAAGGGAAAGTTGTGAAACTAGGAAGAGTATGAAAAGGATTTCTATAAAGGTGGGATTTTAGCTGAGACTTAAAGGAAATGAGGGAAATCAGTTGGCCAAGTTGAGGAGGGAAAGCATCCTGGTCGTGGGTCAACTAGGGAAAAAAGTGCCCAAAACTGAGAGTTGAAGCATATTGTTTTTAGAACAGCTAGGATAGTGTGACAGAATCAAAGGGATTCTGGGAGGCGAGGTGTAAGAAGATAGTGAAATGAATGAAAAGTCTGAGAGAAAGTGTTTCTAGGTAATTAATAATTAGTTATTAATTAATATGGCAAATAATCAATAAATTGAGGTCAGTGATTCTCTCAGAAACTAAAGATCCTGAATGGAGGGCTTTAAATGATTGAATATCTCTGGATTAACAGATGTCCTTAAGGTGAAAAATCAACTCTAACTGGTTTAACAATCAATGAGAAAATGAATTTTATAATGACAAGTGGGTTTTTTCCTAATGCAGAGCTACAGCATGTGACTGATCATGTCAGCACTTTCCCAGATCTTTTGACCTCCAGAAATCTATAAAAGGAATCTCTTCTCCATTCAGTCCTACCTTAGGAGAACAATGGTGGGGTTGCAGTAAGAATTCCAACTAGAAAAGATAGTTTAGGTGAAATGAATTTTGTAACAATGTCAGAAATGACCTTGAGGAGCTGGTCTTTGAATGAGCAGGCAAAAAAAAAAAAGGTTTTTTGGGTCCTTTATATAAAATTGGCCACTAATATATAAAAATGATTATTTTTCTCTTTCCTGCACTTGATTCTTTTGGGAGTCACAGAGCATTCACAGTTATGAAATCATGAATCTAATAAATATCAATGTATTCATTCTGTTGAAAAAATGGAAGAAAATTGAAAGAATGATCTTTTTCTTAAAAAACAGGAACATGTAGTGGAAAATCATCAGGAACTTGTAGAGAACTTATTTCATTCTCTTCATTACATAACTTTTCATTATAAACTTAATAACTTCACACTGCCAAATAATCACTAAAAATACAAATACAATTTAAAAACAACTCTTATAAACCTTCTCACATATCATAAAGCAGAAACAAATGAATCAATGAAAGACCAAAAATGCTTTTGAAAGGAATCCAATTAGGTTCTAGTCAAGCAAAGATAATGTAACCTTTTGGTTTAAGGTTAAGATTCAGAAGGATAATGAAGTTGGAGGAGAGAATATCTTCCACTCCAGAATATAATTAAACTTTTTAAGTGATTGAAAACACACTCCATTGTACATACAACCACACCAAACTCATTAAGTACAATGCAAAACATTTATTAAATACTTAATGTGGTGATACAAAAGTCAAAAACATTTTCCCCAACCACAACAAGTTTACCATTTGATAGAAGAAAATAAAGCATACATATATACATATGATACAAAACAGAATGTGATAAGACTAATTCAGGTTCAAGTTTGAACAATTTGTACAAGATAATCTTCATTGATGAGAAAATGACAATTTTGTTGCAAGAACTTGGGAGAAGAGAAGAATTCATTTTACTTTCTGGTATAAGAGAGGATATGGTGCCAGATATTCTTAGTAGGACTAGTCATGAAATGAAAGATTAATTAGAACTAAGGGGAAATGTGACATGAGAAAGAAAGTAAATACCTAAAAGTTTTCAAAAGTGATATATTTGCTTTACTTCACATTCAGAATCCATAATTTTTTCTCTAGATTTGTTTGGCATTTTCTTTAACTGGTCTCTCAGGAGCTATGTCCATAATACTCGATCATCTCACAATGTTGTTGATAGTTGTTGATTCTGCTCACTTCACTTAGCATCAATTAATGCAAGATTTTCCATGCTTTTCTGGAGCCACTCATGGTTTCTTACAGAACAATAGTATTCCATAACATTCATATGCCTTAGCTTGCTCAACCATTGCCCAGTTGATGAGCATATCTTCAATTTCCAATTCTTTGCCACTATAAAACCAGTTTGCTATAAATATTTTTGTATATGTGGGGCTTTCCATTTCTTTTATGAACTCTTTGGGATATAGATCTAGCAACAGTGTATTTCTGGATCAAAGAATATGCACAGTGTTATGGCCCTTTAGGCATAGTTTCAAATTGTTGGATCATTTCATAACTCCACCAGCAGTGCATTAAGTATCATAGTTTTCCTACATTCTTTCCAACATTGGCCATTTTCCTTTTTTTTTTGTCATTTTAGCTGATCTGACAGGTGGAACCTCAGAGTTGCTTAAATTTGCATTTCTTTAATCAATAATGATTTGGAGCATTTTTGTATGAATATGATAGTTTTAATTTATTAATCTGAAAGCTATTGTTCATATTATTTGATCATTTATTGATTAGAGAATGTTTTATATTCTTATAAATTTTATTCAGTTTTCTATATATTTTATAAACAAGTCCTTTATCATTTTTATTATCTTACTTTGGCCAACCCATGCACAATTGGCCTTTTTCAAATTATTTAGGTTTATTTTATGTGAAAAATGTTTGTAATTTGGTTCATTTAGTTTCTGGGTTTGTAATGGGAGACAGAGTCCCAAGTATTTTATGTTGTCTATAGTTACTTTAAATGGAATTTTTCTTTGTCTTCTGCTGCTGTGTTTTATTGGTGATATATAAAAAAAATCTTGATTTATATGAATTTAGTTTATGGGCTGCAATTTTGCTTAATTTGCTAATTGTTTCAAATAGTTTTTTAGTTGACTTTTCTAGGATTCTTTCCATCATATCACCTGGAAAGAGCAAGTTTTGTTTCATCATTGCCTATTCTAATTCCTTCAATTTACTTTTCTTTTTTTTTATTGCTAAAGCTAACATTTCTAATACAATATTTTATAATAGTGGTGATAAAAGGCATTCTTGTTTCTTCTCTGATCTTATCTTATCCCCATTAAAAATAATGCATTCTAGGGTGGTTAGGTGGCATAGTGGATAAAGCACGGGCCCTGGAATCAGTAGTACTTGGGTTCATATCCAGTCTCAGACACTTTAAAATTACCTAGCTGTGTGGCCTTGGGCAAGCCACTTAACCCTGTTTGCCTTGCAAAAAAACCCTAAAAAAATAATTCATTATAATAGTTGTAGATAGATACTGCTTTTCATTTTAAGTTCTGTTCTCAATTTAATACATTCTCATTTATTCCTATGCTCTCTAGGCTTTTATATGTGTGCAAGCTATATTTGCCAAAAACTTTTTTGGCATCAATTGAAATAATCATATGATTTCTGTTAGTTTTGTTATTCATATGGTCAGTTGAAGCAATCCTGCATTCCTGTTTTATATTCTACCTGTTGATAGTATATTAGTATAATTTTAGCTTACTGGAATCTCTTTGCTAAAATTTTATTTGACATTTTTGCAACAATCTTCATTAGGGAAATTGATATATAATTTTCTTTGTATGTTTTGACTTCTGGTTTAGGTATCAGCCTTATATTGATGTCGTAAAAGGGATTTTTGGCAGAACTCCACCTACTTTTTCAAATAGTTTATATAGAATTGGTATTGATTGTTCTTCAAATGTTTAGCTGAATTCACTTCTGAATCCATCTGACCCTGGAATGTTTTTTCTTAGGGAGTTAATTGATTGCTTTTTCAATTTCTTTTTCTGAAATGGGCTTATTTAGCTCTTTACTTTCCAGTTCTGTTAATCTGGACAATTTATAGTTTTGTAAATATTCATCCATTTCACTTAGCTTTTCAGTAGTATTAGCATGTAATTGGGAAAATAGCTCTAAATTATTACTTTAATTTCCTGCTCATTGGTGTTGAATTCATCCTTTTCATTTTTGGTATTGGTTATTTGGTTTTTTCCTATCTATTTTTTAATCAAATTTACCAAAAGTGTATCTATTTATTGTGTTTTTTTGTATAAAACAAACACTTTTAATTATTAGTATAATAGTTTTGTTACTTTCAATTTTATTAATCCCTCCTTTCATTTTCAGATTTTCTAATTTGATACTTGAGTATTTTTAATTTGTTCTCTAGTTTGGGTTTTTTTTTTTGTTTCATACCCAGTTCATATTTCCTTTTTTTTCTATTATTCATATAAGCATTTGAAGATAAAAAATTTCCCCAATAATTTCTTTGGCTGCATCCCACAAATTTTGATATGTTGTCTTGGATGAGTCTCATTTTTGAAATGTAATTTTCTATTCAGCTCTGTTTTTTTCATTTTAATGTCACCTGTTTCATTTTTCATCTTTTTTTCCCATCAGTTTTTCTGAGGAGTTGATTCTTGGCTGTAATCCAAACTCCTTTACCTTCCAGAATATCATATTTCAGGCCCCTCAATCCTTTAATATTGAAGCTGCCAAGTCTTGTGTAATCCGGACTGCAACTCCTTGGCTTCTTTCTGATTGCTTGCAGGATTTTTTCCTTGATCTGATAATTCTGGAATTTGGCTGCAATATTCCTTGCTGTTTTCATTTTGAAATCCCTTTCAGGAGGTGATTGGTGAATTCTTTCAATGACTATTTTACCCTCTTGTTCTAGAATGTCAGGACAGTTTTCCTTGATGACTTCTTAAAAGATGTTGTTCAGGCTCATTTTTTGATCATATCTTTGAGGTAATACAATAATTCTTAAATTATCTCTTCTGGATCTATTTTCTAGGTCAGTAGTTTTTTTCCCATAATATATTTTAAATTTTCTTCTATTTTTTTCATATTTTTGATTTTGCTTAACTTATTCTTCATGTGTAATAGAATCATTAGCCTCCACTTGTCCTTTTATTCTTCACAGAACTATTTTCTTCAGTTATCTTTTGTATCACCTTTTCCATTTGCCCAATTCTATTTTTGAAGGAATTATTTTCTTTTTTCCATTTGTGCAATTGTATTTTTAAATAATTTATTTTCTTCAGAAAATTCATGTGCTTTCTTTTGCAAAATGTTGAATTTCTCTTGCAATTCCTTTCCCAACTTTTCTACTTGATTTTTAAAATTCTCTTTGAGCTGCTCCAAGATGTTTTTTGGGTTGGAGACCAATTCTAATTCTACTTTCATGCTTCATATGTAGTACTTTTTATATTGTTCTCTTCTGAGATGTTGTTTTTCCCATCTTTACCTTCAATGCAGGTTTTTATCAACACAATTTCCCTCAGACTTTTGTTATTCATTTTGTGTTCTACTGTCTGAAGCTCTTTGAGTCAGGAGGGGCCATTTTGCAGATTTTCCTTGTTGTGAGCAACTTGACACTGAATCTGATTTGTCCAGAAACAGAACTTCTGTGTTGAGCGTTCCAGTAGCCTACTGATTTCTGTTTGAGAACACAAGTGGTTTGCTCACTGGACTAGGTTCTTCTGTGCTATAAACTGGCAGCTTGCTGGACTGAGCTGTCTAGTCCAATCAAACAATTTGAACAAGGGGGTCTGGTATACTTGCATTAGAGCCCTCTCAGCTGGCCTGCTGTGCCATTGCCTGCTGAGATAGGAGAGGCTGGCCCTCTTTGTACTCTGCCTATTTTGGTTTCAGCTCCCTGTCCTGGGATCCACTCCCTGCTCCTGGTCATTCTTCCCTTCCACCTAAGACAGACCTCTCTGGATAATGCTCTATTCTGTTCTTTTGAGGTTTCTGTAACTCCAGAATCTATAAAGTGACTTGATCAATATTGTTTCCAAGGGAAACCCATGAGAGCTTAAGGAAGTTGCTGGATTCTCTCTGCCATTGTGGCTTCTTCCCTTGATTTACTTTTTTTTGAAATTTACTTTTTAATCCTATGGAACCACCCAACTGCTTGCAGTAAAGGTTTCTTCATTATCCACTTCACTTCCATTTTCTTTCACTTCCTTAAATTACTTTGAAGTTTTTGTCTGAATGATTGATCTGCTAAGAAGACTGCAGTCTTCAATCTATACAGCTAAAATATGTTCCATTTTCATCGTTATAACACTTCTGTTTCTTGTAACTCTTTGAAAATCATAAAAAGGTGATAGAACTTTGCTTCATCTTTAATTTTTCAAGGTTATTTTATATAACATATAAATATATGACAACACAGATTCAGATAGTTTGACATCTAATCCTGTTTTGAATTTACTGTAACCACATTCATGCCTTTCAATTACGTCAAATTTTTCTTGTAATAGAATAACAAGTTTCTTCTTTGCACTTGTAGTGTTTCTATTTAAAGTATTTGTTCTTTTGTCCATTTTGTTAAGGCCTTTAAAATTATTATTGGACATGTGGCAAACAGCAGGATATAATATCCACAAGAGTTAGGCAAATATAGCCTGACATATTAAAACCCTCAACTATCATATTAAATGTGATGCATTATTTTTTGATGAACACTAATAACAAATTTTGCATTATTTCAATTCATATTAATGGTGACATAGATGATGTATTTTAAAATTATCAAAGGTTGACTAATTCAAGTGGTTCTTTTATTTTTGCTTACAAGGGTAACATTAGTCATAAATTGTGGGAGGTCATAAGTCCATGATAGACAGTTTAAAAGTTCTTCACTTTTCTGGGTCCATGTATTCTTAACAGGATTCAATGAGGTGATCACCCAGAACTTCTGAGGCAGAAGAAACTTTGGAGAGGAACCCTAGAGACCCTCTTCTTCACAAAGAATCTGCCTCCAACATTGGCAACAATTATTATACAAAGCTTCACATCAAAACTTTCAGTGCAGGCAACTCATTAATCACACTCTTTGGTCTTGCAATCTTATTGAGCCATAAAAACAACAAATCCTCTTTGAACTTCATCATTTTATACATCTCTCCATTTTGTCTATGGGACATAGCATTTTCTTTACTTTTCTATATTGCTACATTTTCACTAGGAAGTAAATTCAAACTATTTTGAGGAGAGAGAGAGAGAGAGAGAGAGAGAGAGAGAGAGAGAGAGAGAGAATATACAAATCTAAGTGCCTCCTGGAGGAAATACTATATTTGAGCCTGGAAGGAGGAAGCTAAAAATTCTAAGTGACCAACATGGAGATAATTCATTCATGCATAAAAGAAAACTTGGATAAAACTAGACAAGGGGGGAAATGGAAAGTACCAATGAATTTTCTTTTTTTTTTTAGTCTTTATTTATTTACATAGGACTGAAATACTCTTGTTGGAAGAGTAAACATAAACCCCCTCCCCCCACAAAATATGTAAAACTTCATGAGAAATAAAGTGAAAGAAAGAAAAAAATATGCTTCAGTCTGTGTTCTGATACCATAGCTATGTCTTTGGGGTGGGTCACATTTTTTTATCATAAGTCCATCAGAGAAGTTACTTCCATATTTTTCCACAGTTGTTGTTGCTGACTGTAATTCCCTTCATCCATTCCTCCACACTATCATTTATTTTATTTTCTCTCTTCTTTCACTTTGTCCCTCTTCAAAAATATTCTGTGGGGCAGTTGAATGGTGCAGTGAACAGAACATCATCCCTGGGGCCAGGAGGCCCCGAGCCCATATCCCACCCCAGAGAGACCCAGCAACCACTTAGCCCCTTGGTCATAGACAGGCCACCCAATCCCATCACCTCACAAAATGTAAAAAAGAAAATGTCTGACTATCCTCTCCCATGATCTACCCTCTCCTCTGTCACCTACATTCTCCCTGCCCTCCCCTTGTCTGCTTTCTCTAGATTTCTATACCCTATTGAGTGTGTATCTGAGCCATTTCTGATGAGAATGAAGGCTCCCTCATTCCCCCTCACCTTCCCTCCTTCCACACCATTGCAAAAGCCATTTCTCTTACATGAAATATCTTAACCTATTTTACCTCTCCTTTCTCTTTCTCCCAGTACATATCCCTTTCATCCATTGACTCCATTTTTTATAATAAATTATACCTTCAATTTCAGTTCCCTCCTGTGCCTCATCTACATATGCTCCTTCTAACTGCTCTAATAAATGAGAAGGTTCATATGAATATTATCAATATTATCTTCCCATGCAAGAATATATGCAGTTTAACATCATTAAATTCTTCATAATTTACCCTTCTTATCCATCCTCTCTGTGCTTCATGTGAGTCCTGTACTTGAAGATCAAACTTTCTGTTCAGCTCTGGTTGTTTCAGCAGGAACATTTGAAATTCCCCTGGTTCATTGAAAGTCCATCTTTTCCCCTGGAAGAAGATGTTCAGTTTTTCTGGGTAGTTGATTCTTGTTTGCATTCCAAGCTCTTTTACCTTCCAGAATATTATATTCCAAGTCCTATGAACCTTTAATGTGGATGCTGTTAAGTCCTGTGTAATCCTGACTGTAGTTCCACAATTTTTTAATTCTTTCCTTCTGACTGCTTGTAATATTTTCCCTTTGACTTGAGAGTTCTGGAACTTTGGCTATAATGTTCCTGGGGTTGTTTCTTTTGGAGGAACACTTTTAAAAGGAGATCAGTGGATATTCTCAATTTTCATTTTGACCTCTGCTTCTGGGATATCAGGGCAATTTTCCTGCAGAAATTCTTTAAAATTGAAGTCAAGGCTCTATTCCTGATCATGACTTTCAGGTAGCCCAATAATTTTAAAATTGTCTCTTCTGGATCTGTTTTCCAGACCAGTTATTTTTACAATGAAATATTTCACATTTTCTTCTAGGCTTTTCATTCTTTGATGTTGAATTATTTTATCCTGATTTCTCAAAGTCATTGGCTTCCTCTATCTACATTCTACATTTGAAGGATTTATTTTTCTCAGAGAGCTTTCTTTTCTCCTTTTTCAATTGGCAAATTCTGCTTTTTAAGGCATTTTTCTTCTAACATTTTGGGATTGTTTTATCCATTTGACCTAAACTAGTCTTTAATATGTTATTTTCTTCAGCATTATTTTTATCTCCTTGACTAAGCTGCAGAGTTGGTTTTCATGTTTTGCCTGCATCGCTCTCATTTCTCTACCCAACTTTTCCTCTACCACATTTACTTGATTTTCAAAATCTTTTTGAGCTCTGTTATGGCCTGAGCCCAACTTCTATATTTCTATTTTACATCTAAAGATGTAAAAACTTGGACTTTGTCATCTTCTGAGTGTGTGTTTTGATCCTCCATGGGACCAAAGTAATTGTTTAGGATCAAGCTCTCTACTCATTTTTCCAGCCTGTGTCCTGGTTTGGGATACTTTCTGAGATTTTGAATATTATTGGGTCACTCCCCCTTCCCCCCCACAAAGACCTCAGTTCCTTTAAAGTTTAGGAGAGACTCTTATTGCTCTCCTACCTGTCCAGAGTCCTGTCCCTGACAGAGGAGAAATCTCAACAGTCTCTCCCCTGCTTCCATGAGTTGAATTTTCAGGGATCAACTGTGAAGCAGCTCCCTTATGGGCTGCTCCTCATATGTGGGATCTGGGCTGCTCTGAAGGCAGCAGCTGCATTGAAGATGACCAAACTGGCTGGGGCTTCATGCTCACTCTCGCAGAAGTTTCCCCACTGATCTTCCAAGTTGTGCTTTGTGCTCCCTGGGATGGCAGGTCAGAAAACTGCTTCTGCTTCCAGAAGCTAGGGCTCCCAGGGACTCAGGTGTCCTGGGATTGTTCCTGGATGGCTGGAGCTCCTTCACTCTGGCCCACTGCTGCCTCCTCCAACAATGTGGAACAGAGCCTTCCCATGATTTTCCAGGTTACCTTGGGCTGGAGAATTGCCTCACTGGATCTTTCTGTGGGTTCTGTCTCCCAAAAATTTAGTTAGAATCATAATTTTGAGGTTTTTGAAATATTTTGGAGAGAGCTCCTAGGAAAGACTGTTCTCCTGCTGCCATCTTAGCTCCATTCCCCCAATGCCATTTTCAATAAGCATAGATCTAATGGTCTAAACTTATAATGCTTTGGTACCAAAGTAATAGTAGTAATAGTAGTAGTAGTAGTAGTAGTAGTAGTAGTAGTAGTAGTAGTAGTAGTAGCAGATGATAGGTATCCCCTCAATTTCTATTTTTTTTGCTACTACATAAAGAGTTTCTCTATATATTTTTGTATATGTGGGCCCCTTTCCCTTTTTATGATCTCTTTGGGATGCAAACCTAGTAGTAGTAGTAGTAGTAGTTAGAACAAAGGGTATGTACAGTTTCATAGTTCCAAATAGCTCTTTAGAATAGTTGGATTACTTCACAATTTTACATACAGTGAATTAGTGTCCTAGTTTTACCATATTCCTTCCAACATTTATTATTTTTCTTTTCTATCATATTAGCCAATCTGACAGATTTTAGCTCATATCTCAGTTATTTTAATTTACCTTTCTATACTCAATAGTGATTGAAATCATTTTCCACATGATTATGGGTTTTTCATTTGTGAAACTATTTGTTCATATCTTTTGATCATTTATCAAAATTAATTTTTATTAGATTTTGGAATTCCAAATTTTTCTCCCTCCTGTCTAAGATGATAAACAATTTGAAAAGGATTACCTATGTTTCATCATGTAAAACATTTCCATCTAATCCAATATTTCACTTTTTTAAAAATGGGTTTTATTATATTTAATTTGTTCTATTTATTTAATAAGTAAAACTAAAATCAACATCTGGGGTGAGAAAGTCATGAGTAAGAACTAGTTTAGGTTCAAATAGTTCCTCCTTTGGAATCATAAGAGTAAAAGGCTTATAAAAGTTCTGAGGAGAGATTTCTCAACTTTTTATAATTAAAAACTGTAGTCTCAAAAGCTTGAAGTAACATAACTTTTGTGACTTTATTTAAATAGGTACATTGGAATTGTTTGGTTCACATTTTCCATATTAAAACTTGAATAAAAATAAATGTTTTGAGTAATATCCTTGAAGATAAATTAGCATTGAGGGCAGCAGGGGGATAGTGGGTCTCTGCCAGTTGCTTACTCAGTTAACCAGTAAATTATTTATTGAACAACCACTATATTCCTACACAGAGCACTAACATTTATGTAAGACAGGAGATAAACACAAGATGTTGAAATAGAGCATCTTATAATTGGAAGGAAATCTAAGGATCATCTAATTCTAATCTATCAGTTTACTTTATAAATATGTGGAAGTTCCTTTTTTATAATATGACAGATGAAAATATAGTCCCTAAATCTTCTAGTGATTAAAAAAAACACAATTTATGAGGAACTTAGAATCTGAGAGAGAAGACTGGTCTATAGGAAGAAAAAGGTATAGCCAAAATAGCAATAAATTTGAAATAAGAAGACTTCATTACAGTTCCAGTTCTGTTGATCGCTTATTTTTTCACCTTGAGGCAAACCTCTTCATCCCTTTGTACCTTATACAATGAAATAGTTTTGAAGGTCCTATGAAATTGTTAATTCTTTGATCCTCTGAGATTAACATAAACTAGAGTGATAAGTGAAAACTTTATATGTCTAGGGCACATACTTTGCATCATGAAAGCTGAGTTAAGTTAGACCACTGGAAAAATTATTCCCCTAAACTTGCAGTGAAATATTTCAATCATTTTGTATATTCCTTATCTTATTAATTGAAGTAGAAATGATGACCTATTTAAAGGAGAAACCAGAGAAGTATAGACCCCTCAAGTAATATATCTATCTGTCTGTATATCTATGTATCCATTTATGCAATCTAACCTGAATACAAACAATGTATGTATGTATAAAAAATCATGTATGTATGTATGTATGTATGAATTGTTGAAATAGTGTGTTCCTGTACAAAAAGATCCAGAGACTTGCTATCTTATGTAGATTTAAAAAAAACCAAATGATCTTTTTGTTTGATATTTAAAACTTTCACTGTATGACTCAAGCCTCTCTTTCCCAGTATTTTTATTCTTTCAAATCACAGTACTATATTCCAATCACCATGTAGTACATTTAAATAGACCATGTATGACATTCTATTTTCCACCTCTTTGCTTTTATGTAAACTATTCCCTAATCCTGGAATCTTCTTTCTTCTTTCTATCACTTCAAATTACTAAGTCCATTCAAGTATCAGCTTAATCACCAAGAGGTAATTTCTGAATCAATGTACAGTGCTTTTCTCCCAAATTACTTTGAATTTAGTCCATATAATAATTTGTAGATACCCATATGTATATAAACATTTATAAGGCAAACATAAACATAACTTTACATGTGTATGTCTATATGTATGTATGTGTGTGAGATGTTTTTATGCAATTGTTTGAACTGCATTTCTGTATAAGTGTACATGTATGTTTATATGCATATACTATATATGTATGTGTATGTGTATATATGCATGTATATCTGCACATTTATATATTAAAATATATTTTTCCACTTACATGTTATTTCTCCCTAGGGAAATGATGTATGCTCTTTGAAGGCAGAGACTTTTTAAAATCTTTTTTGTCTTCAGGTACCTGGCACATGCCATGCAGTTATAATATATGCTTTTTTGAATTAAATTGAAAGAATTGCCTAGTAAAATAGTTGCCTAATCCAAGATTATACAAGTTGATTTGTCCTAAAGTGTTTGGAAAGGAAGTAAAGTGGCGAAATTTTACACAATTATTTGAAAAACCAGTCAGTTCTAGGGCATTAAGGTCTCATGGCTTTAACTGATTCATGCATTTACACCCAAATATACTTTTATAGAAATATAGTTCAAAGACTTACAGACAGAAAAGGAATTCAGATGACATTGATAAATAATCTAGAGAGTGACTTGTTTCCTGCTAAAACCATATCTGTCCAAACTTTCTTAGACATAAGTCTTTAGATAGATGTCTTTGTTCCTATTCTTAAAGAGTCACCAGGGATGACTATTTCATAATCTCTAAATACTCTAAATTGTGTTTACTTCTGTTTATTTAACATTAGATAGTTATGCCTCACATTCAATCCATTTCTTTCTTGTTTCATCCTTATTGGAATGAATAGAACATCTTTTGGGATGTATAGAGTAAAGCACAAACTTCAGTATAAATGCCAACTTACCTATATGGAAAAGCATGGTTCTAATTTGTTGAACCTTAGACTCAAATATGAATTCTTATATTACTGGATTAAGATGCCTTTAAGTGAAAGAAAAAAAATGGTAACTTTTAAAGTTGAATTTCTTCAATTCCGCCCTCCTCCTTTCATCCTTTCATCTTTTAGGAACATCTTTGATGGTGACCAGATGATAGCCTGATTGTAATCCTCTGAGAAATTTAATGCTCTTTCTGTTGGTCTTCCTTTTAACTTTTGCTCCTAAATCTTTTTTTCCCCACATTAAAATCCTTTATTTTGTCATTTTAATAAATTGTTCAATTTTTCTACCTTATTTTTCAAATGTGGAAACAAAAGAAATGTTCAGTTTTAAAAAGAGTTTATCTTGCTTATGGGTGGCACAAAACAAAAAAAAGGTTAGCTATACACTTGATGCCAAGAGTTGGTATCCCATCTGGATATGAAAGGAATTTGAACTTAATCTAATAAAATACACTTCAATAGGGCAACTGTGGTGTTTACCAGTTAAGAAAATCTTCTACAGAAATATGAGATGTCCCTCCTCTGCATCTCTTGTCTATCTCCCCTCCGCTACTTTCACTTCTCCCTCCCCTTCTGCCCTCCATCCTGGCTGCCTCCTTCAGATCAGCCTCCAGAATGCCCTCTCCCTTCCTGGCTAGGGCCCAGACCAGAGACTAAGAGAGGATCTGAGTTTGAGCATGTCCTCTATTGGACCCCCAGGAGTTTATGTCCTTCTGGGACATGGGCCTTACCATCATGGAGGATGAGTGGGGCTCCTGACTGCCCCCTGGAAGGAATTATGCCAGGAGGTGATACTGAAGAATTACCAGAACCTGACTGGACTAGGATTGATTACTTCCACTCCAGAGGTGAAATTCCACCTTATTAAACAGAGAATTCATAGTGAAGAAAAATGTTATAAATGTAATCAGTATGGGAAGGCCTTCTTTGGAGCTCACAGCTTATTCAGCATCATATAATTCATACTGGAGTAAAAGCTCACAAATGTAATGAATTTGGGAAGGCAGAGTACAGAACTTATTCAACATCAGAAGATTCATAGTGGAGAGAAATCTTACGAATGTATTTAGTGTGAGAAGGCCTTACTTTTGAGAACAAACTTTATAGTGCATCAGCAAATTCACAGTGGAGAAGAACCTTATGAATGTGGTAAATGTGGGAAGACTTTCAGGTGGAGTAAACAACTTACTCAGCATCAGAGAATTCATACTGGAGAGAAATATGAATGTAATGAATGTGGAAAGACTTTCAGTCAGAGTGGAAATCTTATTCAGCATCAGAAAACCTATAGTGGAGAAAAACTTTATGAATGCAATGAATGTGGGAAGGGTTTTGTTCAGAGTATAGAATTGATTCCATATAAGAGGATTCATAGTGGAGAGAAATCATTGGAATGTAAAGAATGTGGAAAGGTCTTTCTTCTGAATACAACCTTTGCTATTCATCAAATCTAATGAAATGTAAGGAATGTAGAAAGACTTTCAACTGTAGCACAGAACTTACTTGCCATCAGATAATTCACAATGGAAAGCTATCTTATGGATGTAATGAATGTGGAAAACCTTTTAGAGTATAACCTTTTTTTACATCACAAAATTCATAGTGGAGCATATGAATGGAGATTATTTCTTTTTTTTTTTTTTTTTTTTTGCAAGGCAATAGGGTTAAGTGGCTTGCCCAAGGCCACACAGCTAGGTAATTATTAAGTGTCTGAGGCCAGATTTGAACTTGGGTACTCCTGACTCCAGGGCTAGTGCTCTATCCACTAAGCCACCTAGCCACCCTGGAGATTATTTCTAAATGAAAGATGTGGTAAAATCTTTGACATCATTAAATCTACTGAAGTCTTAGTACAGTGAGAGTTTTTAAATGTAAAGATTGAGGATATGACTCCAGAGTCAACACCTTATTCAATGTCAGTACATACTGGAGAATGAAAGGCTTTCAACTATCCCATAGCAATTTCTGAACATTAAAACTCATGCAGGAGGGCTTTATTAATGTAATGAACATGAAAAATTATTTCACCCATAATTATAACCCTTAGTAAAAATAAACTAAATGGAAACCCTAGAGATGAAGTCCCTATAATATTTCCCATTGCAAATCCCCCTAGAATGTCTCAGAAGAGTTAAAGGAAGAGAAAAGAATGGAAATTTGGACAAATGTCATAACTCTCAGTGGAAAAACAAAAAACAACAGCAAATAACTTAGAAAACTCGAGGAATTCCTTCTGAGAACTCTGAAAGTCTCTCTGAAAAAATAGCATTTGAAATTTAGCAATGTAGAGGTAGAAGTTATTTTCAGAACAAAATCAAAAGATGGTAAAACTGAAGGAATGCTAACATTTTTATATAATAAGATGCCCAATCTTTTTTTTTTTAGGTTTTTGCAAGGTAATGGGGTTAAGTGGCTTGCCCAAGACAACACAGCTAGTTAATTATTAAGTGTGTGAGGATGGATTTGAACTCAGGTACTCCTGATTCCAAGGCCAGTGCTCTATCCACTGCACCACCCAGCCGCCCCAAGATACCCACTCTTAATAATAGAATGTTTAATAATGTGACTTCTAGAAAAAAGATAAAAGCTTGATATTTTAGAAAAAAAGAAATATGAGATGTGTGGCATGATTAGTTAATAATCTGAGGGTTTTAAGAGATTTCAAGACCAATATAAATTAACAATATGCTGTGGCAACCAAAAAAGCTAATAAAATCTTAGGCTGAATTAAAGGAGGCATTGTTATCAAGAAGAAAGTATTTCAGTGTATTCTGACCCAATCATGTGATATCTGGGAGTTGTGGGAAATCTTCGGGTCCACAGTACTGGAAGAATATTGATAAAATGGAGAATATCCACCAAAGTGTATCCAAGATGTTGAAAACCTCGAGTCCATACAAGATGAGAATACACTGAGATATAGGGAGCTTACTGTATATATTAACTTTTTGAAGGCAAGAAGCAGTTATGTATTTGTGGGATCTAACACAGTGAGTGCATTTAAGGGTGATAATTTTTTGTGGAAAGATCATACTAAAAATTAGTCTATCAGGAGACAGGTTATAATGTACCAGGTTATAGCATTCCATTGACAGATATCACAAGCTGAATCATCCCAACATTGATGGTGCACCTTGATACCTCACTGATATGACAGGAAGCAAGGCCAAGAGACTCCCACAGCAGCCAGACTATCTCCAATAATCCAATATCAATCAGGCCATGTGGTGGAATGATTCTTAGCAAATAAGAAAACTGTCTTACACAGCCTATAACTCCCTATAATGAACATAATTGTGCAATGTATGCTTCCAGTCATGGTTGGTTGGTGTAGTCCTCTTCAATATCAAAATACTAGTACTAGGTTGGAGAAGATTCATGACTGAAGATACTATAGTTGTCTTCAAGATCTGAAGACCTTTCATGATATAGAAGTGTTAGCTTTGTTCTGTTCAGTTTGATGGGAGATAGCTAGATTTAATAACTAGAAGTTTCAATAAATCAAATTTAGGTTTAATGTAAGAAAAATTTCTTAAGGACAAGGTCTCACTGTTTCAAAGTAGAATAGACAGCTTCAGGAGGAAGCTTTTCAAACAGAGACTCAATGATCCCTTTTTGTGAACATTGTAGAGGTCAGTTTGTTTTTCAGATTTGCATTAAGTCAAATAGACACAGGACAGCTAGATGGAACAGTGGAATTAGGAAGTTTTATTTTCATGAGTTCAAATCCATACTCAGACACTCACTAGCTGTGTGATTGTAGACATGTCACTTAAGCCTGTTTGCTTTAGTTTCTCATTTGTAAAATGAGTTGGAGAAGGCAATAGCAAACCACTCCAATATCTTTGCCAAGAAAACACTAGATGGAATGATGAAGAGTTGGACATGACTGAAAAATGATTGACCAACAAAAAAAAAGAGACTCAAAGATATCTTCTAACTCTGAGGTTCACTGTAACTGGGCTCTGATGAGTTGTACATATATATATATATATATATATATATATATATATATATGATAATTTTATAGTTACTCCACATTAGCATATTGCTGTAGCATTTCTGTTATTTTAACACATTTGTTAAAATATTTATTTTTCATGCTTTTTATGCCCAATAAAACTTTTGAGTTTTTTTCCCCTTCAGAAATAGTTCTGACCCTGAAGATCATAATGAATATTCATTGACTCAGAAAAAAAAAATGTATCTTGACATTTAAAACTTTGGGAGGTAGATGACCTCTTGTCCACATTCTAGAAGATAGATTTTTTTCATTTAGACAATGGAAAAAATCTTTAAAAGGAAAAGGATAAGGAGGAGGAGAATAAAGGAGAAACAGAAGGAAGAGAAAGATGAGGAGGAAGTAAAAGAGCAGTAGTAGGAGGAGAACAACAGCAACAATGGAAACAACAGCAGTAATAGGACAACAAGAAGAACTACTGATCTTTATTGGTATCAAAAAGATCATAGGAATTCAAGAGAGTATGTGTTTGTTGGGCTTGGAAACAAAACAATTTTTCAAAGTCAAGGTGGAAAATATAGTTATTATGTTGTATAGTCCATAGCAATTCATAAATAATTGACTTACTACAGGTCAGCAAAACTGACAACTTATTGGTTTTGCTTGATATTTTCTATGTTTTATCAAAATTAGAGATATTTTGCAATCTAAAAAAATCAGATTATAAAACAGTAGCTTATAATTTCCCTCAACAATAAACTTTATTTGTTGGCTTATGATCCCATCCAAATAAGAAAATATTACTAATCAAATATGCCTAATTTATTGCAACCTGAAGAGAGTATTGCCTTCTATAAACTAACATAATATAAAAGGTCAATGATAGGACATGGAAAGTACATGTACTATTGAATATGTAGAATAAAATCCATCACCCCATCCCCACATCAGAAAATATGTAGTAAACATGTCTTTTTCCTGTCAGCTGGTATAACTAAATTGACTGTTAAAGCAGAACACCACAGTAAAGTGTCAATTAGTTCTCTGGTCTCTTGTTCCTGTTGGCTGAACTTTATAGAGTCAGTGGTGGAGAGGAATTGCACAACTCTATGCTGGGAAGCAAACCATGAGCTCCTAACTTCCTAGATAAGCTTATATGGGATAAGGCTATTCATTTTTGTTTTCTTCCTGTTGGTCCAAGCACTTTGTGAAATATCAAAAAAACCCAAAACTGCTGACTTTCTTTCCCTTTCCTAGCAGCAAGGTAGAGCAGAGGCAGGGATGAGGGAGACAAATCTAGAGAAAGAGAAGTCATCAGAAAAAAGAGCTCACTTGGTACTGATCAGACTGCAAACATCCTATGAAAGTCTGAACACTGACCTCTTAACTGATCATAATTACAATTCTTTATGGAATAACCCTTCTCATTTTCTGCGGGTATAAAACTCCCTGTTCCATGACTGTTTCATTATTATTCTCTGGGTCCCTTTTCATTTCTTGCCCCCTTTTGGGGAGATCATCTTAGAAAAAAGACCAAAATTTCATTGTCCCTCAGGATTCTGGTATTACTAAAACTTGAAACATTGACGATGTAGTTTCCCTACTGAAGATACAGAAAAATCCAGTATAATGAGCACTGGGAAAATCATGAGGACAAGCAAAGGACAGAGGTAGCAGAAGGTCACCAGCAGACATGGTCTCAGACTAGTTATGCCTTGCTAGTCACTGTGGTAGATGAGCACAAATACATTCTCACTTGTTTTGTAATCAATTTAATGCTTATTCTTCTATATCTCAAGCATTGTAATCTGAATGAGCCTGATAAATTTAAAAAATGTGAGACAAAATACAATTAACTATTACATTTATATTTAGAAATTTTTCCCTTGCTTCCCACAACATTGTTCTATGTGCACAAAACAATGAATTTTGCATGTCTAGTTTTATTAAATAACTTCTCTTTGCAATAATATCAAAATGAATATTTAATAGCTCAAAGATGAGTTCTTTACTGGAAGAATGTTAAGTTGTTAAACATAACTGTGCATCAGACTTCACTGGCAACAATGTTGGATTTAGAATGAATATCCAAATCTCTACTCTGCTTATTGTTGCTACTCACTTTGCGTAATTGAGCCACTCCACCTCTTTGGGTCTCTGTTTTTCTCATTTGCAAAGTAAAGGGATCCCTTCCAGTCTAAAAATCTATGCTATGTTGTGGAAGGGAAATATACTGCAGAAAAGCAAGAAACAAGATTTTCCCCCAAAGAAATGGAAATTTTCACTTTGGCTTATATCATACTTAATGCTTTTGGGAGGCCTTAGGGGAAATCCAAAGTGCCTAACATTCATAAGTTATACTTGGGAAATTTCCGATGTAGTGTTCTGTTTCCTGAACAACAGGAAGGGCAGAGGCCATGCTTGTTTTATGTGAAAAACCTACCAATTTCTTTGTTTTCTTAATTAATTTTCATCCATCTGCATAACTGAAGCATGTACAATATTGTCATGTTCATTATCTCCTCTACCTTAAAATATCATATCTTCTGTCCCCAAGTCTAATAGCACCATAATTTTCCTTCTGTTCTCAGGGCTCATAACTTTTTTTACAGGAAATAGCCCATTCTAGACAGTTGAGTTATATGAAGTGAAATTTCCTATTGCAACACTAAACAGGATTAAAATAAGTGAGCTTTAATTAGAAAGTGTCAGGAAAGAATTCAAATCCTTCCCATAGAAGCTTAGTCTCAATATTTTTCAAAATCATAATATTCACTAACCTCTTACTATATAGGAGAATTCTTCCCTTCCACCCTCCACTGTCTTATGATGATTATTTTAAAAACACATTTAATTTGTAGCTAATTTTTTGGCCCATTAGAGAGAAATTCATATAGTATCTCTAGAAGTTCATATGCTCACATTCCTGTTATATGGATGAAAGCATGGCTTCCTGGGAAAAGAACATGAGTTACAATTGGGCTCACAACTGAAGCCAAAGCAAACACAGATGAATATAATGAGGTGGGCTATGTCTGACTGAATTGTAGTTATGACCATTGCAAAATAGCTCATTGTTCACCAAGCAAGACATTAAGTGATTTGGAGTGACAAGATGTGTTACTTATTTCACCTGGATAAAGAACCTTGTTTAAGATGATGTGTCCATTGAATTTTTTTAAACTGAAAAATTTCTATGGTTTGTATGTAGAAAATAAGAACTCAATAAAGATTTGGTGACCTTTATAGACCAGTGATATAACCCCAGCTTTCTCAAGAGGTTAGTTTTGGAATTCAGCCTTTAATAAAGTTGTATTTCATTGAAAGAATTGTACTTTCAATCTTTATTTTTAAATTTTTCTTGTTGCTTTTAAAAAATATTTTCATTATTTTTCCAACTACATATAATGGTGGTTTTCAGCAGTCATTATTTTACACAGTTTGAATTTCACATCTTTCTCCCACCCTCCTTTTTCCTTCCCCCTTTCACCCTCTGACAGAAAGCAATCTAATATATACTATATGTGTATAAACATAGATCCATGTTAATTGTGTTATGAAAGAAGAATCAGATGAAAATTGAAAAAATGATGAATGACAACTTTTAAAAAGAGACTTTGTTCTGCATGTTAACATCCACAGTTCCTTCTCCAGATATGCATATTATTTTCCACCACCAGACTTTTAGAATTGTCTTTGATTATTGTTCTACTGAAATGAATAAGTCCACCATGGGAGAGTATCACCCAGTGTTGCTGTTAGTGTGCACAGTGTTCTTCTGGATATGATCCCTTCACACGTCATTTTACACAAGTCTTCCCAGGCTATTCTGAAGTCCCTCCCTCAAGATTTTTCTTTTAGGTTTTTGCTAGGCAATGGGGTTAAGTGGCTTACCCAAGGCCACACAGCTAGGTCATCATTAAGTGTCTGAGACTGGATTTGAACCTAGGTACTCCTGACTCCAGAGCCGGTGCTTTATCCACTGTGCCACCTAGCCGCCCCCTCATGATTTCTTTTTTTTTAATTTTTATTTATTTAAGGCAATGAGGTTAAGTGGCTTGCCCAAGGCCACACAGCTAGGCAATTACTAAGTGTCTGAGGGCAGATTTGAACTTAGGTACTCCTGACTCCAGGGGTGCTCTATCCACTGCATCACCTGGCTGCCCTGCCCCTCGTGATTTCTTATAGAACAATTATGCTCCATCACATTTCTATAGTATATTTTGTTTAGCCATTCCACAATTGATATGCATTTCCTCAATTTTCATTTCTTTGCCAATATAAATAGTGCTACCATGAATATTTTTGTACATGTGGGTTTTTACTCTTTTTTAATGCTTTCTTTGGGATTCAGGCCTAGTAGTGGTATTGTTGGATCAAAGGGTATGCACAGAAAAGTTGGATCACTTCAAAACTTCACCTCCTTTGCATTGGTACCTCTGTTTACCCATATCCTCTCCAACATTGATCATTTTCATTTTTTTGGTCATATTGGTCAATCTAATAGGTGTGAGGTGGTACCTTAGAATTGCTTTATTTTGCATTTTTCTAATCAATAATGATTTAGAGCATTTTTATATGAGTAGAGATGGATTTAATTTCTTCATCTGAGAATTGTCTTCATAGCCTTTGACTATTTATCAATTGAATAATGACTTATATGCTTTTAAATTTGACTCAGTCTATAAATTTTGTTTCCCAGCTTACTGCCTTCCTTCAATTTTCATTGCATTTGTTTTTATTTCTGCAAAAACTTTTCAATTTAATATAATCAAAATTATTTCACATTTTACAATGTTCTCATTTCTTTTTTCATTAACTATTTCCCCTTTCCATAGATTTGACAGGCAAATTATTCCTTATTCTAAATGACTAATGATATATCACCTTTTATATCTAAATACTGTGTCCATTTTGACCTTATCTTGGTATAGCATGTGGGTTGTTTGTCTATACCTAGTTACTGCCATAATATCTTCTAATTTCCATAGCAGTTTTTATCTCAGTAAGTCCTTATCCCAGAAACTGGGACTTTGGGTTTATCAAACAGTAGATTATTATAAAGTTTTACTACTATTTCTTTTGTACTGAATTTATTCCATTCATTCACCAATTTATTTCTTAGCCAGTACCAAACAGCTATGATAACTTATGTTTTATAATATAATATTAGATCTGGTAAGGCTAGATAACCTTGCTTTACATTTTTTCATTAATTCCCTTTATATTATTGACATTTTGTACCTCCATATAAATTTTATTAATATTTTTTTCTAGTTCTATAAAGAAATTTTTTGGAAGTTTGATTGGTATGGCACTGAATAAGTACATAAATTACATAAATAAATAATTTAATTTAGCTAGCATTGTCATTTTTCTTATGTCATCTTGGTCTATCTGTGAGAAAATTGACATTTGCCCAACTATTTAGATCTTATTTTGTTTGTGTGAAAAGTGTTTTACAGTTTATTTCATACAGTTTCTTAGTTTAGCTTGGCAGATAGACTCCCAAGCATTTTATGTTCTCAACAGTTGTTTTAAATTTAATTTTTCTTTCTATTTTTTTGCTGCTGTGTCTTTTTAGTAATATATAGAAATGTTTATGATTTATGGTGGTTTATTTTATATCCTGTGATTGCTAAAGTTCTCAATTGCTAAAGTTGAAAATTATTTCAAGTAACTTTTTAGATACTTTTTAGAATTCTCTAAGTATATCATCCTAATCTTCTGCAAAAAAGTGAGAATTTTGTTTCTTCATTACCTAGTCCAATTCCTTCAATTTCTTTTTCTTCTCTTATTGCAAAAGTTTATATTTCTAATCTAATATTGAACAGTAGTGGTGATAATGGGCATCATTGTTTCATCTGATCTTATTGAGAATAGTTCTAGCTTATCTGCATTTTATACATAATGCTTGCTGATAGTTTTAAAATAGATACTGCTCATCATTTTAAGAAACATTCCATTCATTCCTATTCTCTCTCTAGTGTTTTAGTAGGAATAGATGCTATATTTTGTCATAAGATTTTTCATCATCTATTGAGATAATCAAATGATTTCTGTTAGATTTGATATTGATAAGATAAGTTATGCTGATAATTTTCCTAATATTGAACCAACCCTACATTCATGCTATAAATCCTACTTGATCATGGTACTACCTAGTGATAACTTGCTGTAATCTCTTTGCTTACATTTTATTTGACATTTTTGTATCAATATTCATAATGTAAATTGATCTATAATATTCTTTCTCTGTTTTGATTCTTCTTGGTTTAGGTTATCAGCATCATATTAATGTCAAAGAAGGACTTTGGCAGAATTCCTTCATCACCTAGTTTTCAAATAGTTTAAATAGAATTGGAAATAATTGTTCCTTAAATATTTGCTAGAATTCATTTGTGAATCCACCTGACTTCTTGGGAATTCATTGATGATCATTCAATTCCTTTTACTGAGATGGCATCATTTAAGTATCTAATTTTCCAGGGCAATTTAATATTTTTGTAAATATTCATTCATTTCACTTAGATTGTCAAATTTGTTGGCCAACAGTTGGATAAAATAACTCCAAGTTATTACTTTAATTTCCTCCTCATTTGTGGGGAATTAACCTCTTTTATTTTTGATACTGATAATTTTGAAGGAATTATTTTCTTTTTGAATTTCAATTATATTTTTAAAAGATTTGTTTTTTTGTCATTTTTGTTCCAAGTTGTTAATTTTCTCTAACATTTCTTTCCCAATTTATCTATTTGATTTTTAGTTAATTAATTAATTATCACATTACTACAATAGTCTTGTAAAAGTAAACATAACCCTCCCCCTCCCCTACAAAGATAAACCTCAAGAAAAATTAATTTAGATAAAAAAGTCTACTTCAGTCTATGTTCAGATACTATCAGCTCTGTCTCTGGGATGGATCACATTCTTAGTCTTAAGTCCATCCGAGAAGTTGCTTCAATATTTTTTCCCAAGTTCCTATTGCTAGCTATATTTCCCTTCATCTTATTCCTCCCTACCCCTATTTATTCTATTCTTTCTCCTTTCACCCTGATCCTCCTCAAAAGTGTGTTGCATCTGACTGTCTTCTCCCATAATCTTCCCTCTCTTCTATCGCTATACCCTCTACTCCTCTCCCACTTCCATTTGATTTTTAAAATCCTTTCTGTGTTCTTCCAAGAATTCTTTCTGGCCTGTGGACCTTCAAAGATTACATAGCTTTTCTGCCTTACTTTTCTGATCTAGTCTTTTGCCCATCCTTATCTCTAAGGTAAGTTTCCACAGATCCTACTTTTCTATGACCTTTCTTATTCAATTTGGGATTTGTTACTGGGCCTGTCCCAAGATTGTTGTGTTGGATAGGGGTTCACTTACAGACTTTCAGTGCTGAGAAACCTAGAAGCTTACTCATGGACATGGGACAGTTAATGTTAGGAACTTCAGGGGATTGTCCAGTGGACCCACTGGGTAGAAATGCCAGAGGTTCTGTCTCTGAACCATCAGTGCTGGAGATGTAAGCCACTCACTCCCTGGGTCATTGCAAAAGGTGGGAATACCTGGGACTGTTTGACTATCTGTCCAGAAACATCAGGGCTCATTTTCCACATTGGGCCATCCAGACCCTTTGAGCCAGTTGAATGGGGGTCCTGGGCAGCTCCACTGGAGCTCTCCTATCCCACCAAAGATGCAGCCAACCCAAGTCCAAATTTTGGAAGCCTCTATTGGAGGTTGCCCTTACAGCCAAGGAAATCATGTTAGGCCCCAAGTCCCACTGTTGGTGCATTGGGTTTCTGTTTTCTGCTTTGGGTGCACTCACATTTCCTGTGACAGACCTTTCTAAAATCTATTAAGTGACTTGCTTAATGCTATTTCTGAGGGAAACCTAGGAGAGCTTAAGAAAGTTTCTGGTTTCTCTCTGCCATCTTGGACTGCACCCTTTAAAATTAATAAAGGTGCTTAGTACTTTGATTCTTTCATGGATCTGTGATTTTATCAGTGAAGATTTTTCTTTCAAAGGTAAAGATCAAAATCCATCCAACCTTCTAATCTTTTGCATATCTTGTTCATTTCCTGATAAAAAGGTAACTGAAAACACCTCCTCTGTAAACTCTCCAAATATTTGCATTTTACTTTCATAGAATTGGAAGAAATGGAGAAGAAGACTTAAGAGTTAGTGATTATTCTAGTTTTATACATTTTGGCAATAATAAGCCAATTATTTTTCTTTTCTTAAAATCTGAATAATATTTAATAATATTTTAAAATATAAACTCCCTCTTTTCCTTCATTAAGAGCATTTTTAGAAATTAAAGTCCTCATAAATTCAAAGGCAAGAAAATTAATTCATGAATAAATCATTTAATGTAATAGATGTCTTTTTCTCCAAATTAAGTTGGTGATTATCTAAAAGGAAGTGAGTGGCATGTTTCAACTTCATTGCTTTATATTCATGGTTTATCATTACATTAATCATAGTTCTTAAGTTGTTAAAAAGTTTTTCTTTTTTTTTCTATTTATAATTTTGCTTTATTGTATTTGTTAATCTAATTCTGTTCACTTTGTTCTGCCTCCATTCATAAAGTTTTACCCAGTTTCCATTGAAATTATCTATTTCTATTTTTCTTATGACACAATAATATTTTATTACATTCACAGACCACAATTTGTCTAGGCATTCTGAATAGAAGGGCACTCTCTTAATTTCCAATCTGCTATCACAAAAAATAATGCTGCAAAATCTTTTTTGTATATATAGTTTTTACCCTTTGCCTTTGTTTTTTTTTTTTTTTTTTTTTTAGGACTTAGACTCAGTAGTGGGTAAAGTGTATACATCCTTTAGTAACTTCCTGGAATAATTCCAAATAGGTTTCCATAATGGCTAAACCAATTTACAGCTCAACCATCAATATACTAATGTATATTTTTATACCAAAACTCCTCCACCATTTGCCATCTTCCTCTTCAGACATCTGCCATTCTAATGACTTTAGATTTAATCTCAATGTTGCTTTAATTTTCTAACAATTTTTACTTTAGAGAATTTTTAATATGGTTAGTAATAACTTGGATTTTTTCTGTATAAATTGATTCTTCATATTATTGACCATTTTTCTATTGAGGAATGGATCTTAGTCTTGTAAACTGAAATAAGTTCCTTATTGATATAGACTTGAATCAGAGAAACATGTAAAGAATTTCCCCCAGTTCCCTGGTTCCCTTCTAAATATTTTCATTTTTCATTATTTTTCCCAATATTGGGAAAAATTATATCTATTATAATTACAATTATAATTATAGTTATAATTACAATCATTATCATTTATATAGTGATTTAAAGTTTATAAAAACTCATTTGATCCTCACAAACAATCCTGGAAAGTAAGTGATATTTTTATGTCCATTTTACAAATGAGTAAATACAGGCATACAAAGGTTACATATCGTGCTTAAGGTCATTTAGATAATAAGTGTCTAAATCAGTTTTAGTTACTGCATCTATTCACTGTGCCAACTAGTTGCCTTTCTTTACATACCTTGAGATACTTCATGACCTTATAATTATGTCACCTCTATTAGAATTCTCTTCCCTCTGTGAGTACAATGTTTCATTTAGTTTATCTCTTCTTTATTTTCTTTGGTGACATTTCTGTTTCCTCACTTTGTGAGGAGCTGTGATATTAACACTGATGCTATAGTTCAAATGTCAGAGATGAAGAGAAATAGAGTTGATAATAGGAATCTTGAGATCCTTCCTCAACATTCATTAAACCTATTTTTTCTTCTGTTACTTCTTGTCTTATGAAGTGATAATCTTTATAAACTTTCACCTCTTTCTCCTGAAATTTTTTTAAGTTTATATTTTAAACTGATGTTTCACATCTGTGGCACATGTCTATTATCCCTGATGCCAGAAATCTGAGTTTGATGAAGCTCTTGAACTCACAACTTGGAGTTGTAGTGGGTCATGTCAATCAGGTTTGTCCATAATAAGTTTGTCATTAATATGAAGAGCTGATCCAATCAGATCAGAATGAAATCAAGTTTGTGAGTAGCTCCTGGGTGAGGTGAGAGAGATGGAATCTTACAAAAACAAATGAACAAACAAGCAAGCAACTATAACAAAGAAATAAATTGATGTTCCTTCTGTCTATCAAATCTTTTGGTCAAGGGGATAAAATGTTTGATGGTTAAATCAACTGTTGATTTTTCATATTTAAATATTTCCCTTCATTACTATTTTGTTTTCTTTTAAGAGAATTCTTTACTGATACAATTAAATATAAAGATATGATATTAATATATCTATGATATTTTAGATATATATATATTACATGCAGATGAATATAAGTACAGATGCAAATATATACAATAGAGAAATAAATTATTTTTATAGATAAAAATTTAGATATCTACATTTATATAATGTATAGATAAAAAGATAAATATATATATGTACTATCTAAAAGAGGAACTGGCGCTTACAGTTATAGGGCTTTGCTATTTTTATTGTGGTGTCTGACTTACGTAAGTTTTCCTTGAGAAATGGTTATTGTATATAATAATGTATTTTATCTTTACCTTATTTTTGGCATTAATATATTGTTTTGTGACTTAAAGTGAAATTTATTTCCCTCTTATTTTTTCTTTATTCTAATATGATATGACTTTTCCTCGTAATTTGAATAGATGATTTGTGACTTTATAATCATTCACATGTAAATATGTGATTTTTAAAGAACACATAGGGAACTAACAGTTTTATATTTATTAAATATATTTAATCTGACTTTTTGGTGATCTTACTGACTACTTATCATGAGCAGTGATATTCATAATTCATAGCTATTGAAACTTCTATATTATCAACAGATCCTTCAGCAATATTTTTTATAAATTCTGAATGTTGTTTTCCAATGATTTCTACTATGATTTTCATATACCTGTCTTGCCAATAAAGTCACTGAGTTTGAAAGTATATGCTAATTTAATTGGATTATTCTTATTAAATTCTTTATATAAAATTTCTCACCTTATAATCTGAGGGACCTCTGCTGTAAATCAGAGTTTGACCTTTAATCCTTGAGAATAACTTGGAGTAATTGCTTTATTTAAAAAGAGAAGATACAGAGGGAATGCTATAAACTGTCTTTGCATATTCAAAGGAATGACATTTGAAAAAGAAATTAAATGTGTTCTTCTTAGACCCGAAAAGAAGCACTAAGTCAATGAGGGAAAAAAAGTTCAAAGAGACAAATTTGAACTTGAAGTTAGAAAAATTTTAGAAATAAAAAATCTTTTGCCGTCAATAAGAAAAAAATAATTTTTGATAACAATAAGAGCTATCTAAAAGAGGAACTGGCTACCCTGGGAAATAATAAACAGAGAAAATAGAGTAAAAATGACTTTGGTGATCTTCTATCAAAGGGAAATATTCACATATATTACATTATAGTAGGTATTGCTTTCAGGTACAGGTTGGACTGAATGGGTGCTGTGATAATTTTTAACTCTAAAATTTTGTGGTTTTTGTGAAAATGTAATTATGTTTACAGAATCTTTTGTTCCTTGATTTTTGCAAATGGTCATCATGGGCAATATGAAATGACTCTAAAATGATGTCTCGTTGCTTTTGGATACATAACAAATCTACAATACCAACTCCTTTATTTGCCTTTCTATGCATCCATAATCTATCAGACACCATTACAACATAAATGACGTTCTGCTCAAATCTTTTAGTATTCACCATCAAATAAAGTTGAACTTCATCTGACTGATGTTTTAAGTCTACATGTTTTTCTGTCTCTATCTCATTTTATTTCTATATAAATATTCTATAGATTAACTAACCTTTATTACCCTCTGTAATTCAATTTTTCCCTTCAATTTTTATCCCATTCTTCTTTTTGTTATGAACAGAACTTCTGTTTTCTATAAACAGAGTATTCTCCTATTCCTTCTTTGCCTATTACATTTCCCCAACACTCTAATAGGTACTTGATATCCCGTTGATATAGATGCTGACTTCATTGAGGCCAATGCAACCAATTCATCCTGCCCATTTTGCATGACTTTCATCTATTCCCTACTATCAACAATATTCTAGAAACTTTCTTATATTGTCTTCAGCTTGTATTTATTATTTAGCAACTACTATGAATCAGGTAGTTTCTTGTAATTTAAAAGTGAAACTAGACTATCTCTCCCTTACATTCTATTGGGGAAAACTTAAGGTTCAAAGAGAAATTCTCTTTCTCTTTCCTTTGTCAGTATGTTTATGTGTACATATAAAGGTATATTATATATATGCCATGTACAAATGTTGATTATTGTTTAGAAATGAACAGATATGTGCAAACTAGTGTGAGAGTAAGAGAACAACAGCTGGAAAAATCCAAAATTGCCTCATGAAGATGGTAGCACTTGGACTGAGCTCTGAAGGGAAGCAGAGGCTCCAAACAATAGTGATATGTAATAGTGATTGGGCCAAGACTATGCAAAGGTGCAGTTATAAGAGATATATTGTTATATACCAGGAATAACAAGTAGTACAATGTTAAACATATGAAGGGGAATAATATGTAATCAGTTTGTAAGGATAGATTGGAGTCAGACTGTGATCAGCTTTAAATTCCAAACAAAGGAGATTGTACTTGACCCTTGAAGTAACAGAGAGCCAATGAAGGTATTTTGAGCAGGAAAGGTGCATAGTCTAATTTGTCCTTCAATTGATATTATTATTATTATAGAACACAAGATATGTCTATTGGTTATCTCTCACTCTCAGCATATATGAAGTAGCTCATTTATTTCAGTCATAAGTTTCTTTGGGGGGTAAAAAGGTCCTATGCCATTTTTTTCTATGTAATTTCTAATTTTTATGTTTTTGAAACCTGACTATGAAGTATATCCCTCTCCATTTTACTCTGCATGAGAATCAACTTCAGTTCTACAAACATTGTAGCATTCTGAGTAGAAGTCATTTTTTATTATTATTACCAGACAAATTCTGATATTGTAATGAAGGACATTTGTTTCAAGGAAAATGTTAGGATTAATGAATAAATGATATTTCCTAATTTGAAATGTTTTCAATTTCTTTCATAATTGCAAATAAATTATATTGCCAATTGAAAGTTAATGCAGCTTTCCAAAGAAATTAGGAAGTTTTTTCACTAATAAAATCAATGTAGCCAAAATTAGAAGAAAACAGAAAGCTAGAAAACAATTTTCACAGCTAAGGGGTCTGATTAAGGTCTCATTTCTAAAATATATAGAGAATTGAAATAAATTTTTACGATTGCAAATCATTCCCCAATTGGTAAATCATTGAAGGATATAAACAGATAGTCTTCAAATGAAGAAATTAAGGTTCTTTATAATTATATGAAAAAATGCTCCTTTAGAGAAATTCAAATTTAAACAACTATGTGATATCACTTCACACTTATCAGACTGACTAAGATTACAAAAAGGGAAAAAAATCAATGTTGAAGTTGTTGGAGAGTTAGAACATTAATGCATTGTTGCTGGAGTTGTGAACTAATTCATCCATTCTGGAGAAAAATTTGGAAGTATGCCCAAAGAGCAATAAAACTGATCATATCCTTTGACCCAACAAAACCAATACCAGGTCTATATCTGGAAGAAACCACAAAAAATGGGGAAAGTCCCACATGTTCAAAAATATTTGTAGCAGTTCTTTTGGTAGTGGCAAGGAATTAGAAATTGAGGGGATGTCCATCAATTGGGGAATGGCTAAACAAGTTATGTCATATAAATGTTATGGGAGTGCTACTGTTCTATAAGAAACCATGAATGGTGAAACTCTAGAGAAGCATGGAAAGAATTATAAGAACTAATATTGAGCGAAAGGAGCAGAACCAAGAGAACATTGTATAAATCAACATTTTTGAGTTGATCAACTGTGATGGATGCTGTTCCTCTCAGCCATTCAGAGAGCTAGGACAACCCATATATACATAAATTCATATGTGATTTTATATGAATACAGATGAAGATAAGTATGTGTATATTTAAGCCTATATACATCAGTATATATGTCTTGATCACTGAGCTTTACTAACTATCCATCTACCACCATATCCTAATCTATATAAGAAGTATTTATCATCTATTTGATTCTTCCTTTCTGTATAAGGGCAACTCCTTGAATGCTGATTTAGGGTTTGAGGTAGTAACTAAAAATATGACTATGTGGAGGACTTGCAATTCATTAGGACTCTTACTTCAATGTAGTCTCTGCATTGGTTATCTTTTGTAACATAGCAAACACATTCTGTGAATATTCATGTCCTTATTTTCCACTTTGCTTGATTATTTTTTGTTTGGTTATTTTTAAGTTGTAACTGACTCTTCATGACCCCATTTGGGGTTTTCTTGGCAATGATTTTGGAGTGATTTGCTGTTTCTTTCTCCAGCTGTTAAATAGAGATGAGAAAATTAAAGGATATAAGATTAAATGACATGCCCAAGGTCACATAGCTAGGAAGTATCTGACATCAGTTTTGAATTCAAGATGAGTATTCCTGACTCCAATCCTGATTCTCTCCATTGTGCCATTTAGCTACTTCATCATTCATGAAATCATAAATAAAGTTACTTATTACACACATGCAGACTTATTTTTTTGTTTGTCTATGAAACATTTATTGATATTTTATTTTGTTTTTTAAGTACATGTTATGAAAGTTTTTCAAAGTCCATAACATGAATATTTATGTTATAAAATTTTCTACCACCTTCCCTTCCCACTTCACTCCCCTTAATGGTGAACAGTTTAGTGAGTATTATACATGCACATTTATGTTTAACATGTTTATATAATAGTCATTTTCTATATGAGAAATTAATATTGGGTGGCTAGGTGGAGTAGTGAATAGAACACTGACCCTGGAGTCAGGAGTACCTGAGTTCAAATCCGGCCTCAGACACTTAATAATGACCTAGCTGTGTGGCCTTGGGCAAGCCACTTAAACCCATTGCCTTGCAAAAAAAAATTAAGACTAAGGGAAAGAAAGAAATCCATAGGATAGGAAGGAAAACATGAGAGAATTTTTTTTAAAAAATGAACATAGTTTTCATTCAGATTCTGTGTTTTTTTGGTTTCTTTTCTTTCATTTGGATATCAGTGGCATTGTCCATAACAGGTCCCTCAGGGTTGTCCTAGCTCTCTGAATGACTGAGAGGAACAGCATCCATCACAGTTGATCAACTCAAAATGTTGATTTATACAATGTTCTTTTGGTTCTGCTCCTTTCGCTCAATATTAGTTCTTATAATTCTTTTCATGCTTCTCTAGTTTCACCATTCATGGTTTCTTATAGAATAGTAGTACTCCCATAACATTCATATGCCATAACTTCTTTAGTCATTCCCCAATTGATGGACATCCCTTCAATTTCTAATTCCTTGCCACTACCAAAAGTACTGCTACAAATATATTTAAACATGTGGGACTTTGCTCATTTTTTGTGATTTCTTCTGGATATAGACCTGGTGTTGGTTTTGTTGGGTCAAAGGATATGATCAGTTTTATTACTCTTTGGGCATAGCTCCATATTGTTCTCCAGAATGGATGAATTAGTCCACAACTCCACCAACAATGGATTAATGTCCTAATTCTCCAACAACCTCAACATTGTTGATTCTATTCTCTTTTTGTCATCTTAGTCAGTCTGATAAGTGTGAGGTGATATCACATAATTGTTTAAATTTGAATTTCTCTAAGCAATCATGATTTGGAGCATTTTTTCATATAATTATAAAGAACTTTAATTTCTTCATTTGAACACTATCTGTTTATATCTTTCAATGATTTGTCAATTGGGGAATGAGTTGAAATCATAAAAATTTATTTCAATTTACTATAGATTTTGGAAATAAGACTTTAATCAGAACCCCTAGTTGTGAAAATTGTTTTCTAGCTTTCAGTTTTCTTCTAATTTTGGCTACATTGATTTTATTAGTGAAAAAACTTTCTAATTTCTTAGTCAAGATCATCCATTTTACAATTTATATTGTACTCTATTTCTTGTTTGATTATAAATTTCTTTCCTTTCCATAAATCTAACAGAGTAATTCTTGATCTTTTAATTAGTCTATGGTGTTCATTGCCTTTTATGTCTAAATCCTGTACCCATTTTGACCGTTTATGGTATATGGTGTGAAATGTGCATCTATTCCTAGTTTGTGCCATACCATTTTCTATTTTTCCCATTAGTTTTTGTCAAATAGTGTTCTTATCCCAGAAGCTAATGTCTGGATTTGTCAAGCAATAGACTACTATAGTCATTTGGTGCTGTTTCTTCTATACCTATTCTAATCCATTGGTCCATTAGTCTATTTCTTTTTTGTTGTTGTTGTTTTGTTTTGTTTTGTTTTGTTTTGTTTTGTTTTTTTATTCTCATTTTGTACAAATGTTTTTTTTTTACATTAATAAAATAATCTTGTTTAAGAGTAAACAAAATGCCCCTCCCCCCCATGAATATAGAATTGCTTGGGCGATAAAGTAAAGGGGAGAGAAAAAAATTAAAATTAAAAAAATAATAGTAATAATTGTAGGTATGGCCAGGTTGCGCAATGGATGAAGCACCAGCCCTGGAGCCACGAACACCCAAACCCACATCCAGCCCCATAGACCCAACAATCACCCAGCCGTGTGATATGCAAGCCATCCGATCCCCACTGCCCTGCAAAAACCAAAAAGAAGGGCGGGGGAGACCCAAAATAAAATAAAATAGTAATCATAGTAAGGGTGGCTGGGTGGCAGACAGAGCATTGGCCCCTGAGCAAGGAGCACCCGGGTCCAAATCGGCCTCAGACACCCAAAGATCACCCTGCTATGTGGCCCCAGGCTGGCCACCCAGCCCCATTTGCCCTGCACCCTCCCCCAAATAATAATAGTAAAAAATGTGCTTCAGTCTTTGTTCCAACACCAACAACTCTGTCATGGGTGGATCGCATTCTTTATGGTAAGTCCATAGCAAAAGTTGCTTCCATATTTTCCCAACATTGTCATTGCTGATCGCAACTCCCTCCTTTCTTATTTCTCCACTACCATGTACTATATTTTCTCTCTCCTTTCACTCTGACTCTGCTGTAGGGTCACTGAGTGGTGCAGCAGCCAGATCCCTGGTCCTGGGGCCAAGAAGCCCTGAGCCCCCATACCACCCCTTAGGCCCAGAATCCACCTGGCCCTATGATCCTGGACAGGCCTTCCAATCCTGGCCCCTGGCAAGAAGTAAAAAAGAAAATGTGTTATATCTGACCACTCTCCCCCCATGGTCCATCCTGTCCTCCTTTATTCACATCCCCACCCCTTCCCCCTGCTCCCCTCTCCTTCTTACTCCAGATGCCTATACCCCATTGAGTATATATGCTGTTTCCTCTCCTAGCCACCTCTGATGAGAACAAAGGTTCCCTCATTCCCCCTTGCCTCCCCCCTTCCATATCATTGCAATAGCTCATTGTAATAAAAAAAAAATCTTAGTATATGAAATATCTTGGCCTATTCCCCTTCTCCTTTTTCTTTTTCCCACTACATTTCCTTTTATTTCTATTGACTCCATTTTTACACCATATTTTATCTTCAAATTCAGCATTCTCCTGTGCTTCAACTATAAAAGCTCCCTCTACCTGCTCTATTAACTGAGAAGGTTCATATGAGTTTTATCAGTGTCATTTTTCTATGCAAGAATACATGCAGTTCATCATCATTAAGTCCCTCATATTTTCCCCCTCTCCTCCAATCTCCATGCTTCACCTGAGTCCTGTATCTGAAGATCAAACCTTCTGTTCAGCTCTGGCCATTCCAAAAGGAACATTTGAAATTCCCCTGGTTCATTGAAAGTCCATCTTCTTCCCTGGAAGAGGACATTCAGCCTTTCTGGGTAGTTCATTCTTGGCTGCATTCTAAGCTCTTTTGCCTTTCGGTATATTATATTCCAAGCCCTATGAGCTTCCAATGTATTTCCTGCTAAGTCCTGTGTGATCCTGACTGTAGCTCCATTATATTTGAACTGTATCCTTCTGGCTGCTTGTAATATTTTCTCTTTGACTTGGGAGTTCTGGAACTTGGCTATAATATCCCTAGGGGTTGGTTTTTTGGGATCTCTTTCTTGGGGGGATCAGTGGATTATCTCCATTTCAATTTTGCCCTCTGCTTCTAGAACATCAGGGCAATTTTCCTGTAGTAATTCTTTGAAAATGATATCAAGGCTCTTTTCCTAATCATGACTTTCAGGTATTCCAATAATTTTTAAATTATCTTTCCTAAGTCTATTTTCCATATCAGTTGTTTTTTTTAATGAGATATTTCACATTTTCTTCTAATTTTTCATTTTTTTGGTTTTGAAGTATTGATTCCTGATTTCTCATAAATTCATCATTTTCCCTGAATTCTGTTCTTTGTCTGAAGGATTTGTTCTCCTCAGAGAGTTTTCTTATCTCTTTTTCAATCTGTCCAATTTTGCTTTTTAAGGCATTCTTCTCCTCAATAACTTTTTGAACTGTTTTATCCATTTGACCTAAGCTGGTTTTTAACATACTATTTTCTTCAGCATTTTTTTGGATTTCCTTGACTAAGCTGCTGACTTCATTTTTCATGTTTTTCCTGCATCTCTCTCCTTTCTTTTCCCAGTTTTTCTTCCAACTTCCTCATTTGATTTTCAAAGTCTTTTCTGAGCTCTGTCATAGCCTGAGCCCAATTTCTGTTTTTCTTGGAGTCTTTAGATGCAGGAGCTTGTGCTTCCTCATCTTCAGACTGAGTATTTTGATCCTTCTTGGGCTCATTTGCAAAATATTTCTCAATGGTCTTCCTCTTGTTTCTTAGCTTGCTCATTTTCCCAGCCTGGGCCTGGTTTTGGGGTACTTCCTGAGCTTTTGGGACACTCCCACAAGGGTCTCAGGGTGTGAGGCTCTGTCCTCCCTCCTGATCTGTGAATGACCAGAAGAGCCCCCCTCTGCCATGGGGCTGAGGTGGGGGAGGCCCTGCTGTTCTATGGGGGGGGGGGACTAGACTGCTATCAGGGTCTGAATGTGGTCAGAACCCCAGAGTCCTGTTCCAGAGGCAGAGGACAGCTCTGCAGTCTCTCTTCACTCCCCTCCCTCAGCTCAATGGGCTCATGCCCTGGGGGCTCCTGCTTACTGGCTCCGCCTGCTTCTGTTTCTGGCTCTGGGCTGCCAAAAGACCAAGTTGCTTGCTGTGTGCCCTGAGGGCTAGGCTCCACGTGCTTGCTCTGGCAGAGGTCCCCCACTATTCCCCCACTTTGTGCCTGGTGCTCCCTGGGGTGCAGCTCAGGAGACTCCCCTGCTGCTGGGAGCCATGGCTCCCAGCTCACTGGGGCTTCCTCCAGGAGGCTGAAGTTCTTTGGCTCTGGTGGGCCACCCCTCTGATGGGCTGCCCCTCTGACCCCGGGGAGCAGAGCCTTTCTGCTCTTTTCCAGGTTACCTTGAGTGGGAGAACTGCCTCAATGGGTCCCTTTGTGGGTTCTGTCTCTCGAAAGTTTAGTTAGAGTCCTTAGTTTCAAGTTTTATCACAGAGAGCCTAAGACTGGATCAACTCTTGTCGCCACTTGGCTCCGCCCCCCCCCCCCCCCCCCCCAGCAATATCCATTACTCTATTTCTTAACTAGTACCAGGCAGTTTTAATGATAGTCATTTTATAGTATATTTTTAGATATGTTATACTAGAATACTTTCCTTTAATTTTTTTTCATCAGTTCCCTTCATATTCTTGACCTTTTGTTGCTCCAGATGAATTTCGTTATTTTTTTTCTAGCTCTATAAAGTGGTTGTTTGGTAATTTTTTTGGTAAAACACTGAATTAATAATTTAAATTGAGTAGAACTGTCATTTTTATTATAATTTGCTCAGCCTAAAAATGAGCAATTGACATTTTTCCAATTGTATAGATCTGATTTTATTGGTGTGAAAAGTGTTCTGTAATTGTGTTCATACAGTTTCTGTGTTTGTCTTGGGAGGCAGATTGCCAAGTATTTTATGTTTTCTGCAGTTAATTTAAATGAAATTTCTCTTTCTATTTCTTATCCTTGGACTTTATTGTTCATATATAGAAATGCTGATGATTTACGTGGGTTTATTTTATATCCTGAGACTTTCCTGAACTTGTTAATTGTTTCAAGTAGTTTTGAGATTTTTTAAAAATAATTTATTTCCCTTAAGTATTTCTGACAAAAAACCATAGTTGGAAACTATGGATTCTTTTAGGGAAGGAAAATTCACCACTACCACCACCACTATTCTCCATGTAAAAAAATTAGATGTATTGGAACACTATTATTCTATAAGAAATCATGAGTGAAAGGATTTCAGAAAAATTTGGAAAGACTTGCACGAATTGATGCTGAGTGAGATGAGTAGAACCTGATGAACATTATACACACTAACAACAACATGGAGTGATGATCATCCATGGTGGATTTTCCCATTCCATCAGTTCAATAATTAAGGATAATTTTAGGGGATTTGTGATGGAAATTGCCATCGGCTTCCAGAAAAAAGTACTGTGAAGTTTACACTAAAATCAAAGCTTAGTATCTTCAATTTTAATAGTTGTCTTATGCAATATGTAATCTTGCTATCTCTCATGCTTTCTTTCTTCCTTTGGGTTCTGATTCTTCTCTCACAACTTCTATTTCTATCTAAGCTCATCATGGATGTTAACATAAATTCTCTATCAGATTGCTAACTGTTGGGGGGGAAGGGGAAGTGAGACAGGGAGAAAAACTATAAAGTCAAAACCTCACAAAAAATGATTAGTAGAAACTATAATTGAAAAACAAATAAAATAATTCTACAATAATAAAAAACAGATTGGTTAAATATTCAATAGTATTTGATATCCAAAAGGGCAATTTCTCCAATCCTAGTAATGCATTGCTTTCCTTTTGATGATTCAGATTTTCACACTTTTAAAAGACATATTAATCTGCTTCCTTAAAATGTCTCCTAATATACCAGATAAATTACCTTAAATGAGAAGATGCTGTGCCAATTCTGATCCAAAACTTTTCAATGACTTTCTATTGACTAACAATTTCCAGTATACTTAAATTTAATATTTAAGGTTCTCACCAACCTGACTTTCACCATCCTCTGTAACATTACCTCACACTACTCCTCAGTGTCTGAACATCAGGTAAAGAGAATGGATCACTAACTTCTGAATAAGCCCTGAACTTTTCTGCACCTTTTACTGCATCACTCATGAGAATGACTCTCTATGTATCTTCATGTCTTTTGTTCTATTAGCTATTTGTGTAAGCATCATGCATAATTGTGTAGATTCCAAACACCAAAAGGCAAGAACCTTTTTAACTCCTTAAATTAAGTCTAGAAATGTTTAATATAAGTTTAAATTAGTTGAATCTATACAAGTAAAAAAGATTCAATTCAGGTTAATGATCAGCAATGATAAAGTATAATATGTTCATTTAATATTATTTTTGAATAACAAGTATTTATTTGTTGACTGACACAATCACATTGTCCTTGTGAAAAATTTACTGTTTAACAGAAATGCTTAAAAATTAGGACTTATTGGATCATGAAGTTGCTTGATAGAAAATTACAGAAATGACTTTATTTTTTTATTGAACTCAAATTTTATTCATAACAAAATTCATATAACTTCTCATTGCGGTCAAAACTCCTATCAATTAGCTTGTCCTCATCTGCGTTTGATGAGGAATCTCTCTTTTTTTCACATTTTCACATTTTATTTATTTTCCAATTATATACAATAATAATATGTGCCCATCATTTTCTTTCAAGGCTCTGAATTCTACAGTCCCCCCCTTCCATTCTCCCCCCACAGAAGGCTATTTGTTAGTCTCTACATTGTTTCCATGCCTTACATTGATTTAAATTGATTGTGTTATAGGAGTAAACATAACCCCACCCAAGAAGATGAGAGACCTCAAGAATAGAGAGAAAAAAAATTTACTTTAGTCTGTGTTCATATTTCAATGGCTCTGTCTCTGGGGTAACTTGCTTTCTTTATCATAAGTCCACCAGAGAAGTTGCTTCAATATTTTTCCCACAGTTGTGATTACTAGCTGTACCTCCACTCTATTTCTTCCTACTCTCATTTATTCTATTCTTTCTCTCCTTTCATCCTGGCACTGTCCAAAAGTGTGTTGAATCTGAGTACTCTCTCCCTAGATCTTCCCTCTCTTCTATTAGCTATTCCCCCCTCCCCCCCCCCCCCATTCCCCCTTATCCCATCCCTTTCTTCTTATTTTTCTCTAGGGTAAGATAGATTTCCTCACCCTATTGTATATGTTATTTCGTTTCTGAGCCATTTCTGATGAGAATGAAGGCTCAGTCATTACTCCTTGCCTTCCCCCTTTCCACTCCATTGAAAAAGCTTTTTCTTGACTTACGTGAAATTTCTTAGCTTATTCTTCATCTCCTTTTCCTTTCTCCCAGTTCTTTCCTTTATCACCCATTGACTCCATCTTTTTACTATATATACCATTATATTACGCTCCTTCCTATGTCCTGTTTATATATGCTCCTTCTAACAGCTCTTGTAAATGAGAAAGTCCATTTGAGTTATCAATATCTTCTTCTGTGCAGGAATACAAACAGTTCAATATCATTAAGCTCCTCAGAGTTAGCCCTTCTCTTCCACTCCCTCTATGGTTCACCAGAGTCTTGTACTTTGAGATCAAACTTTATGTTCAGCTCTAGTTGTTTCAATAGGAAAGTTTGAAAGTCCCCTGTTTCATTGAAAGTCCATCTTTTCCCCTGAAAGAGGATGTTCAGTTTTTCTGGGTAATTGATTCTCAGTTGTAAACCAAGATTTTTTGCCTTCTGGAATATCATATTCCAATCCTTACAAGCCCTTAATGTAGATGCTGCCAGATCCTGTGTAATCCTGACTATGGGGTCTGTTTTTCCTTTTGGAATCTCTTTCAGGGGGTGACTGGTGACTTCTCCCAATTTCTATTTTATCCTCTACTTCTAGGATCTCGGGGCAATTTTGTTGTATTGTTTCTTGAAAAATTCTTGAAAAATTAAGTATAGGCTCTTTTCCTGATCATGGCTTTCAGATAACCCAATAATTTTTAAATTATTTCTTCTGGATCTGTTTTCTAGGTAAGTTGTTTACCCAATGAGATATTTCACATTTTCTTCTAATTTTTGGCTTTTTTTGGAAGTTTTATTTCTTCCTGATTTCTTGCAAAGACATCAGCTTTCTTTAGTTCCATTCTGCATTTGAAGCAGTTATTTTCTTAAGTGAGATTTTTTTAATCTCCTTTTCCAGTTGACAAATTCTGCTTTTTCAGGCATTCTTCTCCTCATTTGCCTTTTGTTTTGCTTTTTCCATAAGGCCTACACTGGTTTTTAAACATATTATTTTCTTCAGTATTTTTTTGTATATCTGTCACCAAGTTTTTGATTTGGTTTTCATGAATTTTCTACATCACTCTCATTTCTCCTTCTAATATTTCCTCCATCTCCCTTAATTGCTTTTCAAAGTCTTTTCTGAGCTCATCCATAGTCTGAGGCCATTTTCTATTTCTCTTGGAGGTTTTGGATATGGAAGCTTCAATTTTGTCATCATCTGAGTATATGTTTTGAAATTCTATGGGACGAAAGTAATTCTCAATGGTCAGCTTCTTCTTTTTTTCTGTTGTTCACTCATTTCCTCAGCTCAAGACAGAACTTCCAAGGCTTTGGGGTTTTTTGGCAGGGATGGGGGGGTGGGGGGGGGTGGGGACACCACACTGGGACTTTTATTCCTCCAAGGTCTTATGCTCTCTCTTGTCTATGCTTTCTGTGCTTTGATATGTAGATGGCCCCTGTACTTCCCTCTGGCCTGGGGCTGTAAGGAGGTATCCTGCTGTCTTAGTACAGAAACTCAAACTGCAACCTGGAGCTGAGTGTAGGCAAACAGCAGAGTCTTACCATGAGGGAGAGCAGAGAAATCTCTGCAGACTTCCTTTACCATCTCTGGGGGTGCAGGCTGCTTTCTCCAAATTCTCGCTGCAGATTCTGTGGGTCCATGCTCCTCACTCTACACTCATTCTGGTGTAGCAGAGTTCTCTCCCTGCCCCTTCAAGATGTTGCAGGTGATCTCTGGGCTGGACTGGACTGGGCTGTGCTGCCTTGCAGCTGTGACTTTTTTCTCAACCCCTGGGTACTGGTAAAACACACCTTTCCCGTGGAACTTCTAAGTTATCTTGGACAGGGAAAATGTATCATTCGGTCTTTCTGTGGGTTCTGCCCCTCCAAATTTTTGCTAGAGTCATCATTTGTTTGGTTTATTTTGGAGTTTGGGGGGAGAAGGAGTTCCCAGGTAAAGCTGCCTTCACACCACAATCTTGGCTCTGCCATCTATTTAATATTCTAAATGCATTTATGGGATTCCAAATTAATACTATCACATTACAGTCTAAGTTGAATTGAACGAAGAGTTAGTTTTAGAATAAAGAAGTCATCAGTTCAAGTACTGCTTCTGTGTGAGTCTGGGCAAATCAATTAACCTCTTAGTGTCCTAGGCAACTTTTTTTTAATTTAAAATTTTTAAATTTCACTTCATGAAAAAGCAAGTTTCAACATTTATTTCCAAAACTTTGGGTTTCAAATTCTCTCCCTTCCTCTCACCTCATTCTCCTCATTGAGAAAGCAAGTTACTTGGTGTGGGTTAAAAATATATAGACATGAAATACCACATTGTCATATTGTAAAAGTAGACACAACTCCCCCTGTCCCCACAAGAAAACTTCAAGAAAAATGAACTGCACAAAGAAGGCATGCTTCAGTCTGTATTCAGACACCATCAGCTCTTTCTTTATCATGAGTCTATCAGAGAAATTCCTTCAATATTTTTCCCGCAGTTGCTATTGCTAGTTATATTTTCCTCCATCCTATTCCCCCTCCCCCATTTACTCCATTCACTCTCTCCTTTCACCCAATCTCTCCTCATAATGTATTGTTTCTAACTACCCTCTCCCTCAATCTTCTCTCTCTTCTAATATCTAAAACTGCTGGCCCCTTTCTCCCATCACTTTCCTCTTCCATTTTCCACTAGTGTAAAATAAATTTCTATATCCTATTGCATGTGTATATTATTTCCTCTCCGAGTAACTTCCAGGGAAAGTAAATCTCACTCACTCCCCATCACTTTCTGTCTCTTCCACTACATTGCAAAAGCTTTTCCTTGTCTCTTTTATGTGAAATAACTTACCCTATTCTACCTCTCCTTTTCCTTTCTCTCAGTACATTTGTTTCCTGTCCATTAACCCATATTTTAAATATAGTATAGCTTCAAATTCAATTCCCTCCTGTGCCTTGCCTATTTAAGCTCCTTCTAACTTCCCTAATAAATGAAAAGGTTCATATGAGTTTTCAGTATCATCTTCCTATGCAGGTATTCAAACAGATCCACATCATTAAGTCCTTCATGATCTGACCTTTCCATTCATTATCTCTCTGCTTTACCTGAGGCCTGTACTTGAAGATCAGACTTTCTATTCAGTTCTATACATTTCAACAGGAAAGTTTGAAAGTCCCCTATTTCATTGAATGTCCATCTATTCACCTAAATAAATTCAGATCTGGAAAAAAATGTCAGATGTTCATGGTTAGGTCAGGCTAATATAATAAAATAACAATTCTACACAATTTAAATTACTTAATCAGTTCCAAACCAATCAAACTACCAAATAATTACTTTATCAAGCTAGAAAAAAATAGTAACAAAATTCATCTGGAGCAACAAAAGGACAAGAATAGCAAAGGAACTAATGAAAAAAAAATGTAAAGGAAGGTGGCCTAGTTCTGCCAGATCTAAAACTATCCCATAAAGCAGCAGTCATCAAAACTGCCTGGTACTAGTTAAGAAATAAAGTAATGGATCACTGTATTAGAATAGGTTCCAAAGTAACTGCAACAAATGACTACAGCAATCAATGATTTGATGAACCCAAACACATCAGCTTCTTGGATAAGAACTCACTACTTGACAAAAACTGGAAAATAGTATCTCAAAAACCAGGCATAGATCTACATCTCACACCCTATACAAAAATAAGGTAAAAATGGGTAAAGGATTTAGAAATAAAGAGCAATAAAATAGATAACTTAATAGATCAAAAAATACTCTATGTGATTCTCATATCCTCAGCCTATGACTTTATTTTAACTCTTCGTTAAGGTAGCATTTGACTTAAGGGGGTGAAAGTCACACTGCCTCAAGAATTTGAGGATTTTTGCATTTGTTTTCAGGGATACTTCCCAGGGACTTCAATTTCTCCAAGGTCTTATGAGGGGCTGTGATTGCTCTCCTGGCCTGTCTCCCGGTCTTTGGATGACCACAATAACTCCTTTCTGTCCTTGAACTATGAGGAGATCCACTACTGCAATAAAGCTCCCTTTCATGAGACTGGTATCCCAAGCTACAACCTGAATATGAGTATGGTCAAAGCAACAGAATACTGCCTCAGGGATAGCAAAGAGACCTCTGCAATCTCACCCAATGCTCTGATTGTCCATGGGATAAGTATTCTGGAAGCAGATATCCAGGAGCTCCCTGCTTTTGGATCTTGGGGTTAGAACTGCACTGAAATCTAACCTGGATTGGGCTGCTCACTAACTTTGGTGTGACAATTTTCCTGCTGCCCTTCCCAACTGTCCTTGGCAATCCCTGGGCTGAGAGGTCTGGAAAAAACCATGGCTGCCATAGACCCAGGCACTGCCTGGGACCCAGGTACCATGCAGACTGTGACTGGATGGAGTCAGTTTGCTCTAGCATAACCTGGGCTGCAGACTGTTTCTAACCCCAGTGTGTCAGACCTTTACCTCAGATCTTTCAAGTTTACTTTGGGCTGGAAAATTGTATCACTCAGGCTTTTTGTGGATTCTACCACTCTAGAATTTTATTAGTGTCATTATTTAAAGGTATATGGAGAGGTCTGGGGAGAGCTTTTGGGAATTTCTGCCTTTACCATGCCATCTTGATTCCACTGCTAGATGCTTTTCTAGGATTCTTTAAGTATACCATCATATCATCTGCAAAGAGTGGAAGTTTGGGTACCAAAATGGCAGAGAGAATCTAGGCAGTCTTAAACTCTCCTGGCTTTCCCTCAGAACAAACATGAATCAAGCCTCTTAACAGAAATTGGATACACAAAACACAGAGAAGAACCTAGGAGAACATTGCACAGCAAGGTCTGTGAGAGAGAGGAACATGAGTGAGCCGTGGGCAGAGAGCAGAGACCTGGCACAAGGATTATAGGGTGTAGCCTAGGGATTAACCTGAGAATATCAGTGGAAGCTTTGGGTGACTTAATGGTGAGCTGGAGAGCAGTAAGCCCACCAGTGTGGAAGAGTTCCAACACTGCAGCTAAACATCTCTCCAGTAAGCTGGACTGGTCTGGAAGACCAGAGCTGAGAGCCCCATGTTTTCAATGAATTCCCAGTGTTTCCAGTTTAGTCCCCTCCCCCTCCCCATTCTTGTGGAAGAAAGTGACTCTCCTATGAACAAACACAGAAATAGTTTCCCCTACTCCCCCAGGTTCAGGTGTGGGCAGCAGATCTTCAAGAGTTCTGACTGAAGATAAAATAGGTTAACTATATAGCTTAAGGGTCTAGCCCACATTGTTCTAGAATAACCCAGATCCTGTTGCTCCCCCCATTCCTCCCCCCACCAGGCCTAGGGAATGGGCCACTAAGCTAGTCACAGACACTCCAGAAATCTTTTGATATCCTCTACTGGCCAGCCCACTTGGAATTCCTAAGCACAGTGAACAAAGCCTCTAGGGATATCAATATCAAAGGTCTTTGAACCAGTCCCTACCCCAGATCCTAAGAAAATGAAGAAAGACCAACAGAAAGCAGGGTCCATTGAATGTTACCTTTATCCATTCTGCTATCTGCTTTCATTTTATGGAGCAATTTATGCCATTCACATTTACAGTTAAGAATACTAATTTTGTATTTCCCTCCATGCTATTTTTCTCCATTTATATTTCCTTTTCTCTTATTCCTCCTAACCAAAATTTTACTACCTTTCCCCTTTGACTTTTCCTTTAAAAATTCAACTTTGTTTTCTTTAACTTATATCTTCCCTTTCCATTCATCAGTCCCTTCTTCTCTTATCTTTCCCTTTCCCAGTCCCCCCCCCCCTTCCCTGTAGATTAGTTAGATTTTTGAATGTATCTTATTCCCTCTCTGGGCTAAATCTATTGAATAGAATTGATTCAGCATTCACATTCTCCCTTCTTTCCCTCTAAAATTATACATATTTGTCCCTCTTCCATAGGTGTTATCACTCTAATATTATTAATCAGGTATCACCAATCACAGCCTGATTGCTTGATAAGTTCATATTGTTATCAGGATATCATCCCATGTTGTTTGCTTGTTTGCTTGATAAGCAACATTGTCTCAAATTGCAGCAAATTATACTTATAATAATTTTTACCTTAACTGCCTTTCCAATTATCTTTCAAGTACACACAATCCTCCCAATGAGACAAAGTATCAACCAAAGCTATTTCATTTCTTGAACTATTCATGCTCCTCCCCTAGGACTATTTTCTCTTATACTTTATCCCTCCCTCCTCTCCCCCACCCAGGATCAGAGTAATTAATCCCTTGTTAAGTGAAGCCAAGCCTATTTTCTTTCACACTTTACTTCCCCTCCCTCCAAGGTACTCAAAACCTTGTTAAAGGAAGCTAGGACTACTCTCTCTCCCACTTTACCCAACTCTTCTTCATCCAGGGTGAAGAACCCCTTGTTAATGGAAGTACAGGTTAAGTCAAATCCTGATCTAATTAACTGCAAGGATCTTAAAGATTTCTACGTACAGGGGGCCTCTAGAGGTCTCATCTGAAAATGTTACTAATGATTGTAAATTACAAAGACACTGAATCATGCCTCATGATGCCTACATTATACAAAGTGCTAAGCATAGTAGAATTAAAGTGGGTCAAATGACAATGAGATACTTAAGTTTAAAGTTAACACCTCTACTTTTGTTCAGGGATTTTTGTCTCAAATATAGTGATGTCATCTTTGACTTCTTCAACTGAGATATAAGACTCAATTATACCAATATCCTTTAGGTTCATTCTTTCAATTATATTCTACCCTTTAATTGTTCTAAGAGAAGTAAAACTCTAAAGAATCAGAAGTGTTATATCCTCTCTTTTAGAGTCACATAAAATTTTATGGTCTTGAACAACATTTGATTTGGTTTGGTTTGTTTTTTCCTTCCCATTTTCATTTACATTTTTTTATTCCATTCTTGAGTTGTGTATTTGGCAATTGAAGTCTCTGTTCAGTTCTAGTCTTTGTGTCAGGAAATTCTGAAAGTCCTCTATTTTGTTGAACATCCATCCTTTTCCCTGAATACATATATATATATATATATATATATATATATATATATATATATATATATATATATATATATATATATATATTCTAAATTTTAGAGTTGTACATTATAAGTTGTAATACCAGGTCCTTTGCTCTTTGAAATATGTTATTCCAGGTCTTGTGATCTTTCAGCATTGAGGCTGATGGGTCCTGTGTGAGTCTGATTGTGTTTTCTTTGTATTTGCATTGTTTTCTTTGTGCTATTTGAAATATTCTCTCCTTTATTAGAGAGTTCTGGAATTTGACTAAAACAATGCATGGAGTTTTTATCCTAGGTTCTTTCTGGATGGGTTCCATGTATTCTTTCAATGGTTATATTGTTATCTTTTTCTAGTAGATTTGGACAATTTTCCCCATATAATTTCCTGCATGATGTTTTTCAGGTTCTTTTTTTATCTAAGGTTTCTGATAGTCTGTTGACTCTCCTGGAACTATTTTCCAAATTATTCATTTTCCCTAAAAAAAAGTACTTTGCATTTTCTTCAATATTTTCAACTTTTTAATTTTGTTTGATGGAATGTTGTAGTCTTATAAATTAATTGTTTTCTATTTGTTCAAATCTGGTTTTTAGGGTTTTATTTTCTTCAATTATTTCCTCACACAGGACCTATCAGCCTCAGTGCTGAAGGATCAAAAGAACTGGAATAGCATATTTCTAAGAGCAAAGGACCTGGTATTGCAACCTATAATGTACAATATTTCCTTTTTTTACTTTTTTTCCTATTTTTTACTTTTAATGGAGCTGATTTCTTTGATCAATTTTTCATAATTTTCCTACATGACTTTTATTTCTTTTTCCATTTTTCTTCTTCCTCTCTTCTTTGGTTTTTAAATTCCTTTTTCAGCTCATTGATGAACTTTTGTAATTGAGTCCACTTTGGAGATTGTTTTGTTACTTCCCCTGTGAGTGATTTCTCACTGCTTTCTTCTTCATCTATGGAATTGTTATCATCTTTGTCTTTAAAGTAGTTTTCTATAGTGAATACTGTTTTACTTGTTTTGCTCAGCTCCTAGGGTATAGGGAGTATAAATCAAATCTTTTTTCCTGGGGTTGGGGTCTGATCCCTGGCTTAGTGTTGGCCAAGATGTTGTCTATGAAGTCCAGGCCTTGCCTTTGCAGAAGATTTTTTTCCCACCCTTATGTCCAAGTCCTGACTTAATAGTGGTTTGTTCCTGACCAAATTGTGTCTTTTACCTCGGTGTCCTCAGGGTTCAGACTTTGTTTGGGGTTGGAGTCCTTCCTGCTGGCTTGCTGTCTAGTTGCTAAGACCTCTACTGTTGTTAAGCTGTTGGAACCTGGATTGCACTGTGGCTAAAACCCTCCAGCTGACTTTTCTGCTCTCCTGTCTCCTGGATTTTACTTTCCCTTTTCCCCCAAAGAGACAGACCTTCACTGAAGATCCTCCAAGATGTCTACAGTTGAAAAATCCATTGAATCTTCTCTTTTTCTTGGTGGTTTATGTAGTTTGAATGTCATGGTAGAGGCTTCATTTATCTTTGGTAGGGAAAAGCTCTGGGATCATGTTAACTACACACTGTGATCTTGGCTCCACCCCAGAAGTAGTCATTGAATGTTAACTTGAAGACAATGATCCTTACTCAGAGAGGACTAAATCTTCAGAACAGAATATGAATTGGTCTGCAGCACAGAAAGATTTTTTTTTTAGGTTTTTGCAAGGTAATCGGGATTAAGTGGCTTGTCCAAGGCCATACAGCTAGGTAATTATTAAGTGTCTGAGACCGGATTTGAACCCAGGTACTCCTGACTCCAGGGCCAGTGCTTTATCTACTACACCACCTAGCTGCCCCCAGAAAGACTTCTTAGAAGACATCAGGAAGGAGTTTAAAAACCAAATGGAAAAAAAAATTGGGAGAAGAAATGCAAGAGAAAATTAACATTTTGCAAGAGGAAATTAGCATCTTGCAACAAGAAAACAAATCCTTTGAAAATATAATTGGACAACTGAAAAAAGAAAATAATTCTCTCAAAACTGCAATTGGGCAAATGAAAAACTATATCAAAAATAGAATTAACCAATGGGAAAAGGAGATGCAAAAGGTAAATGAAAATTCTTCTTTTAAAAGGGAGTGGAATCTGTGGAAACTAATGACTTCATGAGACAATAAGAATCTGTTAAACAAAACAAAAAAGATGAAAAATTAGAAGAAAATGTAAAATACCTCATGTGCAAAACAACAGACATGGAGAATAGAGTCAAAAGAGACAATTTAAAAATCATTGGGCTTCCTGAAATTCTGAGGAGAAAAAAAGTCTGGTTTCATACTTCAGGATACAGTGTAGGAAAATTGCCATTCAAGGAAGCAGATGGAAAAATAGTTATTAAAATAATAAATTGAGCTCCTCCTTAAAGGGATCCTAAAAATGAAAACACCTGACATAAAGGATAATATCCTATAAGCAGCCAGAAAGAAAAAAATATATATATAAAATACCAAGGAGTCATACTAAGGATTACACATGACCTGGCTGCATCAAAATTAAGGGTTAGAAGAGCATGGAATATGATTTTCTAAAGAGCAAGAGAGCCTGGAATGCAGCCAAAAATTCACTATCCAACAAAACTGAGCCCTTTCTTCCAGAGGAAAAGATGGACATTTAATGACATAGGTGACTTTCAACTAGTTCTGATGAAAAGACCAGAGCTAAATGGAAAATTTGGACTTCAAACAGGAGAGTAAAGAAATACATGAAAAACTAAAAAAAAGGAGAAAAGAAAAAATCTGTAATTCAATAAGATGACACAGGCTATATCCTCACCTGGGAGAAAGATTGTCCTAACTCTTGAGAATTATAACTCTATTAGAGAGAATATACTTAGCCAGAAGTAAGGACACTCATGATTTGTCTGTAATTCTGATAGAATTATTTAAAAATAATATCTCCTCAAAAGGGGGGCAATAAAAAGACAGGAGGATGGAATAGATTGAATGGAGTAAATTACATCATATGAAGAGGTATAGGGGACCTATAACAGCAGAGGGGAAGAAGGGAGAAGGTGAAACACACCTGAATCTTTCTCTCATCAGATTTGGCTCAAAGATGGATTAAAACACACCGTCAATTGAGTTTAGAAACACATCTTAACCTTTCAAGTATTTAGATGGAAAAGGGGAAGGGGGAGGAAAATAGGAACTGACAGAAGGAATGAAGGAAGAAGGGACAAAGGGAAAGAGGATAGAAAGGGCTCAGGGGTTGAATATAAGGGGATAACACACTGATCTAAGTGGTATTCAGAACCAAAATATTGGGAAATAAGGGTAAGGTGGAAAAAGGGGAAAAATAAGAAAAGAGAAAAGAAATCATGGAGGGCAATACAGACTTAGTAATTATAACTTTGAATGTGCATGGAATGAACTCTCCCATAAAGCATAAGCAAATAGCAAAGTGGATGAAAACCAGAATCCTACAGTATGCTGCTTAAAAGAAATTCATTTGAAGCAGAGAGAGATACATACAGAGCAAAGGTAAAAGGTGGAATTAGAATACATTTTGGTTCAGCTGAAGTGCAAAAAAGCAAGGATAGCAATCCTTATTCCAGACAAAGCAGCTGCAAAAATAGATCTCTTTAAAAGAGATAAGGAAAGAAATTATATCCTCCTTAAAGGTAGCATAGACAATGTAGCAATTTCAATACTAAATATGTATGCACCAAGAGGTATAGCATCCAAATTATTAGAGAGAAGACATAGACAGAAAAACTGTACTGGTGGGACACATCACCCTCCCTCTCTCAGAATCAGATAAATCTAACCATAAAATAAACAAGAAGAAAGTCAAGGAAGTAAATAGAATATTAAAAAAAACTAGATATGATAGATTTTTGGAGAAAATTGAACAGAGAAAGAAAGGAATATAGCTTTTTTTTCTGCAGTACATGGACCTACACAAGAATTTTTCATGTACTAGGGCATAAAACCTTACAATCAACTGCATAAATGCAGAAAATTTGAGTGCATCCTTCTCAGACCATAATGCAATAAAAACTGCATGTAATAATGGGCCACAGAGAGATAGATCTAAACTTATTGGAAACTAAATAACTTCTTTTTAAAGAATGAATGAATTAAAGAACAAAGTATTGATAGAATTAATGATTTCATCCTAGACAATGACAATAACAAGACAACATACCAAAACTTATGGGATATAGCCAAAATAGTTATTAGGGATATATTATATCTCTAAATGCTTATATGAATAAAATAGAGAAAGAGGAAATCCATGAACTAAAGATGCAACTAAAAAATTAGAGAAAGAACAAATTAAAACCCCTATTTAAATATCAAATAAGAAATTCTAAAAATTAAAGGAGAAATTGATAAAACTGAATGCAAGAAAATTATTGATCTAATAAATAAAACCAAGAATTTCTTTTTGTTAAAAAAAACAATAAAATCTATAACCTTTCATTAATTTGATTTTTTTGGGGGGTTTTGCAAGACATACAGGGTTAAATGGCTTGCCCAAGGTCACACAGCTAGGTAATTATTAAGTGTCTGATGCTGGATTTGAACTCAGGTACTCCTGACTCTAGGGTTAGTGCTCTATCCACTGTGCCACCTAGCCACCCCTGATTAATTTGACTTTTTAAAAAAGGAATGAAAACCAAATCAATAGTATAAAAAATGAAAATGATGGACTTACCACTAATGTGGAGTAAAGCAAAAGATTAATTTGGAACCATTTTGGCCAACTGTATGCCAACAAATTTGGTAACCTAAGTGAAATGATTGAATATTTGACAAAAATATAAGATGCTCAAAATAAATTAAGAAAAATACGTAAATAACTCTATCTTAGAAAAGAATTTCAACAATTCATCAATGAAATCCCTAAGTCAGGACCAGATGGATTGTGAATTCTATCAAATATTTAAGGAACAATAGGTTCCAATTCTATATAATCTATTTGGAAAAATACGTGAAGACAGAACTCTGCCTAATTCCTGCTATGACACCAATATGCTACTGATACCTAAACCAGGAAGAGTCAAAACAAAGAAAGAAAATTATAGACCAATTTCCCTAATGAATATAGATACAAATATCTTCAATAAAATCCTAGCAAAGCGATTACAGCAAGTTATTACTAGGATAACACCCTATGACCAAGCAGGACTTATTTCAAGAATACAGGTTGTTTCAGTATTAGAAAAACTATCTGTATACTTGACTATATCAATAACAAATCTGTCAGAAATCATATGATTATCTCAATAAGTGGTGAAAAAGCCTTTGAGAAAATATAGCACCCATTCCTACTAAAAGCATTGAAGAACATAGAAGCAAATAGATTGTTTCTCAGAATGATAATCAGCACCTATATGAAACCATCAACAAACATTATTTGCAATGGGGATAAGCTAGAAGCATTCCCAGTGACATCAGTGGTGAAACGATGCCTGTTATACCACTACTATTAAAAAATTCTATTAGAAATTTTAGTTTCAGCAATAGTAGAATAAAAAGAAATTGAAGCAATTAGAATTAGGATGGAAGAAACAAAATTCCCACTCTTTGCAGATGACATGATGGTGTACCTCAAGAAAGCTAAAAATCATCTAAAAGACTATTAGAAACAGTTAGCATCATTAGCACAGTCTTTGGATATACAATAAACCCATATAAATCCTCAGCATTTCTATGTATTACCAGCAAGTTACAATAGCAAGAGTTAGAAAGATAAATCCCACTTATAACTTCAGACCACATAAAATACTTGGGAGTCTACCTGCCAAAGTAGATTCAGAAACTCTATGAAACAAACTATAAAACACTTTTCACACAAATAAAATCAGATTTAAATAACTGGGCAAATATCAAATGCTCATGGATAGGCCAAGCTAATAAAATAAAAATTATAATTCTCCCTAAATTAAATTATTTGGTTAGTACTATACCAATCAAATTTCCAAAATTTACTTTAATGAACCAGAAAATACTGTAACTAAATTTATATGGGAAAACAAATATCAAGAATATCAAGGGATTTAAAAGAAAAAAAAGCAAAAAATGGAGCCTTAACCTTACCTGATCTAATTATATTATAAAGCATCAGTCATCAAATTTGCCTGGTATTGGCTAAGAAAGAGAGTGGTGGATCAGTGGAATATACTAGGTGCAAAAGGGACAGTAGGAAATGGTTATAGTAATCGCTGCTGTTTGATAAATCCAAATAATTCAACTTCTGGGTTTAAATACTCTTCGATAAAAATTACTCGGAAAACTGGAAGATAGTATGGCCAAAACTTGGATTAGAACAACATCTCACACACTATACCAAGATAAGAACAAAATGGGTACAGGATTTAGACATCAATGACAATATTATAAGCAAACTAGAACAAGAAATAGTTTATCTGTCAGATCTATGGAAAGGGGAGCAATTGATGACTAAGAAAAAGATAGAGAAAATCATCAAAAACAAACTGTATAATTTTTATTACCTTAAATTAAAATTTTTTGCACAAAGAAAATCACTCTAACCAAGACCAAAAGAAAAGTAGTAAATTGGAAATTTTTACAATTAGTGTTTCTGACAAAGATCCCATTTCTAATATATAGAGAACTGAGTCAAATTTATAAAATAAACAAACCATTCCCTAATTGAAAAATTTTCAAAGGACATGCAGACAATTTGCAGACATGGAAATCAAAGCTATCTATATTTATATGAAAAATTTCTCTAAATCATTACTTATTAGAGAAATGCAAATTAAAGCATCACTTAGGTACCACCTCATGCTTCTCAGATTGGCCAATATGACTAGAAAGGATAATTATTAATGTTTGAAGGGATGTGGGAAATCTGGGACACTAATTCAATCTTTGTGGAAAGCAATTTGGAATTATGCCAAAAAAGCAATAAAATGTGCACACCCTTTGATCCAGCAATACCACTACTGGATCTGTATCCTGAAGAGGTCATGATAAAAGGACAATATTCCCACATGCACAAAAATATTCATAGCATCTCTGTAGTAGCAAAGAATTCAAAATCAAAGGGATGTTCATCTTCTAGGGAATGGCTAAACAAATTGTGGTACATCTGTATATATGTGTGTATATGTATAAGTGATGGAGCACTATTGCTCTATTAGAAATCAGGAGGCATAGGATTTAAGATAAGATTGGACAAAGTTGCACAAATTGATGCTGAGTGAGATGAGCAAAACCAGAAGAACATTGTACACCCTAAGAGCAATTCAGGGGGGATGACTAACATTAATGGACTTGCTCACTCCATTAGTGCAATAATAAGGGTACATGTTATCAGGGTGCCATTTTAGGGTATTTGTGATAGAGAACACCATCTTTATCCAGAGAAAGAACTGTGAAGTTTGAACAAAGACCAAAGTTTAATTGTCTTCAATTTTTTAAAAGAAATTGTTTTATGGACCAAAGACTATTACCTTTAATTTAGGGGAAAAACCTGATATCTTATTTTCTAATCTTGTTATCTCTTTTACTTTATGTTTCTTCCTTAAGGATATGATTTCTCTCTTATCACATTCTGTTCGGATCAATGTATACCATGGAAACAATGTAAAGACTGGCAAATTGCCTTCTGTGGGTGGGCAGGGAAGTAAGATTAGGGGGAAAATTGTAAAACTCAAAATAAAGTAAATCTTTAAAACTGTTTTCTTATGTACTACATAATTTTGGTATTTAATTATTTATTCCTCAAAGATATGTTTTATCTCTCAACAGATTCAATTTTGATCAGTATATATCATGGAAATAATGTAAAGATATCAGATTGTCTTCTGTTGGGGGAGGGAGATACAAGGGTTGAGCTGGGGAAATTTGTAAAATTCTAAACCTTATAAAAATGATTGGTAGACACTACTATTTTTATATGATTGGAATGCAAATAAAATAGTTATAGAATAAAAAAGAGTGAAAGTTTTGCTTCCCCTTTGCCAGTTCTAATTCCTCAATTTCTTTTCTTCTCTTATTGCTAATTTAACATTTCTAATTTTATGTGGAATAATAATGGTGATAATGACCATCCTTGTTTAACCCCTGATCTTATTGGAAATGCTCCCATTACATATAATATTTATTGATGGTTTTAGATAAATACTGTTTATTATTTCAAGGAAAACTCCATTTATTCCTATACTCTTTATTGTTTTTAATAGGAAATGATGCTTTATTTTGTCAAAAGGTTTTTTCACATCTATAGAGATAATCATATGAATCCTGTTATTTCTATTATAGTTATGTGCACTTGTGTTGAGTGCTTTCCTATTATTGAGTCATACCTGCCTACTTGGTATAAATGCTACCTGATCATGGTGTATTATTCTAAAATAAAATGCTATAATCTTTTGGCTAAAATTTTATTTAAGATTTTTGCATATTTAAATTAATATCTTTTAGTTTTCAATTTGTTTTAGGTCTTTTTTCTCAAAGGTACTTTTATTACAGGATTTTAATTGCAGCACTGATGGAAAAGAATGCATTTAATATTTCTGCCTTTATGCATTTGATTGAGGTTTATTTTTTCTTTCAATCATGAAAGCTAAAAGCTGCCTTTTAAATTTTTTTAATTTACATTGTTATTTCTTTAACCGTTACTAAAATGGTCTTGTAAGAGTATACATAATCCCACCACAAAAAATGAAAAAAACCTGACGAGAAATAAAATGAAAGAAAGAGAAAAAGAAAGAGAAGAGAAAGAAAGAGAAACAAAAGTGCTTCAGACACCTGTGTTCAGACACCATCAGCTCTTTCTCAGGGGTGGATCACATTTTTTTTAATCATAAGTCCATCAGAGAAGTTACTTCCATATTTTTATACTTGCTGTTGCTGCATCTATTCCTCCCCATTACTATTTATTATATTTTCCCTCTCCTTTCTCTCTGTCCATCTTCTAAAATATGCTGTGGGGCAGCCAGGTGGTGCAGTGGACACAGCACTAGCCCTGGAGCCAAGAGGCCCTAAGCCTACATCCCACCCCAGAGACCCACCCACCTTGCCCATGATCCCAGACAGGCCACCCAATCACACCACCTTGTAAAAAGTAAAAAGAAAAAGTGTTATATCTGACTATCCTCTCCTATGATCTACCCTCTCCTCTATTACCCACACCTCCCCTCCTCTCCCCCTTCCCCTTCTCCCCTTTTTCTTCTAGTTTTCTATACTCTATTGAGTATGTATGCTGCTTCTTCTCTGAGCCATTTCCAATTAGAATGAAGGTTCCCTTATTCCCCCTTACCTTCCCCCTTCCATACCATTGCAAAAGCTATTTTTTGACTCTTTTCATAAAATATCTTAAAGTATTCTCCTTCCCCTTTCCCTTTCTCCCAGTACATTTCCTTTTCCCCATTGACTCCATTTTTGCAGTATATTATACATTGTCAAATTCAGCACCTCCTGTGTCTTGTCTATATACAGTCCTTCTAACTGCTCTATTACATGAGAAGGTTCATATGAATATTATCAATATCTTCTTTCCATGCAAGAATACATGCAGTTCATCATCATTAAATTGCTCATATTTTACCCTTCTCATCCACCCTCTCTATTCTTCAACTGAGTCCTGTACTTGAAGATTAAATTTACTGTTCAACCTTGGCAATTTCAACAGGAATATTTGAAATTCCCATTTCATTGAAAGTTCATCTTTTCCCCTGGAAGAGGATGTTTGGTTTTGTGGGGTAGTTGATTCTCAGTTGCATTCCAGGCTCTTTTGCCTGGATATTGCCAGAATATTATATTCTAAACCCTATGAGCCCTTAGAGTGGATCCTGCTAATTCCTGTGTAATCCTGACTGCAGCACAACAGTATTTGAATTGTTTCCTTCTGGTCGCTTATATTTGCCCTTTGCTTGGGAGTTTGGAACTTGGCGATAATATACCTAGGGGTTATTTATTATTTTTTTTATCTCTTTCTGGAGGAGATTGGTGGATTCTCTAAATTTCTATTTTTACCTCTACTTCTAGGATATCAGGGTAACTTTCTTATAGAATTTTTTTATATTAATTCAAGGGTTTTTTTCTCATCACAATGTTCAGGTAGCATAATAAATTTTAAATTCACTTTCCTAGATCTGTTTTCCAGATCAGCTGGGATTTTTTTTAGGTTTTGGCAAGGCAAATGGGGTTAAGTGGCTTGCCCAAGGTCACACAGCTAGGTAATTATTAAGTGTCTGAGGCCAGATTTGAACTCAGTACTCCTGACTCCAGGGCTGGTGCTCTATCCACTGTGCCACCTATCCTCCCCTCAGCTGTTTTCTTTTCAAGGAGATATTTCACATATTTTTCTAGTTTTTCATTTCCAGCTTCCTTTAGCTCCATTCTAAATTTGAAGTTATTGTTTCCTTCAGAAAGCTTTCTTATCTCCTTTTCCATCTGGCCAATTCTGTTTTTTAAGGTGTTCTTTGCCTCATTAACTTTTTGTTTTTCTTTTTCCATTTGACCTAAACTAGTTTTTAACATGTTGCTTTCTTCAGCATTTCTTTTGATTTCCTTGACAAAGCTGCTGATTTGGTTTTCATGTTTTTCTTTCATCTTTCTCATTTCTCTTCCCAATTTTTCCTTTACCTCCCTTACTTGATTTTCAAAGTCTTTTTTGAGCTCTGCTATAGTTTGAGCCCTACTTCTATTTTTCTTGGATGCTTTGGATACCAAAAACGTGGACTTTCTCATCTTCTGAGTGTATGTTTTGGTTCTCCATGGGAACAAAGTAATTGTCTATGGTCAGGTTCCTTTTTTCTGTTTACTTATTTCTTCAGCCTTTTCCCTGCTCTTGGAGTGCTTCCTAAGCTTTTGAGTATTATTAGGACATCCCCACAAGGACCTCAGTTCCTTCAAGTTCTTATGAGAGGCTCTGACTACTCTCCTGGCCTTTGTTCTGGTCTGTGGATGACCACAAGCATGGTGTGTGGCAATGTGGGGCCCCAGACTCCAACCAGAATATGGACAAAGCACAAGAGTTATCTACCAGGGACAGAAGAGAGACCTTGACAGTCTCACCTCACCCCCTTACCTTCTGTGAACTGAGTGCTCTGGAAGCAGCTTCTGTGTAGCTCCCTGCTGGGAGACTCTGTGGGCCCCTGATATCTGGGCTGTACTGCCTGCCATAGCTGCATTGTGGGCCAAGATGACCTGGGCTTTGCACTTGCTCTGGCAGAGGTTTCCCTACTGATCTTCCAAGTTGTATTTGGTGTTCTCTGGGTTTGCAGATCAGGAAACTGCTTCTGCTGCCAGGAGATGCCACTCTCAGGGTGCCCCATGGGCTATTCCCAGAAAGCTGGATCTCCTTAACTCCAGAGTGTTGATCCTGACTGCACTGCCACCCCCTCAAATTCCGTGGAACAGAGTATTCCTACAATCTTCCAGGTTACCTTGGGCTGGAGAATCGCCTCACTAGATCTTTCCATGGGTTCTATCTTTCAAAAATTTAGTTAGAGTCATAATCTTAAGGTTTTTAGAATATTTTGGAGAGAGCTCCCAGAAAAGCCTGTTCTTATGACACCATCATGGCTCCACCCCCTCAATTATGAGGATATTATGCCTTAATCTGGTCAATTTTAGTGTAGGTGTCATGTATTGTAGGAAAAAAAAGGTATATTCCTTTCTAGCCTCATTCAGTTTTCTCCAAAGGTCTATCATGTCTAGGGTTTCTATTTACAGCCTTAACTTCCTTTGTGTTTATTTTATGATTAGATTTATTTAATTTTGAGAGAGGAAGATTGAGGTCTCCCACCAATTGAGTTTTGATGTCTATGGCTTCCTATAATTCATTCAGCTTCTCCTCTGGTAATTTGTATGCTACACCGTTTAGTACATACATATTTAGTATTGAAATTACTTCATTGTCTATAATACCTCTTAGGAGGATATATTTTCTTTCCTTATTTCTTTTAATGTGATATATTTTATAGCTGCTATGTCTGAAATAAAGAATTGCTACACCTGCTTTTTTTCATTTCAACTGAAGCATAACATATTCTGCTCTACCCTTTTACCTTTATTCTGTATGTATCTCTTTCCTTCAAATGTATTTCTTTTAAGGAGCATATTGTGGATTCTAGTTCTTAATCCACTCTGCTATCCCATTCCTTCTTATGGAAGAGTTCAACCCATTATCATTCAAAGTTACAATTACTATCTCTTTATTGTCTCCCCCTCAGTTTGTATTTTCCCCTTTTATCATCTTATCCATACCTGCCAGTATTTTGCTTCTGAATTCCATCTCCTTCAGCATGTTTAACCCCTTCTATCCAACCCTCTCCATTTTCTTCCTTCTTTCACTTTTTCTCTTCTTCCTTCCTTCCCTTCCTTCTATCAGTCCCTCCTCTTCCTTCCTTTCTAAGTACTTGAAAGGCAAGATAAGTTTCTAAACTCAATTGAGTGTGTGTCTGTGTGTGTGTGTGTGTGTGTGTGTGTGTGTGTGTGTGTGTGTGTGTTAATTCCTCTTTGAGTCAAATCTGATGAGAGTAAGATTCAGGTGCTTCTCACTTCCTTGCTTTTTTCCCTACATTGCAATAGGTCCTTTGTACCTAATTCAATCCCCCCTTTTCCTGTCTCTTTACTTCCCATCTTTTTAATGAGATTTTTTAAAATCTTTCCATCAAAGTCATGGACATATCCTGAATAGTCATTACTTATGCCTAAGTATATTCCTTCTAATAGAGTTAAAATTCTCAAGAGTTATGAAAATCTTCCTCTAAGGTACAGATGAAACCAGTTTAATCTTACTGGATGAAGCTTTTTTTTCCTTATCCCCTATTCACTTTTTTATGTTCCTCTGAAGTCTCCTATTAGAAGACCAAATTTTTCTGTTTTTAGCTCTGATCTTTACATCAGGAAAGATTTAAAAGGCTCCTATTTCATTAAATATTCATCTTTTCCTGTGAAAGAGAAGATTCAGTTTTTCTGGACAGTGAATTCTTGGTTATAATACAAATTCCTTTTCTCTCTGGAATGTAATAGTCCAGGTCCTTAGATTCCTTAATGCTGATGCAGGCATGTCCTGTGTAATACTGACTGTGACTCCTTGGACTCTGAGTTGTTTCTTTCTGGATGCTTGCAAGGTTTTCTCTTTGATCTGATAGTTCTGGAGTTTGGTCAAAATATTCTTTCATGTTTTCATTTTGGAATTCCTTTCAGGAGCTGATCAATGCGTGACAATGACAATTTTGCCCTCTGATTCCAGGATAGCAGAAGAGTTCTTCTTCAATATATCCTGAGGTATGGAGTTCAGGCTTTTTTCCTTTCAAGTAGTCCTAAGGTTCTTAAATTGTCTCTCCTGGATCTATTTTCCAGGTTAGTTTTTTGCCATTGAGATATTTTAAATTTTCTTCTTTTTTGGTTTTAAATTTTTTTTATTTTTTATTTTTATTCATTCATTCATTTATTTCTTTATTTGTTTATTTATCTATTCATTCATTCATTTATTGGTTTGTTTATTAATTAATTAATTAATTAATTTAATGTCTCATGAAGACAGTAGTTTCCACATATTCCAATCTTTTTTAAAGAATAATTTTCTTCATTTACATTCATCATTATCTTTTTACATTTGCCCAATTTTATTTCTGAATTACTTTCTTTTCTGCTCTTGTCCAAATGTGCTTTTCAAAGAATTTGCTTTCTTGTTGTAATTTTAAAGAATGAGTAGATCAAACAACAAATCATAGAAAGAATAATGATTTTATCCAAAACAATGACAATAATGAGACAACATACCAAAATTTATGGTACACAGTCAAAGCAGTTATTAGGTGATATATTATATATCTCTTAATTTAGAAGAATAAGCTAGATAAAAAGGAAATAAATGAAATGAGCAAGCAAGGCAAATTATAAAGCCAAGACTTAGCTTTATTCCAAAAAAACCCCAATAAAATTAATAAAACTGGTTAATTTGATTTTAAAAAAAGAAAGAAGAAAACCAAATTACTAGTAGCAAAAATGAAAAAGGTGAATTCACTACCAATGAGGAGGAAATTAAAATAATAATTAAGAGCTATTTTGCCCAACTGTATGCCAATAATTTTGATAGTCTAAGTGAAATGGATAAATATTTACCAAAAATATAAATTTCCCAGGTTCAAACAAGAGAAAATTAAATGTTTAAGTAAATTTATGTCAGTAAAGAAAATTCAATAGGCCATCAATCAATTCTCTAAAATAATCTCCAGGGCCAGATAGATTCACAAGTGAATTCTCTCAATCATTCAAGGAACAATTGATTCCAATTCTATATAAACTATTTGGAAAAATAGGTGAAGATAGAACTCTGCCTAATTCCTGCTATGACAACCATATAGTACTGATACCTAAACCAGGAAGAGTCAAAGAAGAGAAAAAATATAGACCAATTTCCTTAATGAATATGGATGCAAAAATTATAAATAAAATATTAACAAAGAGATTACATCAAATTATCACTAGGATAAAACAGTATGGCCAAGTAGGATTTATATCAGATATGTAAAGTTGGTTCAATATTAGGAAAACTGTCAGTATACTTGATTATATCAATAATGAACCTAACAGAAATCATATGATTATCTCAATATATGTTGAAAAATGTTTTGACAAAATACAGTACCCATTTCTACTAAAAACATTAGAGAGTATAGCAATAAATGTATTGTTCTTTAAAATGCTAAGCAGTATCTATCTGAAATCATCAACAAACATTAAATGAAATGGGGATAAACTAGAAGCATTTCCAATAAGATCAGTGGTGAAACAAGATTGGCCATTGTTTTAGAAATTTTAGCTTTGGCAATAAGAGGAGAAAGAGAAATTGAAGCAATTAGAATTGATAAGGAAGAAAGAAAACTCTCACTCTTTGCAGTCAATATAATGTAAACCTAGACAGCCCTAGAAAATAATCCAAAAAATCATTGGAAACAATGAGCAAATTTAGCAGTCACTGTATAGAAAATAAACCCACAATAAATCCTCAATATTTCTACTTATTACTAACAAGATACTGCAGCAAGAGCTATAAAGAGAAATTTCATTTAAAATAACTTTAGACATTATAAAATACTTGGGGGGGGGTCTACCTGCCAAGGCAAACTCAAAAACTTTATAAAAACAGCAATAAAACATTTTTCACACAGAGCTAAACAACTAGGCAAATGTCAATTGCTCATGTATAAGTCAAGCTAATATAATGAAAATGATAATTCTTCCTAAATTAAACCACTTATTTAGTTTCATACCAAATCAAACTTCCAACAAATAACTTTACTGAGCTAGAAAACAAATAGTAACTAAATTCACCTGTTGTGTCAAAATATCATGAAATCAAGGCAATTAATGAAAAAGAATACAAAAGAAGGCAACTTTTGTTGCTATACCAGTTCCAAAATTATCTTATAAAATATCAGTTATCAAAACTGTCTGTTACTATCTAAGAAATAGAGTGGTAGTTCAGTGGAATAGGTTAGGTGCTAAAGAGTGAGTGAGAAATGATTACAGTAATCTATGGTTTGATAAAAATCAAACCATCTGGCTTCTGGGTTAAAAACTCACTCTTGGATAAAAATTGCTGGGAAAACTGGAAAATAGTATGGCAGAAACTAGTATTAGACCAACAGTCTCCTACCCTATACCAAGATACAGTCAAAATGGGTACAAGAGGGCCAATGGATAGAACACCAACCCTAGTGTCAGGAGGACCTGAGTTCAAATCCAGTCTCAGACATTTAATAATTAGCTTGGTGTGTGGCCTTGGGCAAGTCACTTAACCCCAATGCCTTGTTAAAAAAACCAATAACAAAATGGGTACAGGATGAAGACATAAAAGACAATGTTATAAACAAATTAGGAGAAAAAGGAATAGTTGGAAAGGGGAGCAGTTTATGACCAAAGAAGAGATAGAGAACATCATAAAAAAATAAACTTGATAATTTTGACTACCTTAAATTAAAAATATTTTACCACAAAAATCCCCACTGTAACTAAGATCAAAAGGAATGTAGTAAATTGTGAAACAATTTTTACCTCTGGTGTTTCTGACAAAGGACCTCATTTCTTTTTTATTTTTAAATTGTTTTTATTTATTTAAGGCAATGGGGTTAAGTGACTTGCCCAAGTTCACACAGCTAGGCAATTATCAAATGTCTGAGGCCAGATTTGAACTGAATCCTGAATCTAGGGCAGGTGCTCTATCTACCGCACCACCTAGCTACCCCAAAAAGACTCATTTCTAAACAATAGAGAGAACTGAGTCAAATCTATAAAAACCAAAGCAAAACAAAACATATCACTTCCCAATTGACAAATGGTCAAAGGATATGCAAAGTCACATCTTGGACAAAGAATTCAAAGCTATCTATAGTCCCATGAAAAATTGCTCTAAATTATTATTGATAAGAGAAATGCAAATTAAAGCATCTCTCATATTGGTCAATATTACAAGAAAGGATTATGATCAGTTTTGGAGGGAATGTGAAAATATGGAACACTAATGCATTGATGGTGGAGTTGTGAATTGATCCAACCTTTCTGGAGAGTAATTTGGAATTCTACTCAAAGGGCAATAAAAAAAATGTACATACCCTTTGATCTAGTAATACCGCTACTGGGTCTGTATACTGAAGAGATCATGAAAAAGGATAAAAATCCCACATGTACAAAAATATTCATAGTAATTCTGTTTATACTGGCAAAGAATTGGAAATTGAAGGAATGCCTATCGATTGGGGGAAAGACTGAATGAATATGTATGTGATTAGAACATTATTATTATTATTATTATTATTATTATTATTATTATATAAGAAATCATGAAAGAGTGGGATTTCAGAAAAGTCTGGAAACACTTGCATGAATTGATGCTGAGTGAGATGAGCAGAGCCAGAACATTAAACAAACTAATAACAACATGAGGTGATGATCATCCATAATGGACTTTCCCATTCCATCAGTGCAATAATCAGGCACAATTTTAGGGGATTTGTGATGGAGAATACCATCATATCCAGAGAAGGAACTGTGGAGCTTAAATGAAGGCTAATGTTTATTATCTTAAATTTTTTAAAGTTGTCTTATGTAATATGTAATTTTGCTATCTCTAATGTTTCCTTCTCTCATAAGTTCAATCTCAATCTACATTTATCATAGATGCAAAACTAAAGTCTATAGCAGATTGTCTTCCATTGGGGAGAAAAAAGGAGGGAAAAGAGGGAGGAAGAAAAATTGCAAAACTAAAAACCTCACAAATAAACTGATTGGTAGAAACTACCATTTAATGTAATAGGAAAACAAATAAAAAATACTAAAAAAGATATTTGTCTCAATGTTTATTTGGCAGATTGGTCTATAAGTTTCTTTAAATCTTCTTGGTTTATGTATCAGCTCCATATGGATGTCTTAAAAGAAATTTGGTAGAACTCTTATTTTTTAAAATAGTTTATGTGGAATGGAAATTAATGGTTCCTTAAATTTCTGATAGAATTTACTTGTAAATTCATCTGGATGTGGAGACTTTCTTGGGAATTTATTGTTGATTTATTCAATTTCTTTTTCTTAGATAGGGTTGCTTAAGTATTTTATTTCCTCTTATGTTAATCTGAGTGGCTGCATATAGCAGTAGTTTGTAAATAGTTTGCTATATAGAAAATCATCAGAGCAGGTTTCAAACCTGAACAAAATCTGAACATGGGGAACACTGTAGGAAATTCAAGACTGGGTTGGGAACACACCACTGCTAAGTAAGAACCTGGACATGAGGAGGAAACAAACCTCCACAAAGTACCGAAGTGCATAGGCAAAATCTTGGTCAACAACAAACCAGTGATAAGACTACAGCCTCATCATAAAAAAACTTAAATCTATACTCTCTCTCTCTCTCTCTCTCTCTCTCTCTCTCTCTCTCTATATATATATATATATATATATATATATATATATATATATATATATATATATATATATACATACCCAGGAGCAGAGCTCAAACAATATAGATGAGCAAAAAAACTAAGAGTGTGCATTATATTAAACTACTATGCAAATAAAGATGATAACAATGCCACCTCTAAAGAAGAAAGCTGAGAAAACTTACCTATATTGAGAAGTCTCAAAAGACATTATGAATTGGAATCAAATCCAAAAGCTCATAGAAGAGCTTAAAAAAGAAAATCAAAGAGAGGAAGAAAAAATGGAAATGGAAAAAAGAAATGCAAGTCATGTAGGAAAATTATGAAAAATTGACTAAAGAAATCAACTAATTCAAAAGCAAAAAATAACATCAGGAAAAGGAATTTAACTCAGCAAAGAACAAAATTAACTAACTAGATAAGGAAGTACAAAATTTAACTGAAGAAAATAAAACTCTAAAAATTATAACTGGACAAATATAAACCACTGAATCTAATAGATTACAAGATTCCATCAAACAAAGTAAAAAGACTGGAAAAAGTCCTATAGAAAGAAGGAACATCTTATATAATAATTCTGGAGAAATAGACTAGGAAAGAGATTGTGATAAATTTTGCATATCAATAAAAGAGCCTGTGGTTCAATGAGAAACTGCTGGATACTTGAGAAAGGGAATGAGATGAACCTCAAGCCTGGGTACAATGTTGGAGAAAGCAAGAATAATTCTGGGCAAATAGGAAGCCACAGTGTAAATGTCTGAACATCCAGAAATCAGCAGGAAGATACAGGTTTTATAGGTGAGGAAGAAAAACTAACAAAATGGGATGTTAGAAGGTTCCAAGCATAAATTTAGACTACTTGAAATTTCTTCTTAGCCCCTGATCTGCATGAAACTTTTCCTTCAATCCAGAAACCATGCTGCTAATCCTTCTTTTCAAAAGAGTAAACTATATGACAAAAGCAAATAAATAAAAAAAAAGCCAGTTAACAATGCCCAGGTTTATAATGTTAAGCATGTAGGATTTTTTTCCCTTTCTCTTTATGAGAGAACTTGAGTGAAATGTTTATTGACTCCCAAGGTCACTACTCTTAGATTGTGATGTTTTCCTCATTTCTTTATGGCAATAACACAGCCTGGAATATCTGGACAGAGGGAGATCCCCTGACCTTTGAGACAGATTAAGTGCAACAAAACAATGTAGGTCATGAAAAGTTGGAATCAGAAGTTAAAACATTTGATGAATAAATGGTAAAATTTTTCTTCCATAAATGTATATATAGAAAAAACTTAAAATAATCTAGAGAATTACAATACCTGAGTTCAACATTACTAGCTGTGTGATGCTAAATAAGTTATTTAACTTCTGGTTGTATCAGTTTCCACAACTGTATAATAATATCTTGTGAGGAGATTTTTGAGATTGAAATATAAAAGTAGTTCTATTTACAAGCTCATAATCAAAAACATCTGATAATATTTTTCTTCCATTTTATGAAAGAATCCCATTAGATTTTTTTAATTGAGTGATTTGTTAACTTGATAATCTCATTCTATGCAAGGTTTTGTAGGGAACATTTAAATACAGCTATTTGTGATATTTGAGAACCACATATCAACATGTACAAAAGATTTTTTTGGTAAAGACAATTCTAACATAGTTGAAAGTTTAGGGATAAAATCTGTTTGAAGTAAATATGTAGCCATTGGACTTGGTACCCTTATTAGGAGTTATAATTTCTTAGGGGGCTGTGAGTATGTTTAGTATTGGATAATAGAAGAAAATCTCCCAGATCTAGAATGAATGAAATTCATGACTCAGCTCAGGAGATTTCTTAAAATATTTTTCCTTTTTTTTTAAGGCAATGGTGTTAAGTGACCTGACCAAGGTCACACAGCCAGATAATCATAAATTATCCCAGTTCAGACTGAGTTCAGGTTCTCTCGACTCTAGGGCCAGTGCTCCATCCATTGTGTACCTAGCTGATCCTTTTTCTTAAAATATAAGTTGGTAAAAGCAAAATTACTTCAGTGAGAGTTGGAAAAATATCATTCTATTTTCTATAATTGTAGTTTTGTTGCTTATGCTTTTATTTCCTAATGAAATATTTGTAATTCTTATAAAGGGTACCTGGCACACAGTAATCACATAATAAATTCAAATTCATTTCTTTCTTTCCCATTTGACAATATTGATCTATTTAATAACCCAAATAAAAGTCTGCCTATCTCCACTGACATATTTTGTTATACTCCTTCATAAATTGTTTTGGACCTCAATTAATACAACACATCTACATTGTCTGAAATACCTACAGCAGACTTAACACATTACTCTCATCTCAAGAAGATTCAGTAGCTCTTCCTTGCCAAATTATTACAGTATTGTGGATGATGGAATGTTCTTGTAGAATAAGAAATCATGAAGGGATGGTTCAAAGAAACCCAGTATGACATGGATAAATTGAGGTAAAGTGAAGTGAGCAGCAGAAGAATAACAAAAAAGAACAATATAAGAAAAACTTTGATAGGTTTAGAACTTTGAACAACTTGATGACCAGCTATAACTCCAGAAGACTCAAGTGGAAAATACCAAATAAAATGGATATTTTTCTGAAATAAAAATGGGATTGTTTTCAAAATTGTGGAGCTTTATTGAATATAATTTGTTTTTCTTTCTAGGTCTGTAATAAATCCAAACTGGCATTTAAGGAGTTATCCTTTTTGTTTTTCTTATGACTTTTGTTCTGTACTCTACTAGTGCATTTAAAAAAAAAAGATGCACTCTACTAGTGCATTTAAAAAAAAAGATGTCTCAATGACTGTTTTATTTCTTTTCCTTTTATTTTTTCCTATTCAGTCTTGATGATCCTCCACACTCCTAATTAGAAAAAAGAATTTAAAAAGGGCGGAAACCCTCATTAAAATATTTCACAGTGGAGAAAATCAAATGTTCACATTGGCTATGTCCAAAACTTTATACCTCATTCTATAGTTTGGTTCATTACTTAGGTGGCATGGTCAGCATGGTACAGTGTATAGAATACTGGGATGAGAATTAGGAAGACTCATTTTTCTGAGATCAAATACAGCTTCAGATGTTTACTAGCTGTATGATCATAGGCAAGTCACTTAAAACTCTTTATTCAAATGAAATCATAAAGAAACACATGACTAAAATAACTCAGCAACAATGGGTAAGATTGAATTTCTATACTACATATGGCCAGCTAGGTGCAGTGGATTGAGCACCAACCTTGGAGTTATGAGGATCTGAGTTCAAATGTGATCTGAGACATTTGACATTTACTAACTTTATGATCTTAGATAACTCATTAATCCTGATTGCCTAACATATGGGGCCATTTTCAGTCTATCGTGAATCATATCTGGCCTCTAGACCCAGATAGCTCTTGAGGAGAAAGTGAGACTGATCACTGAACATAGGACACCCTCACTGACATCCAATTCACTTTTTATAATGGCATCACTTCCCTGATGTCTTGGCTTTTTTTGAGAACAAAGGTCAAACATCATTATCACTACATATAATTTATTCTTATTTTTCAAGTTGTGCTCTGTCCTCTTTATTTAATCCATTGTGGGGTTTTTTTTTGTTTTTATGACAGGTATTTTTATTTTTGAATTTAAATTTATTTTTTATTAAAGATATTATTTGAGTTTTACATTTTTCCCCCAATCTTCCTTCCCTACCCCCTACCCCCCCCCCCACAGAATGCACTCTGTCAGTCTTTACTTTGTTTTCATGTTGTACCTTGATCCAAACTGGGTGTGATGAAAGAGAAATCATATGCTTAAAGAGAAATCTAAGAGGTAACAAGATCAGACAATAAGCTATCTGTTTTTTTCTAAATTAAAGGGAATTGTCCTTGTACTTTGTTCAAACTCTACAGCTCCTTATCTGGATACAGATGGTACTCTCCTTTGCAGACAGCTCAAAATTGTTCCCGATTATTGCACTGATGGAATGAGCAAGTCCTTCAAGCTTGAACATCGCTCCCATGTTGCTGTTAGGGTGTACAGTGTTTTGCTGGTTCTGCCCATCTCACTCAGCATCAGTTCATGCAAATCCCTCCAGGTTTCCCTGAAATCCCGTCCCTCCTAATTTCTAATAGAACGATAGTGTTCCATATACCACAGTTTGCTAAGCCATTCCCCAATTGAAGGACATTTACTGGATTTCCAATTCTTTGCCACCACAAACAGGGCTGCTATAAATACTTTTGTACAAGTAATGTTTTTACCCTTTTTCCTCATCTCTTCAAGGGTATAGACCCAGTAGTGGTATTGCTGGGTCAAAGGGTATGTACATTTTTGTTGCCCTTTGGGCATAGTTCCAAATAGCTCTCCAGAAGGGTTGGATGAGTTCACAGCTCCACCAACAGTATAATAGTGTCCCAGATTTCCCACATCCCTTCCAACAAGGATCATTATCCTTCCTGGTCATACTGGCCAATCTGAGAGGTGTGAGGTGGTACCTCAGGGAAGCTTTAATTTGCATTTCTCTAATAATTAATGATTTAGAGCATTTTTTCATATGGCTATGGATTACTTTGATCTCCTCATCTGTAAATTGCCTTTGCATATCCTTTGACCATTTGTCAATTGGGGAATGGCTTTTTGTTTTAAAAAATATGACTCAGTTCTCTGTATATTTTAGAAATGAGTCCTTTGTTAGAATCATTTGTTGTAAAGATCATTTCCCAATTTTTCTACATCTCTTTTGATCTCGATTATATTGGTTTTATCTGTGCAAAAGCTTTTTAATTTGATGTAATAGAAATCATCTATTTGGTTTTTGGTGATGTTCTCAACTCTTCCTTAGTCATAAACTGTTCCCCTTTCCATAGATCTGACAGGTAGACTAGTCCTTGATCTTCTAATTTGCTTATAGTATTGTTTTTTGTCCATGTCCTGTAACCATTTGGATCTTATCTTGGTAAAGGGTGTGAGGTGGTCTAATCTAAGTTTCTTCCATACTAACTTCCAATTTTCCCAGCACTTTTTATCAAAAAGGGAGTTTTTATCCCAATGGCCAGACTCTTTGGGTTTATCAATCAGCAGATTACTATAATCATCTCCTGCTTTTACACCTAGTCTATTCCACTGGTCCACCACTCTATTTCTTAGCCTATAACAAACAGTTTTCATGACTGATGCTTTATAATATAATTTTAGATCGGGTAGGGTTAAGCCACCTTCCTTTGCACTTTTTTTCATTAAGCTCCTGGCAATTCTTGACTTTTTATTTCTCCATATGAATTTACTTACAATTTTTTCTAACTCGTTAAAGTATTTTTTTGGAATTTTTATTGGCAGGGCACTAAACAGATAGTTTATATCAACAACGAACCTATCAGAAATCATATGATCATATCAATAGATGCTGAAAAAGCTTTTGAAGAAATACAGCATCCATTCCTATTAAAAAACACTAGAGAGTGTAGGAATAAATGGACTGTTCCTTAAAATAATTAGCAGTATCTATCTGAAACCATCAACAAGCATTATACTCAATGGGGGAGAGGCTAGAGGCATTCCCAATAAAATCAGGGGTGAAACAAGGGTGCCCATTATCACCACTACTATTAAATATTGTATTAGAAATGTTAGCATCAGTAATTAGAGAAGAAAAAGAAATTAAAGGAATTAGAATTGGGAAGGAAGAGACAAAACTCTCACTCTTTGCAGATGACATGGTGGTCTACCTAGAGAATCCCAAGAAATCATCTAAAAAACTACTGGAAACAATGAGCAATTTTAGCAAAGTTGCAGGTTATAAATCCTCATAAATACTCAACTTTTCTATATTTGTCTAGCAAGAAACAGCAGGAAGAGAGAAAGAGAAATCCCATTCAAAGTAACCTCAGACAATATAAAATATTTAGGAGTCTATTTGCCAAGACAGACTCAGAATCTTTTTGAAAACAATTATAAAACACTTCTCACACAAATTAAATTAGATTTAAATAACTGGGCAAATATCAACTGCTCATGGATAGGTAGAGCTAATATAATGAAAAGGACAATTCTACCAAAGCTAAACTATCTCTCTGCTTCAAATGAGTTTCTTGTAAGCAGCATATTGTAGGATTCTGGTTTTTAATCCACTCTGCCCATTCACATTGAAGCTTATGATTACTAATTCTTTATTGCCTTCCATGCTATCTTCCCTCTGTTTGTATTTTTCCCCCTTTCATCCATATTCCCCAGTCTTTTGTTTCTGAAAACCACCCCCTTCAGTGTGTTTTCCCTCCTATATCACACCCTCCCCTTTCTTTCCCCTTTCCCTTTTTCCCTTTCCTTCCTTTTGTTTTTTCCCCCTTATTTCCCCCACTCCCCTTCCCTTTCTCCATTCTCCCCTCCCCTTTTCCCCTTTTAATACTTGAAAGGTTAGATGTTTTATAATTTAACTGAGTATGTGTAGGTTGACTTTAAGCCAAGTCTGATGAGAAGAAGATTCAGGTGTTTCTCCTCTGCTCCCTTCTTCCCCACTATTACCATAGGTTTTTTTGTACCTCTTAGTATAATGAGATTTACCTCATTCAATGCTCTCCCTCCTCCCATCTCTTTACTGTCCCCCCTTTTTAGGACAGTAGTGGGTTTTTTTAGATCATTATATCTAAGTCATAGAAAATTCTAAGTGTCTGTATCTTTTAGTTCTGTATATTCTATCGAATAGAGTCAAAATTCCTGAGAGTTATTAGAGTCTTTCTCCCAAGTGGGGTTAAAGCCAGTTACATCCCATTAGATAGTAGTCTCATGGATAGGTCATGAATGTCCATCATTTCTGGCTAGGCGTATTCTCTCTGTTAGAGTTACATTTCTCAAGGTTTATGAGAATCTTTTTTTTTGCTCCCATGATGGGATATAGCCCGTTTCAACTTACTGGATCGCATTTTTTTCTTTTACCGGTCCCCCCTTTTTTTTACCTTTTCATGTGTCTCTTGAACCTCCTCTGATGCCCAAATTTTCTGTTTAGCTTTGGTCTTTTCATCAGAAATTTTTGGAATTCTTCCATTTCATTAAATGTCCATCTTTTTCCCTGGAAGAGAAAGCTCAGCTTTGCAGGAAAGTAGATTCTTGACTGCATTCCAAGCTCCCATGCTCTTCGAAATATCTTGTTCCAGGCCCTTTGATCCCTTAAAGTTGATGCAGCCAGATCCTGCGTGATCCTTACTGTAGCTCCTTGATATTTAAATTGTTTCTTTCTAGCTGCTTGCAGGATTTTCTCTTTTATCTGATAGTTCTGCAGTTTGGCCACAACATTCATTGGTGTTTTCATTTTAGGATCTTTTTCTGGTGGGGATCTATGTACTCTTTCAATAACTACTTTGCCCTCCGATTCCATGATATCAGGGCAGTTTTCCATCACTAGATCCTGTAATATTAAGTCCAGGCTTTTTTTCTCTTCAATGTTTTCAGGAAGTCCTATAATTTTCAGGTTGCCCCTCCTCGATCTATTCTCAAGGTCAGTGGTTTTGTTGATGAGGTATTTTACATTTGCTTCTATTTTTTCTATTTTTTGATTTTGTTTAACTGACTCTTGCTGTCTCATGGAGTCATTAGTTTCTGTACACTCCATTCTTTTTTGGGGGGAGGAGTTTTCTTCGTTAACTTTTTGCAACTCCTTTTCTAAGTGGTCAATTCTACTTTTGAAAGAGCTTTCCATTTGACCAATTGAGGTTTTGAGAGAATTAATTTCTTTTTAAATTTACCCATTTGAAGATCTGAGAGATTTGTTTTCTTGTTGCAAGGTATTAATTGTCTCCCATAAATTTTCTAGTTGATTTTTAAACTCCTTCCTTATTTCTTCAAGGTAGTCTTTCTGTGCTGAAGACCAGATTGTATTCTCAGAGGTTCCAGGTCTCTCTGAGTTAGTGTCTTTCCCTTCCAAGAATTTTTCTATTGATCCACCTTTCCACTGACCCTTCAACATTTTGCTAAGACCTGAGTTTTGGAGGGGTTGGTTCACAGGGGCTTGGGAATCGCTAAAGGCTTTACTCACTGAGTGCAGTTTCTCTGGTTGGCCAGTAGGAGGTGCTGGTTGCTTTCTCTGGAGTGTCTGTGACCTTGGTTGAGGCCCTCTCCCTTTCCTTGAAGGGAGGAGTTGGAGTTATTGAATTCTTTTGCCTTCAATCAATGGTGGGCTTTACCCTGGCCTGAGGTGATTCTTCAGTGGGGCTGGTTCTTCTGCTCACACACCTGGGCCTGAGGCAGAGTAGTTTGCATTTGTTTGTTAGGGGAGAAGTCTGAGTTGTAATGGGCCTCAGGCCAGAGGAGCCCAGGGATAGCGTCTACAGCTCCCCTGCTCCAGAATTCTCCCCCCAGCCCTGTCCGGGATCTCCAGGGGGACAGCTCCAACACCAGCGCCTCTGCTCCCCCACAGCCTCACCCCCCCCCCAGTGGTCCGGCCCCCACCTCTGATCCAGCAGGTCTAGCTCTGGGGTCCTCAGACTCCCAGTTCCAATTCAGCTGTTAGTCTGGTTGATCAGGGCTGATCCTCCCTCTGGGCCCAGACTCACCCACCCAAATTCAGCCACAGCTCCTGCTGGAGACAAATCCGGAAGTAGATGTTCTTTCTCTTGGCTTTTTTTCCTGGGTTTTTTGAGTCAGATTTCTTTTAAGAGGTTTGTTTCATGTGATAAATGGGGAAGAGATCAGGAGACTTTAGAACTGTGCTTGTCTTCTCTCCGCCATCTTGGCCAGAAGTCATCCATTGTGTTTTTTTTAATACCAAATCCAACACTATGATTGTACAACACTCATATTGCCTGGATCATAAAATGTTGTTGAAAAGTCAGTCCAATGAATTAGCCTTTCAATATGTGCTTCTTGGAGAGATGAATATGTGGAAAATAAACCAGATTCAAAATTGAGTATTAAGAAGAAATTGGGCTGGATTGAATTATTGAAATTGCCTTATTTTATTATCTTCAATTACAATCATAAAACTCATCTCTTAAATATTACTTCCTCTCTTCTTCTTGTTATATTACATTATTACAAATTCTGGAATACCATGATTTCAGAATTAAAATTACTCAGTAGCAAAAGAGTCAAAAGAGGGGTGGCTAGGTAGCGCAATGGATAGAGCGGCAGCCCTAGAGTCAGGAGTACCTGAGTTCAAATCCAGCCTCAGACAATTTATAATTACCTAGCTGTGTGGCCTTGAGCAAGCCACTTAACCCCATTTGCCTTGCAAAAATCTTAAAAAAAAAGAGTCAAAAGAAAGATATATAATGAGGCATAAGCAGGCTGGAGCATTTTTCTAATGCAAATAACATAAAGAACATTAAGAAGGATCCATATGGGTAGAAAAGCAATGGAGTGATGTTGCCTGGAAGAATGAGAGATTATCTAATGATGGAGATGCCTATTAATGTACCAGTATATGTATACATTACATGTACTATGTATACACTATACAAATGGAAGGATACTAACTTTTGTGGTAGAATTCCTATAATGGCTCTATGGGAAAATATACAAAGATAAATTAGAAGAATAAAGTTTAGCTGGATAGTATAGTAGATAAAATGGTGGCCTTGGAATCAAGAAGACCCGAGTTTGAATCATTTCTCAAACATTTATTAGTTATGTAATCCAGAGCAAGCAAACTTTAGACTTGTTATCTATAAAATGAAGTCTCTGCTATTCCTTCTAACTCTAAATCCGAGAATAACATCAGGGAGGTGATGTCATGACAAACACATGATTTGGATTTGAATGAGGGGCTGCTGTACTTTCACCAGTCTCATTTTCTCACTTGATCAGAGAACCACAGAACCTCAGGTTTGGAAGTCCCATTTAATTAAAGAAATTAATTTTACATGACTGAGAATTTTTTACAACATCCTAATGTGATCATCACGCCTTTTCCTAAATATCTAAATACCTTATAAGGAAGCCCATTTCAATTGTAAAATAACTCTGATCATTAGTAAATTTGTTCTCACATGGTTTCAATAAGCCTACCAGCAGTTTGCCCCTTTGCTCCTAATTGTTCCTTTGGAGTCCAAACATATCAAAGTTTTAAGCTTTTCCATGTGATAAAAATTTAAATATCTGAAGACATCTATGATGGTCCCCTAAAGTTATCACTAGACTGTATGACCTCCCTCAGTTCTTTTTTTTTAGGTTTTTGTAAGGCAATGGGGTTAAGTGACTTGCCCAAGGTCACACAGCTATGTAATTAGTAAGTGTTCAAGACTGGATTTTAACTCTGGTGCTCCTAACTCCAGGATTCTATTCACTGTCCTCAGTTCTTTTAATTGATACTTATGATTCTCAAACCTTTAGTTATCCTAGTTTGTTCTCTTCTAGATTCTTAGCTTCCTGAAATGAGCTCAACTGTACTGATGTAATATGGACAAGGTAAACATGTGCATTTGAACAGTTCAACAAAACTCTCTGGCACATTGCTTTCTTCAGATTATAATGCCTGGAGGATATCTGGGTTGAAGCCAAGATGGTGGCATGAAACTAACATGCCCCCAGAGCCTTTCTCTATCAAAGATAAATGAAAACTCTATTCTAACATTCAAACTACAGATCTCACCAAGAAGAAATAAAGAGAAGATTCAAAGGAGTTTTCAGTGGTAGACATCTTGAAGATCTTCAGTGAAGGTCTATCTCTTTGGGGGAAAGGGGGAAGTAAAGCCCAGGAGGCAGGAGAACAAGAAAGCCAGTGTGAGGCTTTTAGCCACAGTGCAATCCAAGTCCCGACAGCATGACAACAGCAGAGGTCCTGGTAGGTAGATAGCAAGACAGCAGGGAGGATCACAAACCTAAACAAAGTCTGAATTCTGGGAACACCTGGCTCAGAAATAGTGTGATAGATTAGTGGAATAGACTAGGTGAAAAAGAGATAGTAGGAAACGATTGTAGTAATCTGCTGTTTGATAAATCCAGAGAACAGCTTTTGGAATAAGAACTCCTAAATGGAGAGATAAGACCCAAACAAACTGTTAAAAACTGTTTGCAAAATTGGAAGTTAGTACATCAGAACCTTGGATTAGACCAATATCTCATACTATATACAAAGATAAGATCAAAATGTGCATGGGATTTAGACCTAAAAGACAATATTATAAGCAAACTCAGAGATCAAGGAACAATTTACCTGTCAAATATATGAGAGGAAAGCAATTTATGAACAAGAAAGAGATGGAGAACATCATTAAAAGCAAACTAGATAATTTTGATTACATCAAATTAAAAATCTTTTGCACAAACAAAGCCACTGTAACCAAGATCAAAAGAAATATAGTAAATTGGGAAACAATTTTTACAGCTAGTATTTCTGACAAAGGACTCATTTCTAAATTATATAGAGAACTGAATCAAATATACTAAAAGAACAAGCCATTCCCAAGTGACAAAGTTGATTCAAAGGCAATTCACAGATGAGGAAATCAAAGCTAACCTTAATCATAAGAAAAATTGTTCTTAATTATTACTGATTGGAGAAATGCAGATTAAAGTATATCCTCTCAGACTGGCCAATATGACCAGGAAGGACAATGATCAATGTTGGAAGGGATGTGGGAAATCTGGGACACTGATATATTGTTAATGGAACTATGAACTGATCCAAACTTTCTAGAAAGCAATTGGAATTATACCCAAAAGGCAATAAAAATGTGCATTCCCTTTGATACAGCAATACAATTACTGGGTCTCTATACTGAAGAGATTGTGAAAAAGGGTCAAAACATCACTTATACAAAAATATTTCCAGCAGCTCTGCTTTTGGTGGCAAAGAATTAGAAATCGAGTGAATGTCCATCAAGTAGGAAATGGCTGAACAAATTTTGGTATATGTATGTTATGGAACACTATTATTTTATTAGAAGCCAGGAGGGATGAGAATTCAGAGAAGCCTGGAAAGACTTGCATGAACTGATGCTGAGCAAGATAAGCAGAACCAGAAGAACATTGTACATTTTAACATCAACATGGGGTTGAGGATAAACTTTAATAGACATGTTCATTTCACCAGTGCAATAATCAGGGACAATTTTAGGCTATCTGCGATGGAGAATACCATCTGTATCCAGAGATTTGCAAGAAGCAAAATGAAAATAATTCAAATACAGAGGAAACACAATTAGACTTACACAGGATCTATCAGCCTCAACAATGAAGGATCAAAAGACCTGGAATATGGTATTTCAGGGGGCAAAGGACCTGGGATTACAACCATGAATTTAATACCATGCAAAATTCAGCATATCCTTCAGAGGAAAAGATGGATATTCAACAAAATAGAGGAATTCATCAATTTCCTGACACAAAGACCAGAGCTGAACAGAGAATTCAATAATCAAATACACTACTCAAGAGTTGCAAAAAAGGTAAATGAAAGGAGAAGGAAAAAAAACAAAACAATACAAATAATGGTCAAGACCATAAAATTGTATACAGCCCTAAAAGGGAAGATAGAACACTTCTAATGATGGAGTTTAAACAAAGACTATTATTATCTTCAATTTTTCTAAGTTGCCTTATGTGTTATGTAATTTTTCCATGTCTTATGTTTTGTTTTTTCCTCAAGGATATGATTTTTCCTCTCAACGCATTCAATTTTGATCAATGTACACATGGAAACATGATAATGATTATAAAATTACCTTCTCTGAGGGGTAGGGGGAGGGAAGGGAGGTTGGGAGAAAAAATGTTAAATTCAAAACATTACAAAAATTATAGGTAGAACCTATTATTGTATATAATTGGAAAACAAAATATTTATAATAAATAATAGAAATAAGGAATAATTCAGCTTTCAGTTTATTTTCCCTTATACCTTCACCTTCCCTTTTATCATTCACTTCTTCTCTTATCTTTCCCTTTCCCTGTCCCCCACCCTACCATTTAGATTAGCAGATATTTTAAAATCTGAGTGTGATTGTATTTTATTTCTTCTTGGGCAAAATCTATTGAATAGAATTTACTTAATGTTCACACTTTCCCTTTTCCCTCTAAACTGATAAATCCTGTGCCTCTTCCCTTGTTAGTCTTTATCTCTCAAGTACTATTAATCAAGTATCATCAATCACAGTTTGATTATTTGATTGCTTGATAAGCTATTTTGTTATCAAACTATCACCATGGATTGATTGCTGGACAAGCAGTATTTGTCTTATATTACATTTAATTATAATTATAATCATTTTTTACCTTATCCCCTTATCAAGTCCCTTTCAAGGACACACAGTCCTCCTTATGAACCAAAGTATCATCCAAGATCAAATCATTTATTGAACAATTTGTGCCCCTCCCCCTAGGCCTCTTTTCTCTCACACTTCCCTTACACTCTCAGGATACTTAATTCCTTGTTAAATGAAGCTAGGATTAACTCAAACCCTGATGTAATTAACTGCAAGAACTGGGAGAGTCTGAAGTTCTCACCTGAAAACTTTAAAAATGATTTAAGTTATTGGAAACACTGACTCAGGACCACCCAGTTTATGATGCCCCCATCTGAGAAAGTGCTAAGCTTTGTTAGTGTAACAGAGTTAAAGTGGGTCAAATGATAATGAGACACTTAAGTCTAAAGTTAACACCACTGCTTTTCATCAGGGCTTTTTTTTCAAACATAGTGAAGTTATCTTGGACCTCAGTGGAGAGACAAGACCCAATTACCCCCATATCCTTTAGGTTCACTCCCTTTAATTATCCTAAGTTTAGTAAAGTTCTCAAAAATTAGAAGTGTTATATCTTCCCTTTTAGGGTTGTATACAATTTGATGGTCTTCACCATTATTTGTATTGTTATGTTTTTTCCTTCTCCTTTCATTTATCTTTTTTACAACTCTTGAGTAGTATATTTGATAATTGAATTCTCTGTTCAGCTCTGGTCTTTGTGTCAGGAAATAGAGAAATTCCTCTATTTTGTTGAACATCCATCTTTTCCCCCTGAAGGATATGCTGAATTACAGGGTATTAAATTCATGGTTGTAATAGCAGGTTCCTTGCCCTCTGAAATATGGTATTCCAGGTCTTTTGATCCTTCATTCTTGAGGCTGATAGGTCCTGTGTGAGTCTGATTGTGTTTTCTTTGTAATTAAATTATTTTCTTTTTTGCTGTTTGCAATATTCTTCCCTTTATTTGAGAGTTCTGGAATTTGGTTATACTAGCCCTTGGAGTTTTTAATCCTGAGGTCTCTTTCTGGAGAGGTTCTGTGCATTCTTTCAATGATTATATTATCTTCTTGTTCTAGCATATTTGGGTATTTTCCCTTAATAATTTCCTGCATAATGTTTTTCAGGTTCTTTTTCTTTGTTCTAGGCTTTCTGGTAGTCTGATGATTCATAGATTTTCTCTCTTGGATCTATTTTCCAGGTGATTTCTTTTCCCTAAAAGATACTTTATGTTTTCTTCAATTTTTTCTGCTTTTTTGTTTTGTATGATGGAAGCTTGTGGTTTCATTGATTCATTGGTTTCTATTTGTTCAATTCGAATTTTTAGAGTTTTATTTTATTCAATTATCTTTTGTGTTTTCTTTTTTAAAGGAAATTCTCATTTTTTGCATGTGTTTCCTTTTTAGAGGAATTCTCTGGACAATATTTCATAATTTTTCTGCCTGATTCTCATTTCTTTTTTCCATATTTTCTTCTTCCTCTCTTCTTTGGTTTTTAAATTCTTTTTTAAGCCCTTCAATGAGATTTTGTATTTGAATCCAATTCATAGATTGTTTTTGGATTCCCCCTTTGAGTGATTTTTTTTTCATTGATTTCTGCTTCATACATGACATCATTATCATCTTTGTCTATAAAGTAGTTCTCTATATTGAGAGCTCTTTTAGCTTTTTTGTTCATTTTTGTTGTTTGAGCTCTGCTCCTGGTGTAAAAGGAGTATAGACTCAAGCTATATTCTTTTTTTGCTGGTATGGGGGTCTGATCCCTGGCTTTTTATTGGCCAAGATGCTGACCTATACTGTCCAGACCTTACCTTTGAAGAGATTTGTTTCTTCCTTTATGTCTAGGTTCTGACTTAGCAGTGGTTTGTTCCCAACCCAGTCCTGTCTTTTGCCCAGGTGTTCCCAGAATTCAGACTTTGTTTAGGTTTGTGATCCTCCCTGCTGTCTTGCTATCTACCTACCAGGACCTCTGCTGTTGTCATGCTGTCGGGACTTGGATTGCACTGTGGCTAAAAGCCTCACACTGGTTTTCTTGTTCTCCTTCCTCCTGGGCTTTACTTCCCCCTTTCCCCCAAAGAGATAGACCTTCACTGAAGATCTGGAGGTAGAGGCTGGAGGTAGAGTTCCAGCACAATAAGTGGGAGAGTTCCAGAGTGTGGTTAGAAACACAGATCCAGTTACCTCAGCTGGTCTGGAAGATCAGGGCTGGGAGTCCCATATTTTTAGCAGAATTCCTGTGTTTCCAGTTGACTCCCCGCAACATCCCTGTGCAAGGCTTCCAAGAACAAACACAGAAACAACTCCTCCCTACAACCCCTCCCCACCTCCTAAGGTTCTGATGTGGGCAGTAGATTTCTCTTGATAGAATAAGAAGATTTACTATAAAGCCCAAGGGTACCGCCCATATTGTGAGAGGATAATCCAGATCTTGCTGTCCTCTCCGCCCCCCTCACAAATAAAGGTAGCAGATACTCCATAGAAAGCAATCAACACCCCTTACTGGCCAGCCCACTTGGAGTTACTAAGTCCAGTGAACAAAGCTTCTAGGAATTTCAACACCGAAGATCTATGAACTAGCCCCTCTCCCAGCACAAGATCCTAGGAAAATGAATAAAAGTGTAAAGAGGGGTCCATAAAAAGTTACCTTGAAAGCAAAGATCATAACTCAGAAAGATCAAAAAATTCTGAGGAGGAGGAGGCTAGGTGGCACAGTGGATAGAGTACCGGCCCTGGAGTCAGGAGTACCTGAGTTCAAATCCAGCCTCAGACACTGAATAATTACTTCTAGCCTTGCTGTAGCTCTCCCACCATCATCTCACACAGCCAAAACTTCTGTGGCTGTTTTCAAGTAAGTCCTCAGGTCTCAGCTCACTGCCCCTGTACAGTCTCTCTACTGTCTGCCCATGTCTCACCCATGTTCTCTAAGACAGACTTTGTTGGTAGATGTTCTCCTAGCTTCTTTTTCTCAGTTTTTTCAATTAAAATTCTGTTAATAGGCTTGATTCATATTAATTCTGAGGGAAATCCAGGAGACCTTAGGACATCTGGCTTTTCTCCACCATCTTGGCCCAAAAGTTTATTTTTAAAAGAAAAGTTAAAGCGGGAAGGTAGTAAAACTTTGATGAAGAGGAAAAGAAAGAGCCAAATATAAATGGAAAATATAGTGCAGAGGGAAATACAGAATTAGTCATCTTAATTATGAAGGTGAATAGAATGAACTGTCCCATAAAACAGAAGTGGATAGCAGAATGTATTAAAAACCAGAATTCTACAATATGTTGTTTATAAAAAAACACATTTGAAGCAGAGAGATACACACAAGGTAAAGGTAAAAGGGTAGAACAAAAGATGTTATGCCTCAGTTGAAGAAAAAAATCAGGGGGTAGCAATCCTGATCTCAGATAAAGTAAAAGCAAAAATTGATCTCATTAAAAAGGATAAGGAAGGAAACTACATCTTCTTAAAAATTACCACTGGTAATGAAGCTATATCATTACTAAATATATTTGCACCTAGTGGTATAGCATCCAAATTCCTAGAATAAAAGCTGAATGAATTGCAAGGAGACCTAGGCAGCAAAACTTTAATAATGGGGGACCTCAACCTCCCTGTCTCAGAAATAGAGAAATATAACCACACAATAAACAAGAATGATGTTAAGAAGCTGAATGAAATCTTTGAAAATTTAGATATGATGGATCTATGGAGAAAACAGAATGAAGATAGAAAAGAATATATCTTTTTCTCAGCAATACATGGCACTATACTAAAATTGACTATGTACTAAGGTATAAAAACCTTGCAGTCAAATGCAGAAAGACATCAATAAAAAATACCCACTTTTCAGACCATGATGCAATAAACATTATATGTAAAAAAAGGTCATGGAAAAATAAACCAAAAACTAATTGGAAGCTAAATAACTTAGTCTTATCTAATGGGTGAATCAAACAACAAATAATAGAAATAATCAATAATTATATCCAAGAAAATGACACTAATGAGACATCATATGAAAGTTTATAGGAAGCAGCCAAGGCAGTTTTGAGGGGAAACTTTATATCTTTAAATGTTTATTTGAATAAACCAGAGAAAGGGGATATCAATGAATTGGACATGTGACTAAAAAATCTGGACAAAGAACAAATTAAAGATTCCTAATTAAATATCAAATTAGAAATTCTGAAAATCAAGGCAGAAATTAAAAAATTGAAGGCAAGAAAACAATTGATCTCATAAAGAAAACTAAGAATTGGTTTTATGAAAAAGCCAATAAAATGGACAAACTTTGTTTAATCTGATTTAAAAAAAGAAATAAAATAATCAAATTACCAGTATCAAAATTACAAAAAGGTAAATTAATCACCTAAGAGAAGGAACTTAAAGAAATAATTAGGATCTCCTTACCAAACTATCTGACAATAAATTTGATAACCTGAGTGAATTTGATGAATATTTACAAATATACAAACTTCCCGGAATAACAGAAAAGGAAACAAAATGTTTAAATAACCCCATTTCAGAAAAAAGAAATTTAAGAAACCATTAATAAATTCCCCCAAAAAAGTCTTCTTGTCCAGATCAATTTACAAGTGAATTCTATCAAACGTTTAAGGAACAATTAATTATCTTCTACATAAATATTTTTAAAAATGAGAATTGAGTTCTGCCAGATTCCTTTTATGAAACCAACAGGGTGCTGATGCTTAAACCAAGAAGAACAATAAAAGTCAAAGAAAATTATAGATCATCTCCCTAATGAATATTGATACAAAAATCTTAAATAAAATTTTAGCAATGCATTTGCCTTAAATTATTACTAGTATAATACAACATGATTAGGAAGGATTTATACCACATAGACAAGGATGGTTCAGTATTAGGAAAATACTCTATATAATTGAACATATCAGTAGAAAAACCAACAAAAATCATAGGATTATCTCAATAGATGCTGAAAAAGCCTTTGATATATGATGCTTATTCCTATTAAAAACACTAGAAAGTTTAGAAATAATTGGATAATAATAATATGTGGTATCTATCTAAAACCATCAGCAAATATCATATGTAATGGGAATAATCTCAGAATTTTTCCAATAAAATAAGGGATTAAACAAGGATGTCTACTATCATCATTAGTATTCACTATAATATTAGGAAATGCTAGCTGTAGCAATTAGAGAAGAAAAAGAAATTGAAGGAATCAGAATTGGCAATGAGGAAGCAAAACTTTCACTCTTTGCAGATGATATGATGGTATACTTGGAGAACCTAAGTAAGTCATCTACAAAACTCTGTGAAATGATTAACAAATTCAGCAAAGTAGCAGGATATAAAATAAGCCCATATAAATCAACATCATTTGTATATATGAACAACAAAGTCCAAGAGAAGGTGATAGAAAGAGAAATTCCATTTAAAGTATCTATATACAACATTACATGCTTGGGAATCTGCCTACAGAAACTGCATGAATACAATTATGAAGCACTTCTCACTCAAAGTCAGATCTAAATAATTGGAACAATGTCAATTGCTCATGCTTAGGTTGAGTTAATAAAATAAAAATGGCAATTCTACTCAAATTAAATTAGTTATTCAGTGTTATAACAATCAAACTACCAAATAACTATTTTAGTGGGCTAGTAAAATAAATTCATCTGGAGCAACCAAAAGTCAATAATATCAAGGGAACTGATGAAAAAATGTAAAGGAAGGTGGCCTAGTTCTACCAGATCTAAAACTATACTTCCTGGTACTAATTAAGAAATAGAGTAATGGATCAGTTGATTAAGATAGGTTCATAAGAAACCACAGTAAATGACTACTTTAATTGATTGTTTGACAAACCAAAAGACATCAGCTTCTGGGTTAAGAACTCATTTTCAAAAATTGTTGGGAAAACTTGCAAAAATTAGAAATAGACCCACATCTCACACCCTATATGAAAATAAGGTCAAAATTGGTACAGGATATAGACTTAAAGAGCAACACAATAGATAAATTAATACACCAAGAAATATTCATCTATCAGATCCATGGAAAGGGGATAAATTTATGACCTAACAAGAGTTAACATATATTACAAACTCCAAATGAATGATTTTGTATTAAATTAAAAAGGCTTTGCACTGATAAAATTAATGGAACCAAAATTAGAAAGAAATCAGAAAGCTGGGAAACAATCTTCACAGCTAGGAGTTTTGATAAATGTCTCATTTCTAAAATATATGGAGAATTGAATCAAATTTATAATGTTTCAAGTCATTCCCCAGTTGATCAGTGGTCAAAGAAGATGAATAGATAGTTTTCAAATTTGTTCATATCCAATCTCAGACACTTACTGACCATGAACAAGTCACTAAACCTTATATGCTTCACTTTAATCATCTGTAAAATGAACTGGAGGGGATGGCTAAACACTCCTGTATCTCTGTCAAGTAAGAAAATCACATATAAAATCACAAGAAACAGACATGACTGAAAAAATCACATATTAAGTCTCAAGAATCAGACAAGAATGTATATATATATATATATATATATATGTATATATACAGATGTGTGTTTGTGTGTGTGTGTGTGTGTGTGTGTGTGTGTGTGTGTGTGTGTGTGCATACATCCCTGGAATTATGTATGATGTCATATGTAAGTTCTGATCGATGGAAATCATCTCTAATGCAGTTCTTTCCTGAACTGCTCATTGCCTTTCATGGACAGTTTCAAAGATGTTCAGTTGCCTTCTCCAGTTTCTGGTTACTCCTATTGGCTCCATAGTGTTCTCATTTGTTACAACAGTTTCTCAGACAAAGCAGGTCTCATCTCCCTATGCCTCATCTTGAGGAAAAACTTGAGGAGAAAATTCTTCAGGATTTAACTTCTTTCCCTCTTTTTATCTAAAGGTCATTCCTATCGTTTTCCTTTAAAAACATCCAGCAAATATAAACGTTTCAGGATAGAAGAATGACCCAAAAAACGGAGAGTATATGAAGCTATGAACTTATGTACAAGTTTGTTTATTAAAATGTTTGTTCAGTTTACTGGGATACTATTTCAGAAGAAAGAAGACAAATGCTTTATTAGTCCCTCCTTAATTATGATTTCCCTTGGAAGGAATGTATATATTTCTGAAATCAGAGGACCTGAGTTCAAATCACATCTTATCCATAGTGAAATGTTTTACTAGATGTACACTGAGGTCCATCTGAAATCTGATATGAGCAAATATTGTAAAATATAATTCCAAACTGTCAACAACAGTATAAAGGATAATGAGACATTGTGGTATATTAGGAAAAATTCTAGATTTATACTCAAAATTTCTGAGTTCAATTCTGCCTCTGCCACATATTAAGAACTTGGGCAAAGCTCTTATGTCTCTAGAATTCAGTTTTCTCATCTGTAAAATGAATTTGAATTTCCCTTCCTGCTCTAAAGCTATGTTCACATGACATCAAAACAACTCTGAGTTTTCATTTCACACCCAACAAAATTGCAAAAATTAAGAGTTGGCAAGGGTGTAAGTTGGGTGTGTGTGTGTGTGTGTGTGTGTGTGTGTGTGTGTGTGTATGGCAGGGGGTGGAGCAGTTCTTCCCTTGCTTACCTGCTTCTGAACAAAATTGGTGGTAAAGAGGCAGAATCTGGAGAGTAAAGAACGAAGTCTTGAAAGAAAGAAAAATCAAAACTTTTTATTCTGTTTTATGTAGTTCACAAATGAGTCAGGAAGGCAATGGAGAACACAGAATGCCTTAGGTAGAGAATCCCTGGACACTGCTGTGTTTTAAGTGTGTTTTGTTTTGGGGCCAACGTGTGATTTCACTGAGTTAGCATCTTTACAGTGAGAGAATCTCTGAGGATGAAATTCCCTTTAACAGTGCCAAACAGCTTATGTTCTGACACTTTGAGTCTTAGAGAATTACATGAGGACACTGAAAAGTAGTGACTTGTGCAGAATCACAGATCCACAAGGTATTAAAGACCATATATAAAATCAAATCTTCTTAAATGTGAAATAATCTTAAATACTGTGCCACAATGCCTTTCTGTATAAAGTATCCAGGTATTCAATTTAATACAAATAATGTCTATTGGATATTTACCATGAGCTAAGTGGGCAAGATTAGAGAATATCAAATTGATAAATCAGAAAAGTAGAGTTAGAACTGGACTTTGATTCAGCAGAGACCTTGGTTCAAATCCTATCTCTGCCAGTGATACTATATAATGTCAAAGTAGAATAAATTTCTCAATCTATATTCCTGGTTAAAAAAAAAAAAGGTTGATTTATTTTGTAAACAGTATTCAATCTTCCTATCTCAGTGATTTTTGACACTAGATAAGAAGTCAAGACCCATGGATATCTCCCCCCTATGTTATTTACAAACTCAGGAAGACAAATGATTAGAAAGATGAAAAACTTGTACAGCCTTCATGGTGCTTAAAGGTCAAGAAGAGATAACAATTCATCAGATAGTACTGTGTAAGGATGATAGTCTTTGATGAGCAATTGAGCAATTTAATATTGCACAACTTTCATCAATAGGCCTCCAAGAAGGTTAATAATTTCCTTGATCCTTTGTTTTTGGAATATTCCCTTCTCTCTCAATTCTGCATGGTCATTACCACAATGAGCTCCACCTATAAGTTTATGGTAAATTCTAGAGATTAAAACTTCATGTCTAATTTATATTTTCTGCCATTTTATTTTGACCCTACACTTTTAATGTTTAGGGTTTCTATGAAAAAGTTCTTTAGTTCCCTTATCAGTAGGTCACCTAGATATTGTAGTAGGTAGAGTGTTGTAGTCAGAAAGATTTGTCTTCCTATGTTCAAATCTGGCCTCAGAAATTTATTAGCTCTGTAACCTGGAATAGTCACTTAATTCTGTTTGTCTCAGTTTCCTCATGTGTGAAATAAACTGGGGAAATAAATTGCAAACCATTTCAGTATTTTTGCCAAAAAAAATCCCAAATGGGGTTATAAAGAATTGAACACAACCGAATCAACTTAACGATAAAAAAAATGGATGTAATACTTATTGTACCTATTTTTAGGGCTAATTCCAGTTAATAGAATTAAAATTACTTTTTGTTATGGAATATTAATCAAACCATGAATTTGTTTTTTGCATTGCCTTATTTAGTAGACATACTGAACCCAGAGTATGCAAAAGAACTTGTGATATTAGCCAAAAGCAGTTCTTATCAGTTTTTTCATGTAAGAGAAAGTAGTAAAGAGGTGCTTGAACATGAAATGACATGGATACTTGCTCAACAAAAATCAACAAGGCACTAATTTGGAGAAGGACTGGTGAGGGGAGGAGATGGAAGCAGGAAGTCTAGCTAGGAGTTTATTGCAGTAGTCTACCTGAGAGAGTTTGAAGTTTTGACCTAAAGGTATTGTGGTGTGATTGAAGAGAAGAGGATAGATACCAGAGATGGTGTTGAAGTAGTATTGATATGACTTAGTAAATGATCAGATAATACATATAAATAAGAGTGAGAATTCAAGAATATGAACCTAGGTAATTGAAAGAACACTGTTCTCAATAGAAATGGGGAAATTAAGAAGAGATTTGATTTTAGGGGAAAGATAATGAGTGTATGTATGTATATTTTGAGTTTGAGATGCTTGTAATACTTCATGGTAGAGACATGGAACAGATGGGGGCCTAGGGTTCAAAATAATGATGAGTGCTACAAATGCATATTTGAGAGTCTCTCACCATTACATAGTATATAACTGAGTCAGTATAATCTGATGACATTACAAATGGAGAGAATGAAGGAGAGAAAAGAAACAGGCCCAGAACCCTACACCCACTTGTATTGAGCAGGACATGGATGCTGATACTGAAAAAGACTTTCCCCTCTTTTCCATTGGAACATCTAGCTAAGTGCTTACTGGTAGATTACCTTCACAGACAGATCTCAAATAGATCTTTTGATCCTAGGATATGTGTACAGTGCATTTCTTATATACCACTGTTCCACACAGACAGAGAAGATTCCTTTAATGCCTCCATTATGAAGGGATAAAAATAAGACTGAGACTTTTTGATTAATTACTACAAGAAGTTGCCAAAAACCATAATGAAATTATATAAGAGATGAAGGAAAGATTTGATTACAGTACCTCTATAGGAGTAAGAGTGATACTGCTCCTTCTGCCCTTCAGTACAGTTTTGGTTCTCTCTATCAATGGGCCAGTCTTAGATAATCTATTATGTGAACTATTTAGAGTGAGCCATTGACAAAATCCATCACTATTTTTTTCTCAAATGCAAGGTTTCCAGGAACTAACTGATATTCATTATCACTTACTTATTGAACACAGGAAATTGGCAGAGAACTATCAAGATAATTTTTTCTAAGGATTTTCCATGGCATTCACATGTTCAAGAGGTTCCCTACTGCTTCCTTCTGTAGGAAAAGACTGATAAGAATTATTTTTGACTAATATGACCTTTTAGCTCTATTAACTGTAAATACCTTTGTAACCAAGTTACTACAAGTATTATTTCCATTTTACAAAAAAAGAATACTGTGGTTCATGGAGACAAATGATTTTTCCATTGTAACATACTATCACTGACAGAGACAGGATTTGAAACCAAGACTCTGCTCTCATACACATATACTGCTCTGTGTGTGTGTGTGTGTGTGTGTGTGTGTGTGTGTGTGTGTGTGTATAAAATCAAGCCTCCTTGTTATTTCATTAGTTTAGAGAACTCCTTCCATGGAATCTCTTTTCAACAATGCCAATACATTGCTCACCCTTTACTTATAGTGTTATATAATTCCCTAGAGGTATTAAAAATATAAGTAAATTAGCCATGGTCACATAGCAGGCATGAATCAGAGACTGCACTTGAACCCAGGTTTGACAATGCATTCCTCATCAACAATAAGGAAGGTGCTTTCAACATAGTCTGAGGGCAGGTAATCAGCACCTAACTTCCAGGGTGTAGCTTCCAGGAAGGCAATTTTTTGAAAGTAATTAACTCTTTTTCAACTCAATTCTGCTGTTTCCATTTATATCATATGCATCCCAAGGGAACAGTAGACACTGACAGTAAATGTAAAATCTCTATGCTTTTCCTTCATTGTACTTTTGACACATACCTTCAATTCAATTCCATGGATAAATAAATGAAGTTTAGAGTCCATTCTATTTTCTGGGTATCTGTAATCTGTTTCTCACACTGAAGATTTTAAAGGCTCAGCCAATAGATGGATGTAGATACATACTGTACATCTGTTTGTGGTGAATATACATTCAAAGACCCAATGTCAAAAACTAATCCTCAAGATCTGGAATGAAAATGCTAACTAACCTTACCAGTGTTTTTATATTTTGTTTTTATTCCACCATGCGGTCAACATGGAGTATTGGGTTAATATGAAGAAGAGCTGGAAGCTATTTTGTTATTGTTGTGGCTGTTTAGTCATTTTCAGTTGTATTTAACACCTTGTTACTCCATTTATGGTTTCCTTATCAAAGATATCAAAGTATTATCATTTCCTTTTCCAGCTTCTAGATAAGGAAACTGAGACAAATAGGGTTAAGTGACTTGCCCAGGTTCACACAGCTAGTAAGGATCTGAAGCCAGAATTGAAGTCAAATGAGCCTTCCGGATTGGTCTGACAGTCAACCCATTGTACCACCTAGCTACCTCACTAGAAATTATTCTTCTTATTAAATGGGCATAAATTTTCTTTCTTTTTACAAGGCAATGGGGTTAAGTGGCTTGCCCAAAGCCACACAGCTAGGTAATTATTAAGTGTCTGAGGCTGGATTTGAACTCAGGTACTCCTGACTCCAGGGCTGGTGCTCTATCCACTGCACTACCTAGCCAGCCGCCCCATAAATTTTCTTAGCACATGATTGGCAGGCATTTTAAAACAAATTTTGTCACTATAATAAAGGCCACATGCCATTTTCTATAAACATAAACCATGTGTCAATTTGTCCTGATTTAAACTCAAAAATTCTTATTCAACATTTTGACTGCTACTGACATTCTATATAAAATATGCCTGAATAACTCTATATGAAAAGTTTCTGGCTCTCTGAACACGTATAGAATTGGAGATAGCTGAAAGGGTAGTCCTATTCCATTTCAAACCATTATTTACTTCTTTTTTACAAAAATTATTGTAACAATGAAAGGAGTCATTTCCTAGTGTTTGTTTTTTAGTATTTGTTAATTTTTATTTCTTTGTTAAAGAGAAATAGTGTGGCATATTGGGCTGACAACTGACTTTGTAGACAAAAAGAGTCTGAGTTCAAGTACTATTCTTTAATATATACTAGCTGTGTGACCCGGGCAAATCACTTAATTTCTTTGTGCCCTAGGCACCCCTCTAAGACAAAAGTTGCAAATAATGAGCTAATTTGTAGTAGTATTGAAAATTTCCTTACAGATGGCTTTAGAAAGACATGGGAAACCTATATGAGCTGATTCAGAGTGAAGCTAGTAGAACTAGGAGATGATCATAACTGTTACAACAATACTATAACAATGATCAATTGAGAAATATGAGATGAGGTCTTTAACTAAAAGAAATAATGAAGAAAAATTGTTATATGTGACTTTAGGGGAGAAGAGAAGATTTGGAACAGTTTTTATGTAATGTGGGATGAAAAAGTAAGTTGGAGGGAAGGAAAAAACTCCCTTGCTATAGTGCAGACTCATTTGAAATTAGATAACATACATTTGTTGAGGATCAAAGTGGCACTGTTTTGTGACTCCCTTTAGATGCATTTAGCATTATAAAAAGGAGTAGGCAGGGAAAATGGTGAGATGAACCCATCCTTAGCTTTGGGAGATAGGTGGGCATAATTGGATAAAGATATAGGACATTTGATAGTTTGTAATGGTTAAACATTGAATTGATCCACTCAAGAGTTAGGATTGGAGAAGGCAAAGCATATAACTAAAAAGGGTGAGAAGGATTTGTGGCAATTCTGAGAATGAATCAATTAATAAATCTATTGATCAATAAGTTTTTATTATATGTTTTCTTAAGGTGCCAGATACTGCATTAAATACTAAAGATATGTTTTCCCTCATTTCAAAGAGGACCAACAACATTCAGGCTTCCTGTAACCTCCAGGATCAAATGTGAAGTCTTTAAACCTCTTCACAAAATGTTTCCTTCCAACCTTCCTAGCTTTGTAATACCTAAATCCTTTGTGAACTTTAGCATCTAGTCACATTGGCATGCTTACTACTCTTCATGGAATTTAAGTGAGACAGAGTTGCACAGTCATTAACCTCACTCTATTTCCAGAGCCATCAAAGTCCAGTGGCAAGACCATAGTCAGGATGATTGATGATGGTTGAGGATGCAGTATGTGACATTGACTCTAAGTGTGCTGTGGTAAGTCTTCTCATGCTTGGGGCAGACATTCCCCTAATTCACTGATGAACTTGAGACTTGTCAATTACCCTCAGCCTAGTTTATCTCACCTGTCAAGACAGTTTTACCAGGGTGTGGCTGTTGTACATGCTACAGCTTTTTGGAACCAAAGATGAGAATTAGATGACAGGTGGATACTAAAGGTGGATGTATAGCCTTGAAAAGGACTTTCCAATACCCTATAGCAAAATATATAAATACATATATATATATATATATATTTATAATATACACACACAAAGAGCTGGCATGGTTATTGGAGATACAGCAGGTACACACATACATATTTACATGTGTATAAAAATGTATATAAGTATATACATATAGAGGATAACAGTTCATATATATATCATAAATATAGACTATATTATTGTAAACATATACAAGGTTACTAATATGAAACACTTTTGGAAGGAGGACACAAATACATGGGGAGATAAGATCTTCACACAAAAATAGTGATTGAGCAGCATCTTCAAGAGAGGGACTCCATGAGTTGGGCATAAGTAGGGAGTATTTTGGTCATGTGAGGCAGTCATTTCCAGAAGCTACAGGAATGAAATGTGTGTGTGTGAAGAACAGAGAGAAAGGCCAATCTGACTGAATTTTAGAAAAAATGTGCATGGAAGAAATATAATTACTCAGAATTGAATATATGAGATGGGACCAGATTGTGATTAAAACTAAGAGGAAATAGAAAGCCCCTGAAGTTGATTGAATAGTAGGTCTGTTGAAAGTAGATCTGTGTTTAAGGAAAGGTGTTTGGAAAGAGATGGGTAAGATGGTGAATACACTGGGAAAGATGGAATAATAGGGGATTTTCACCAGGGAAAGGTATTTTTCAGTTCTTGATCCTGGGAAGTGGAGTGGGCATCTCTGGGTATATTTGAGGTAGAGTGAGAAAAAAGGAATAACAAACTGTATGCTAATGTCCCCTGGTAAAGGGTGGTCAGGCAGTTAAGCAATGAACTCATTGGAATAAAGAAGACTGTCCAGGGATCTAGAACATAAATACTACCACAATATTAAATGGATGGACATTTTAGAAAGAATAAACTTGAAAGGAGAAGGGGTTGCTGGGTCATGGTGGTAGAGGGACAGTCTGGAATTATTGATGCAATCAGTGAATGAGCATCAGGATGGCATGAGAGAAGTTGCAACCAGATGCTTCTTTTGTAAAAAAAGAAATGAAGCAAAACCAAAACATATCAACCATTGGTCATAAATGGAAATGTTTTCCTCCTTCCACAGCTATTATCCATGACCTTTCTTCTCAGATTTGAAAGGCATTAATCCTCTGAAGTAACCATTATTTGCAATGTAGATCAGACTAAATCAAAAAATAAGATCAATGTTGTTTACCTTTACATTGTCATCAGTTTATAAATTTTGTTCCGGTTTCTGCTTACTGTTCTCTGAATCAGTTCATATGATTCTTACCAAGTTTCTATGAATTATTCATATTCATCATTTGTTATGGCACAATAAATGTTCCCTTCTATTCATATATTACATTTTTCGGACATTCTTCAAAAAATGAACAAGCCCTTTCTTGGAAGTACTTTGCCATTACCAAAAAGTACAGTTGAACACTCATTTTCTCATTCAAAGCTCAGTTATTTCTCCACTCTACCCCAAATACTATTTATTGTTTATAAATAGTTGGCATTTGAGGGTTGTTTGTTATGCTTCATGCACACTTTCTAGGCCCTGGGAAATCCTGTGGGGCAAAGTGTTACATACAAATTTTCCATCTTTAATTAAATCCATAATGCACCGTCTAAAACAGTTGGTAAAAGTCTTAGGCTATATTTAACTTTTAAAAGTAAGACATAATTCTTCCTGTCACTATGTTTGCTTTTGACATTAACTCAAAAGTCAAATTTCTCAGAAGAGCTACAACTAACTTTAGATTTATGGAATCATTGATGTTAACTCTAGTCTCCCAAAGAAATCCCCAAATAAGAACTTGAGATGTGTGGCTTAAAACCTGGTTTAATTTTGAAAATTCCCAAGTAGGAAAACATGATTCATGTTTAGCTGACTAGATGCTTTGGGAAAGGGGAAAAAAGAAACTATCACCATGTGGGCTAGTTGCTTCTTGAAGTAGTAATGAGAGTGTGTGTATATATGTGTGTGTGTGTGTGTGTGTGTGTGTGTGTGTGTGTGTATAAACAATGGGTATGATGCCTATCTACCTTGCATCTTTGATCCAGAATTGGAAAGGGCCTTGAGGATCATTTAGGTCAACATCCAAATTCAAGAGATAAGGAAACTTTAGAGTAGCCAACTTACTCATGAAAGGTCACTAAATTGCCTAAGACAATAAGTGACAGAGATGAGATTCAAATTCAGTGCCTTTAACTCCAAGTCATGGAAATATGCTTCCTCATTCTTTCATTCATTCACTCATGTATTCATTCAGTGCTCTTTCCACTATGCAACATTTCTTAATATGAAATTCTTAACTGCTGTCCTATCCATGGAACAGTTATACACATCTACCAATATATTTAAAAAAAACCAAGAAACCCCTTACCCATACATATATCCCTTGAAAAAAACAGATAAAATGGCATGGTTAATATGTAAGATATTAACCTGAATAAGTTTCATTCTATTTCTACCTGGAAATTTACCTTATAAACTATCATAAGACATGTTTCTTTGGAATTTTTGAGATAATTGTGAATGCTCTTGTAATTTGTATATACAATAAAATGCTAGGAAATAATTCACAATGGGCATTCCAGAGAGGAAAAATTCTGATTTTAAACAATGCAGGAAATATGCACCAAATAGCATCAACAGTTCTTAAGTTTCATGCCACCTATCTCAGTATCTCAGTCCTTGTACTTGACCAATTATAATAATTCCAATTTTCCATTGTTTAGCTATAGTTTCTAGTTTAGTTTTATTTTTGTGAGATTTCATTAGGTAAGTAGAATCAATTTTAAGCATAAGTATATGAGAATATTTAGCTTGCTTTATTTTAAATGTTGAAGAATCAGTGATGACTGCTTTATTTTAAATGTTGAAGAATCAGTGATGACTGCAATCTCTGGCTTAAAAAATGCACTATGATAATTTTAGGATCATTTTTGTAGATATTTTAGATTTTCTTCACCACATTGTATTAACACCTTCAGAATAAAATGCAATTAAGATCACTTTCAAATATTCATTGTTAGAGTCTTAGTAATTTAGACAATAATGAATTGAATAATCACTTTTAAGGTTTACATCAATTCTTTTATTTTTTTAATTTTATTTATTTATTTTGATCCATATGTGCAAGCATATTTCCAAGATACAAAATTTCCCTCCACCCTCCCTTCCAACTGCCCCTCCCCTCAGCAGGGAACAGTCAGTCTAGCATTTTACATACATATTTTGTTAAACATGTTTACTAATGAGTAATTTTTAGCATGAGGAATTAGTACTAAAGGGAAGAGATACATAAAAGATAATTTTTATAAAATGTTCATCAGTCATATTTTTTTTTCCATGTGTTTTGTTTTTTTTGTGTTTCTTCCTCTAGCTGGGGATAATACAGTCCATAACCAGTCAAATACAGTTGTCCTAGCTCTCTGGACTGCCAAGTGGAGCTGCTTCCATCAAGGTTGTTCATCTCTCAGTGTTGTTGTTGATGTGTACATTGTTCTCTTTCCTATTCCCTCATCAATTCTTTTATAATAACAACTACTATATAAGACTTGGATTTGGGCTGTGCTTGAGCTGTAAAAACAAGTTCAAAAAAAGTCTATGATAATTTAACAATCAGTTCTTTTATGCTGAAGTAAGTCAACTGTATCACACCACTACTTCCTGTGAAATTCTCTGAAGTTAGGTGTTCACAACTCCTCAAGGTAAATTCCTTGAGAATGCAGGGACTATCAATATAGTTTTATAGATAAGAAAACAAAAGTGCAGAGAAGTTGAAGAAAATAAAATCTAGTGAATAGACAGACAGGTAACAGGGAAAAAACCCCAAAAGATACATGACAAAATAGATGATAGATAATATAGCTACATAGAGAGATAGAGGGATAACAAATTGAGATAAATAGGTAGTTGGAAAGGAAAGGAAAAGAAGGGAGGATGGAAGGAAGGAAGGAAAATGGATAAAAGATCAAGAAAGATCAGAAGCTGCATGATGGATGGTCGATAAAGAGATAATAGAATATAGAAGGATGACAAATAGATTTATAGATTGATAATAGATAGCATAGATGAAAAATAGAGAGGATAGATATAGATGATAGAAAGATGATAAATAGATAATAGAAGGGTGATAGGTGATTGAAAAGAGAGGGATAAAAATAGATATACAAAGAAATAAAGAAATTATAGATAGACAGGTAATAAATAATGTGCATAGTTGACAAAATGTTAGATTTGCAGTCTGAAAAACTGGAGTCTGTCTGTTCAGTACTTTCTCAGACACTTATCTGTGTGACCCTGAGTAAGTCTCTACTTCAGTGTCCTATAAAATGGTAACACTAATAATAGCACACCTTATAGAGTTATTGTGAAGATTGAATAAGGTACATTTAAAGCACTTTGTAGAACTGAAGGCTCTATTTGAATATTGCCATATATATACATATATATATATATATATATATATATATATATATAATTAAGCATTTATTTAAAACTATTTGTCAGACACTGTGGATATAATGAGCACTGCATTTTAAGATAGGAAATTTAAATTCTTATCATACTACTGACTAACTTAGTGAACACAAATTTGTCATTTAAGTACTTAGTTTCAATTTTATCATCTATAAGTATATGCGATAGTATATACACTATCTATTCTAGATGGCTCTTGCAACAGTCAATGAGATTGGGCAGCTAGGGTGGCACAGTAGATAGAGTACCAGCCCTGGAGTCAGGAGGACCTGAGCTCAAATCCAGACTCAGACACTTAATAATTACCTAGCTGTGTGACCTTGGGCAAGTCACTTAACCCCATTTCCCTGCAACCCCCCCCAAAAAAAAGAGTCAATGAGATCTTTTTTAAATTTCAGACCACCACATGGATGTCAGTGATGTCAATGTAGGTGGTGTTATCCTCTCCTGTCCACCATCACAGTTAACTAACCACAGAACTATGGCTTGAGCTCACATCTGACTTGCAGCCTTATATTTCAGTTCACAGCACCATATCGGTGAAAAGGATTTAGACACATAACTTCCAAGGAACCAATCCAGAAACTCAGTGTTTACAATTTGGAGGGGAACTTTATAAAAAATGAAGGAAAAATATATTGACTTGTGAAGGTGAAAAAAAATAACTATTTATGATGCCCTTGATGTTCTTATCAATATCCAGGCCCAGAAATGCAGTACTCTGGATCTGAAAACTAGTCTACACTAAATAGGACTTATTTTTCAGTTCCTTTTCCCCCTATCACTTAAGGAAGTTGTAATGAGAATAGCAGATCTATTCCAAAGCTTCTCTATAATATGCTTTTGTAACTTTATCTTTTCCAATTACAGTAAAGAGAAGAAAGTTGAGATTTTTTCTGCTTAGTGTAGAAAGGATTTTGGGGGGGGGCAGAAACTGGAGCAACAGTTTAAAGTTCCAGAGAGAGTCTGATTTAGGACCCCCATGGCAGAAAAAAAATATCAAAGCAAGACTTCCTGATAATAAAAGATGTTATACAGTGGAAAATCTGCTTCAGGAGATAATGAATTCCTCCTCCTTGTTGGTCTTCCAGCTGGGGCTGTATGACAACTTGAAGGTGGATTTCCTGCTTTAGGTTAGGTTCCTTGTCCTATATGAGTTTTAGTGATTCATTGTTGTGATCTTCTGCATTGTACATTGAAGTCTATCTATATCTAAGTTGTCAAATTGGCTTTGCTCTAAGATACAAAATAGAACAGTTCATTTAATATAGGTTTAATCAAATACATGTTAAAACTGTACTTTTCATATACTTGCATTAGTAGGGACTCCATGTTTTTAAGGCCTCTTCTTTAAAAGACTCCCATTTATGACATCCTTTGAAAGTAGGTTTTTTTTAAATAACATACTTAATAAGTTTCTCAGTTTTTACAATTATAATATTTATTTAAGACTTTGTCCTTCAGGTAAATCATTTCCATTAATAGTAATAATAATGAAGATGATGATGATGATGAAGATGATGATGATGATGATGATGATGATGATACTATCACTAGCATTTATACAGACCCTACTATACTAAGAGTTTTATCAAAATTTTCTCACTTTATCTCTATAACAACCCTTGGAGATGAATTCTATTAATGTCCTTGTTTTAGTTTTTAGGAAACTAGGCAACCATAGATAAGTGCTTTATCCAAGGTGAGACGTTAAGAACCATTTAGAGTCTTCCTGATTTCAGGCTCAGTGCTCTTCCCACTATGTCATCTGGCTTCCTCTTACCAATCATAAGAACTTGACTTTGATTATTGCTATGGGAATGTGATTTGGTTAATGAGTTCTTTAGCTGAAAGGCTCATTCCTACCTGCTTTGAATGTATAAAAAAGTTCAATAGGGGATACAGTGTCTACTGACAATGTCCCTGTTCCATACAAACCCAAGATCCTAAGCTATTCCTAAAGATATGAGAATTGAGCTCCATAATTCTCAGCTTGAAATCAACAAAAATACATTCTGACTAAAATTCAACAGATTTTCAGATTCAACAAAGATTTATAGAATGAAATTTATGAGATTAAATTCATTGATAAGAATTTTCATTAATAATATTAATTAATAATATTTTTGTATCAATGTATTATAATATAAATATATTACATCATTATTTATAATATAATACTTATAATACCATATTATTTATAATTAGTTTCTATTTTATTATAAGAATATAGATTTAAGAAGAAAAGAGGGAACTTAAAGAACAATTAGTTTACTTTCTCATTTTTTTAAGAGAAGGGGAAGCTGACCCTGAGAGAAGTTCATCAACTAGCTCAGGGTCATATAGGTAGTGACTAGCAGAAATGAGATTTGAACTCATATCTTTTACTTCAGAGTTGTTATTTTGATTTCACTATGTTACCTGCCTAGTCAATGAGCACATTAAGATAAAAACAACCCAGTCCTTAGTTTGTATGCTACTAGGAGGAGGCAGAGGCCAGGACTGGAATGTAAAACTTATATGTAATTATATAAAGCAGAATATCATGAGCACAGAAGGCTGATCCAGATAAATTATTTTGGAAAAATTCTAAAACTTGGCCCTAATTAGCTCCAATATTATCCAATGCTGAGAATATCAGAAATGATGAAGATGATTCAATCTGTGGATATCATTTGAAATCTGAAATCTGATGTATACTTTTTTTATGGAAAAAAACACGGGCATTGTACAGAATGTTGAGACTATTTGTTCATGCCATGTGTTTTATCCACATTTCTTTGAGAGGGCACTCCAGTCTGTTCTCTTGTAACAGTCCCTTATTTGGTGCAGACTAAGGGAGACAAGGTTCATTCCCTATTCAGTTCCATGGATGTGATCCAAAGCCAAAGTACCCAAAGCTTTCTCAGGAGATCTGAGCTTGTAGAATTCTGCCAGCTAAGTAGGAGGAGAAATAATCCAGAGCTGGCAAGCAGAAGAGAAAGGTACCAGGCTCTGGTCAGCCTGGAAGAAAATCTGGGAAAGCTTTCCCCAAGGTTGATTAGGCCTCCCATACCCAGGTCATTGTTTGGAAATGTGTAATAACCTCATTAAACATTAAGAAAATTCAGGAAAACCAACTGAGCTGACATCCATCTGAACAAAAGAATTCCCAGGTTATTGCTGAGAAATGCAAATCAGTCATCACTAGAGACTTAGAAAATAACCTAAAATAGATCATTCTTGTAGTGAAACTTAATCAAATCTCCACCCCTACTGTCATTTTTTAGGGGTTTTTTTTTGCAAGGCAAATGGGGTTAAGTGGCTTGCCCAAGGCCACACAGCTAGGTAATTATTAAGTCCTACTGTAGTTTCTAATTAAACCATTCTATAGCACTTTAACCCAATTTCCTTTTATCTATGTAGAACTGAAAATTAAAAAATAACTGAAGAATCTACTTTTTTAGAAAACGCACTTGTTTATGATCTGCTCTAATTTCTATAATTCATATTTCAACTTGGTGTATTAGATACAGTAATGACCTTCAGGAATACTTGAGTTCAAATTCAAAATCAGATACTTATTCAGATAGTTCTATGACACTGGATAATGTACTTAACCTCTCTAAGTATCAGTTTCTTCAATTATAAATTCGGGATATGTAGTACTTGACTCACCACCAACAATGAATTAATGTCCCAATCCTCCTACAACCTCTCCAACATTGATCATTTTCCTTTTTTATCATCTTAGTCAATCTGATAGGAGTGAGGTGGTAACTCATGGTTGTTTTACTTTGCATTTCTCTAATCAATAACTATTTGGAGCATTTTTTCATGTGATTATATCTAGCTTTATCCTATTATATATACAGCTATATTCAATTAATTTATTAATTAATTTCATTTGAAAACTATTCATAGCTTTTGACTATTTATCAATTGGAGAATGACTTGTAACCTTATAAATTTGATATAATTAACTATATATTTTAGAAATAAGACCTTTATCAGAGCTTCTATTTATGAAGATTGTTTCCTAGTGTTCTACTTTCCTTCTAATTTTGACAGTATTGATTTTATTAGTGCAAAGCTTTATAAATTTAATATAGTCAAAATCATTCATTTTGCAATGTGTAATGTACTATATATCTTGTTTCATCATAAATTTGTCCCCTTTACATAGATCAAATAGATAATTTCTTGGTCAACTAACTTATCTCTGGTATTGTCCTTTATGTGTAAATCCTGTACCCATTTGGACCTTATTTTTGTATAGGGTGTGAGATATGGGTCTAAGGTATATTATTTTCTAGTTTTTCCAACAATTTTTGACAGTGAGTTTTTATCCCAGAAGTATATGTCTTTGGGTTTGTCAAACACTAGATTAATGTAGGCATTAACTGTGGTTTCTTTTGAACCTATCCTAATACACTGATCCATTACTCTATTTCTTAATCAGTACCAGGCAGTTTTGATGACTGCCACTTTATTGTATAATTTTAGATCTGGTAGAATTAGACCACCTTCTTTTACAATTTTTCATCAGTTCGCTTGAGATTATTGACCTTTTTTTTTGCTCCAGATTAATTTTGTTACTATTTTTTTCAAGCTCAGTAAAATACTTGTTTAATTGATATGCCACTTAATAAGTAATGTAATTTGGGTAGAATTATCCTTTTTATTATATTAGCTCAACAATTGAAATTTTTCCAATTATTTAGATCTGACTTTATTTGGGCGAGAAGTCCTTTATAATTTTGTTCATCCAGTTTCTGGATTTGTCTTGGGAGGTAGATTCCCAAGTATTTAATGTTTACTGTTACTTTAAATGGAATTTCTTTTTCTGTCTCTTGCTCTTGGGTTTGTTGTTCATATATATAGAAATGCCGATGATTTACGTGGGTTTATTTTATATCCTACAACTTCCCTGAATTTGTTAATTGTTTCAAATTTTTTAGATGACTTACTTGGATTCTTTAAGTATACCATCATATCACCTTCAAAGAGTGAAAGTGTTGTTTTTGCATTGTCAATTCTGATTACTTCAATTTCTTTTTTTCTCTTATTGCTAGAGCTAAAGCTATATTGAATAGCAGTAGTGATAAGGGATGTCCTTTCCACCCCGATCTTATTGTTTATGTTCGAATTCATCCCCATTACAAATAATATTGTTGGTGGTTTTAGATAGATACTACTTATTAATTTAAGGAAAACTCCATTAATCCCAAAGCTTTCTATTTTTTTTTAAATAGTAATGGATGTTATATTTTATCAAAGGCTTTTTCAGCACCTATTGAGATAGTCATATGATTTCTGTTGGTTTTGTTATTGATATATTCAATTACATTGAGTGTTTTCCTAATATTAAACCATTCCTGCCTAATATTGAACCCCACCTGGTATAAATCATATCTGATCATGGTGTAGTTTCTTAGTAATAACTTGTAATCTCATTGCTAAAACTTTATTTAAGATTTTTGCATCAGTGTTCATTGGGGAATTGGTCTATAAATTTCTTTGTTTTGATTCTTCCTAGTTTGGGTATCAGCACCATATTGGTGTTATAAAAGGAATTTGGCAGAACTCCTCCTATTTTTTCAAATAGTATATGCAGAATAGGAATTAATTATTTATTAAATGTTTGGTAGAATTCACTTGTAAATCCATCTGGAACCAGAAGACGTTTTCTTAGGGAGTTTATTGATGGTTTCTCTTTTACTGAAATGGGCTTAAGTATTGTATTTCCTCTTCTGCTAATCTGGGCAATTTCTATTTTTGTAAATAATCATCCAGTTCACTCAGGTTATAAAATTTATTAGCATACAGCTCAGAAAAGTAGGTCTAAATTATCTCTTTAATTTCTGCCTCAAAGGTGGTTAGTTTGCCCTTTGCAATTTTGATACTGGTAATTTGGTTATATCCTTTCTTTTTTAAAATCAAATTAAACAAAAATTTGTTGATTTTATTGTCTTTTTCATAAAACTCACTCTTACTTTTCTTTATGAGATCAATCATTTTCTTGCTTTCTATCTTATTAATATCTCCCTGGATTTTAAGAATGTAATTGAGGATCTTTAATTTGTTCTTTTTTTTCTGTATATTTTATTTTTTAATTTTTTTTTAGGTTTTTGCAAAGCAGACAGGGTTAAGTGGCTTGCCCAAGGCCACACAGCTAGGTAATTATTGTCTGAGACCATATTTGAACCCAGGTACTCCTGACTCCAGGGTTTTCTGTATATTTTAATTGCATATGCAATTCATTGACCTCCTCTTTATTTTATTCATATAAGCAATTAGAGATATAAAGTTTGCCCTCAAATTTGTCTTGCCTACACACCATAAATTTTGGTATTATGTCTCATCATTATAATTTTTTTGGATGAAATTATTGATTATTTCTATGATTTGTTGTTTGATTCACACATTATTTACAATTAGTTTCCAATTAGTTTTTTATTTCTATTTCTGTGACTCTTTATTACGTGTAATTTTTATTGCATTATGGTCTAAAAAGTATGCATTTATTATTTCTGCCTTTCTGCATTTGATTAAAAGGTTTTCATACCCTTATATATGATTAATTTTTTATAGGTACCATGTACTGCTGAGTTAAATGTATATTCTTTTCTATCCCCATTAAGTTTTAGATAATTATTTTTGAATCAGATCATAAAACTTTTTAATTACCTAGATTATGAGTTTATCTATTGACACTTATGTAAAAGATGAATGAAATGGGAAGATTTTTGAAGCAAAGGAGATCAATTAGGAAGCATTCTTTTAAGTGCCATATTGCTAAGAGGTAACTGACTAGTATTAGTTTTTGTTTAACTAGGTTTTTTTTTATTTTTACACTAGTATATTTTTATTTAACTTCAAATACACTAGATTCTTAGGGGATTTGTCATTTATAAAATTTTCTTGGGGAAAATGGTTCTTCAAAAAGAGGTAGCTAGGTTGCACTGTTGCTACAGCAATAGATCTAGAGTCAGGAAGATCAAAATTCAGTTCCAGCCTCAGACCCTTAGTTAGCTGTGTAAGTCTAGAGAAGTTGACTTTCCTTTACCTCAATTTTCTCATTTGCAAAATGAGCACCTACCTCTTAGGTTTGTTGTGAGGACTTGATGAACTACCATATACAAAGAACTTTGCAAAATTTAAACTACTATATGAATACTGCTAGTATTATTAACATTGTAACATATCTTGAATTCATATACAGTTATTTTTCTTCCTCATTATCAATCCATCTATGAATTAAGAATGATTTGTCAACAGCCTACTGTTGATAAGTGCTGTACATATTTTGTTTTTGAGGAATCAAAATTTAAAAAAAATCCTTGTCCATGAAAGGAAACAACACACACACAGACACACACACACACACACACACACACACACACACAGACACATACACACACACACACACACACACACATATATGTAAGTAACAATGAAATAGGCATAATGGAAATGCAAATTCATTTTGATATCATTAATATCAAGGGTGGAGATCAAGAAACTTGGATTTCTCATTGAGAAAGAATAAACAAACTAATGGTGTTCACTGTTTCCACTCAGTGCAATTCTGCAATCTTGCTTCACTTCATTCATTCTCTGAATGACTGCATTTAGAAATCGAATAAAATGTTCTCATGAACATGTGATGTAACTAAGTCACCATCAACTTAGCAGTGTTGATGTGCGGGTGTGTGCCTGCTGGTATGTTTCTTTTTTCAACATGAAAATGCCTCAGGGAGCTATAATATGAAAATAAGAAACATTCAAATAATTTATCAAATCAAGTTTCTACTTCAAAGCAAGCTTACTATGCCTCAATATATAATTCATAATTATAACTGCTAACTCATAGATAAAATAGAAGTGTGGCAGACTTTTAAAAAATAATCCTAGAAGATATTAAAACAGAAGCAGATGGTATGTTACTTGGGAACATAAACATTGGCTGATGTCTGAAATTGTGCGCATAGCTGTTGAATCTGTAACTCTATTCTCTATGCCTATCGAAGCAGATGATTTACTTGCCTGCCAAATAATTGGATATAGCAGATGGGAAAGAATGTCTCAAATAAATTGAATGCCACATTACATCTTTCTCCCTATGGAACAAGAATTTCCCTCAGGATGCTAGATATTTTGCGAAACTATATTTGTGTTTTAGCAAAAAAAAAAAAATGACATCTTAGGACTCATTGTAAATATGTGTGTGCATGTATGTGCACATGCATGTATGTGTGTATATCCTCACATATATTTACTGCCATATAGCCTGAACTATCAGGCTGGTAAAGAATTGTCTGAAGGGAAGACATTTAGTTTTGAAAGATATTTTCTTAACTTATTTATTTATTTTCATCCATATGTACGTGTATATTTTAAGTTACAAAATTTCCTTCCATCCTCCCTTCCGATTCCCTTTCCCTCAGTGGCAAAGTCAGATTATCATTGTTTACGCATTTTTTAAATTTTTCAAATGTTTTTTAGCTTTATTTATTTATTTTTTGCAAGGCAATGGGGTTAATTGGCTTGCCCAAAGCCACACAGCTGGGTAATGATTAAGTGTCTGAGGCTGGATTTGAACTCAGCTACTCCTGAATCCAGGGCCAGTGCTCTATCCACTGCATCACCTAGCTGCCCTGGTTTATGCATATTTTGATAAACATATTTATAGAGTAATACATTTAAGATTGAGTAAATAGGATTAAGGGAAAGAGATACATAAGAGATAATTTTAATAAAGTGTTCATCAGATTCTGAATTGGTTGGGTTTTTTTTGTGCCTGTTGTGTTTTGTTTTACTTTGTTTTTCTTCCTCTGAATGGGGATAATGTATTCCATTGCCAGTCAAATACAGTTGTCCTAGCTCTCTGGAGTGCTGAGAGGAGCTGATTCCATCAAGGTTGATCATCTCACAATGTTGTTGTTCATATGTACATTGTTCTCTTGGTTCTACTCCCTTCACTCAGTATCAGATCCTGTAAGTCATTCCATGCTGCTCTAAAGTCCGACCATTTATAGTATCATAGAACAATAGTATTCCATAGTATTCATGTACCATAACTTGTTTAGCCATTCTCCAGTTGATGGGCATCCCCTCAATTTCCAATTCTTTGCCCCTACAAAAGAGCTAGCTATGAATATTTTGGAACATGTAGGACTTTTCCCTTTTTCTATAATTTCTTCTGGATATAGAGCTAGAATTGGAATTGCTGGGTCAAAAGGTATGAACACTTTTATTGCTCTTTGGACATAGTTCCATATAGCTCTCCAGAATGGTTGTATCATTTCACAACTCCACCAGCAATGCCTCAGTGTCCCAATCCTCCCACAACATTGATTATTTTCCCTTTTTCTTATTTTGGCCAATCTGCTAGGTGAGGTGTTATTTCATTGTTGTTTTAATTTGCATTTCTCTAATCAATAATAATTTGGAGCATTTTCATTGATTATATATAATTTTAATTTCTTCATTTGAAAACTGTCTATTCATATCCTTTGATCATTTATTAATTGGGGAAGGATAGTTTTGAAAAATTATTGATAAGATAAGATGCCCCATGAATTTTCAGGTGAGAGTACATGATCACTAAAAGCTTAAATTCTTATACCCTTAAATTTACAATCATTGAAGCAACTTAATCAGTTAGAGGCCAGAGAGTGAAATAATCTTGCTCCTGATGTCTCCCAGGTTCAGTATTCTCAAATGAGTTAAGATAATTTTTTCAAGTGTGAATTTTGTCCTTTAATGAAATTAAAAAAAAAATTAAATAAGGCCTGATGTGCAAAGAAGGCCTGATGTGATGGCCATTGAGAATAAATAAACAAATAGTTGATTAAATAAATAATAGACAACTCAACTACATGAATGAATAAATCAATTAATGAATAAATAAATAAACAATTCCTGCCCTCAAAAAGCTTAAATTTACTGAATAAATTTGATCATATCTGTCTGTTAATAAATATAAAAACAAAAATAAAAAAATAAGAAAATATAAATTTTATCTTATGTCTCATGAGGATAACTTTCCTGCATTTTTAACTTTAAAAGGTTGAAAGTTATCAGAGAACAAGCTTTGACTAGTTTAATAACCCTGGAAAAGTTTCTAGTGCGATATCATCAACAGACTAAGTCCAATTTCTGAGGAAAAGTCTCTTTAAGGATGTCATTTGGATAGTTGATAATGAATTCTTTGTCTATTACAGCCCTGCTACCTTTGGTCTGAACCAGAGATAAAGTTCTGGAAGACATAACCCTTTCAGTTCTGGAACTCCTATCTGAACTGACAGGTACTGACTGTCTAGTGCTTCCTGTGTAGCACATATCATGCCATCTGTACCAGTCATATTTCCCTTTCCTGCCCTGCCATCTTCTAATTAACTTTAAAAACAACCTTATAGATACGCTGGACTATTTTCCAGTTCTGAGACCCTCATTAAATCAATTCTGCTACTGATACTACTACTAGAAAGATACCCTAGGGATCTATTTGCTACTCAATTTTCCAAACTCCAATGCTTAGTATAATGCTTGAGATTTAACAAATCTTTTTTTATTTCTTCAACTAAGAAAAATAAAGTGACACTCAGTTCACTGCAGCCTTTTCTGATTCTGCAACAACAGTGGAAGAGTGGTAGGTGGGCAAGAGGAAAGAGAGACAAATAACAGATAATGGGCAGGAATGAAAGGTTTACAATTTGTACCAATGGAAGGAATTCTCCCTCTGTCAGGAGTGCAGACCCATCTGAAGACTGCAGGACCTGAAGGGGCAAGGAGTAACACTCAACTGCAGAATTCAAAATACCAGAATGCCTGATTTGCTAAGACAGGTCTGCATTGGTTCTCAGGTTAACCTGGGTACACAAAGGAGCAAAATGACTTTCTCTGACACAATAACCTTGATTTCCTTCTTTGTCCCTTTCCTGACTGAAGTGCAATTGGCACAATTGATTCATCTCTTCTTTAGCTTTCTTCTCTAGATTTACTAGATTCTCTAATAAATCTCTAGATTTCCTCTGACATGACTATTCTCTTACCACATACAAACCTCTCATAAATGTGAATTCTTCCTTACAAGGAAAGTCAGATAGGACAGTGTGGATGGATCAGAAGAGAAATATCACTGGATGAAGAGAAATAGCTCATTGGTACTGGTTCTAGCTTCTTATTTTCATATAGGAACAATAATAATATCTGCAGAGCGGTTAATCTCATCCCCCCCCCCCATTTAGATTGGTGAGAACCAATTTAGTCTTCATCAGTCTGAAATATAGTTCCATTTATCAGGAAGCAAGATATAAATAAACTGTGGTTAAAGTTGAAGAACTGAACTTGGACACTTTTTTTCAGTTGTGCTTCCTAGGTGAAATATTGACTCAGGGCCTTTAGTTTGCCATTAATTTGATCTTTTTTTGAAGTCAAGAGGAAGAGGATTGGGAACACATCAAATTGTGGTCTGAAGTGTTGCAGAGAACTGTTCATGCTAATGAAACCATAATTTGATTAAAGTATCTTGGAAATGTATTGAAGTTAAATACAATGGCTATGAACAAAGTAAAGGTTAAGGAAGTTAGATTTTTTTTTTCAGGATCTACTAAGTTCAGTCTTCCAAACAATCTAATGTTCCTTCCTTCCTAAAGTACTACACTACTGAAGGCTATATGGCTCAACCAGACTTAGCCACTGTTCACTTTGATCCTTACTCCATCTTTTTTGCCAGACTCCTTGTTGTGTTGCCTCCTTAAGCCATCCCTATCATTTTGGAACCATGATAAATTTATACTCTTTATAATGAGTATGTCCATCTCTTCCCCCAAAGTCTTTTGCCCTCTTATAATAAATCTTTCCCTGACCACCACTCCTCTATACTTGGTGTCTCTCCTTAATAGAATGTAAATCCTTTTAAGATAGGGACTCTCTTTGTATTTTTTATTAGCTTTTAGCATAGTCATTGGTATAAACACACTCTTAACATTTGTTAAATTCATTTTAGTCATTCATACTCTTTTTAATTGAATTCTTTCATCGATAGTATTTACTTATTTTTAAGAAAAGTCATTGGTGTCATCTGTTCTTTTATACCACAGACATTTCCTGATATCCACCTGTCCCAACCCTCAACTCTATCATCTTTCTTCTCAAAATTAATAAGCATTGATTAAGTTCCAGTTATGTTATAGGAGGACTGTGGAATAAAAAGAAAACATTCTAGACAAAATTCATGGAACAAGGATTGCATCTGGCAGAGTGCGAAATATTGGATATTTGGCACAGTCCCCCCAACAAACTACTAATGGAAGGAAATATGTTTTGTCTTCTGAAACAATACCGTCCATTACTTTTTTGGGGGATTGCTTCCATATTAATTTAAAAATATATCTCTGTACTTGACATTCAAATGCATGAAATTGACAAGAATATCATCAATAGTTCTGAGTTCTGAAATTTTCCCTCTTTCCATTCTCTCGCCCATGCCCAGGTTATCAAGTCATCTGATATAGGCTATACATGAACAATCATGTTAAACTTATTTGCATATTAGTCATATTGTGAAAGAAGAATCAGAACAAATGGGAAGAAACCATGAGAAAGAAAAGTACAAAAAAAATCCCCCCACAAATTTGAAAAAGTGAAAATAGAATGCTTTGATCTGCATTCAGAGTCCATATTTATTTCTCTGGACAGCAATATCATTTTCCATCACAAGTCTTTTGTAATTGTCTTTGATTATTGTATGGTTAAGAAGAGCTAAGTTATCAAAAGTGACCATCATATAATGTTTCTGTTTCTGTGTCCCATGTTCTCCTGGTTCTGCTCACTTCACTTGACATCAGTTCGGGTTATTCTTTTCAGGTTTTTCTGAAATCTGATTGCTCATTTTTGGAGTTGGGTATATTGTATTAACCTTTCCACATTTTTTCTCCTGCATCAGATCTGTCTTCCCCTGTTTCTCTGAATTCTCCTTTTGATTTCTTAATGGAATATTCTACGATCTGATTATTTAAATGGAAGTAAACACTTAAGCCATTGAGAAATATCCAATAATGAAATTCAATTACAAGAACTCCTCTCATAGGTCAAATACAATCAAAATGTAGCCTGTCCTTATTCTGTTTCTATTCTTAGGCATACACCTAGAGTAAGTAATAGAAAATTATTTTTTTCACATCATTATTTTGAAAACCAATGTAATGGTTGTACTCTCAATCCAGTTCCTTCACAAGAATAGGCTAAGGGCACTTACATTCGACTACAATACTGCCACTGCACCAAGCTGACACTGACACTTGAAATGGACACATTTCATTTTCACATTTCATATTTCCCTAGATAAATTGCATTCATTTCAACAGCTATTTGGTCCAGTGGTGAGAAATAGTTACTATTTGTCAATTATGGCAGAATTTATGGAATAGAATTGGAGACAGTATTAAAAAAGTGTCAAAATTTCCAAAAAAATATCATATTTTCTCTAGCTCTTACTCAGGACTCTTTAGAAATATTATCTCAAAAGTAATAAATATCTTCTAAAGGTTATGTTGGGAATGATGTGTTGAATGTCAATAACCATGAGAATACAGTGCCTCAGGGAACTGGTTGATTATACAATTCCTCCAAATTCTCAGACATTGTGCTTGGAAGCCATAAAAATCTGAGTTGTTAAAAACCATGACTATAAAAAATGAGTAACAATGGAAAGAAGACATCCCAATAGAGGTTGGCATCCTCCTCTTTGTAGCAGGAAATAGACTTGGGGGCTTCAAGGAAAAGTAATAAGTAGAGTCTTTATGGAGTTCACCAGCTAAGTAAATCAGTGAGAAAATGAACACAGAGGGTGTTTATTACATATTCTGATTATATGGTTTCCACAAACCTATGCAAGTCAATGTCTCAAGCTATTGGAGACAGTTGGGTGCACAATAGAAGACTGGGCCTAAAGTCAAAAAGATCTAAGTTCAGACACTTCCTAGCTGAGTGACCCTGGGCAAGTCACTATCTGCCTCAGTTTCTTCACCTGTAAAATGGTTATAATAATTGCACCTACCTCACAAGGTGGTTAGAAGGATCAAATGAGATAATAATTTGCAAAGCATTTGTTAAAGTGCCTGACATATTAGAGTTTAATAAATATGTACTCACTTCCCTTCCTCATAATAGGAAAGCCATTGTCCTATTAATTAATGTATTAATTTTCTCAGTCAATTTATCAATTACATGAAGTATTTATTAAGGGTCAATTGTGTGCCAGTCACTCTATTAGACACTAAGGATAAAAAAGTCAGAAGTGAAACTCCCAATGTTTAATTACTTTTGCATAAGTAACTTTCCCAAACTCAGGACTAGTAGGGTCCCACATTAATAAGTTTAAAAATAAATTTAAAAAGTAAACAGTGAAAAAGAAATTCTAGTTATCTTTCCTTCCCTTCTCTTTTCTTGATTTCTCTCATTTAGCTACTTCTTTCTTCTTAAGGTAAATTTCTGGAATAAAAGGAAAAGACAAAAGATCCAAAGAAATCATTTTCCCTTACTAAAACCCTCTGACCTTTTCATCATTTCAGGTCACTATTGTTGGCCTTTGGTTTCTGACCCCTATGTCTGCCTAAAAATAATACTCACCCGGAAATCCCTTTACTTACTTAAGCCCATCTGATAGGGAAGAAATTAATGTTTTTAATAATTTTCCATGGGGAAGGCTATGCTAGCAATGCTGACAATAAAATCAAATCTGCAGAATTTAAGACTACTTTTATATATCTGATAAAGAAGCCAAATGTGATTATATATGGAACAAAATTTAGCATGACCTGCGACCTAGATGCTTTGAGTTTTTTAATGACCTGGACCTAATTCTGGGGAATTTCTCAGTAATCCTATTATTTGGCTAATATCTCCTCTGAGAATTCTTTGATGGACATCAAAATTTGGGTTATTTTATCATCATTTATGATTCCCCTAAGGATATTATGTCTAGGTCTCAGTGAAGGTAAAAGAGACTACCTCCCACACAAGCTCTTAGGCTAGCAATATAAAGAATATAGGGCAGGCTTGATTTGATCTGACAGTCAACAAACAACAAACTTTAAATAGAAATGGACTCACTTGAGTCCATGAAAATTCATGATAGGTTTTTTTCCCTCCATGGTGACCTTGAACTCCATGAAATCTGGTATTTTCTAGACCTACAATACTTCCCTGAGTAATATTCCCCCTAAAGGGGAAACAATTTGGGGTTGCTGCCAAGTGTAGTGATTTTTCCCCTACTCCGAAACATTCTTACCTAGATACCTATACAATCCTGTCTATATTTAAAGTTTCCCTCATGAAGGAAAACCAGTAGGCTTCACTCATTGATCCTAATGATTTGTACAATACATATAGTATACACATGATTCTAATGAAGGGCAAAGTTCAAGTTTATACCTATACTTGTAACTCTGATCCAGTTACTCCTTGACTTTATTTCCTATTTAAAACATGGAGATCCTATATTTGATTCAGAAACTCCTCTTTGTCCTAGAAACCGAAACCCAGAATTCCTCTACTTGTCCAAGATTTGTTCCCACCTCCACTGTTGCTTTTTCCACTTTCGTGACCAGACCACATATTTGCCTCTTTCTTAGGACCAAACAGCTTTCTAGAGGGTTCTTAGAAATGTTTAGGGAACCAAATTTCTGTCTGTGTGTACCTCCTCTTTTAACTTCCTTTCTCAGCTCTAATTCTCATTTAATCTGCCTTTTGCTGCTTTTCCATCAAGTTGCTGCTGCTGCCATCTGCTGGATGCTACCAACCTTCTTTAATTCCTAAAACAACAATAACTTTTTTTTTGAGATGATATTTTTACCTCTACAACACCTCTACTATTCATCTCTTTATTTCCCCTTATACAGACATAATCCTAATTCAGACCTGCACTATTCCGTAGTCAGCTAATAGGTCTCTCTGCTCAAGCCTCTCCTTCACTTTAATCCTTCCTTTGTGTAACTTTATTTCCCTAAAGTAGAATTCTGACTTGAGAGGCACATGGTATAATAATTGAATTGAGGTTCAAATCCTACATCTGACATATATTGATTGTGTGACCTTCTATGATTCATCCAAACAGATTTTATTGTTTCCCATATCTTACAATCCAACTAGTCTTTCAGCATTTGTACTACTTCTCACTACCCCCTCTCCATTTCCTGGAAAGTACTACTTTTTTTTGGTTTGCTTTTGTCTCTTTGTATTCCATATTTCCTTGAAGACAAAACTTTAGACAACTTCTACATGAAGCCTTTCTGATCCTCCCTCATACTAATTAATGCCTTACCCTCCAATTGCCCTATATAGCCATATGTAGAGTTATGCATATAGAATATAATTTTGGGGAGCAAAAACTGATTCATATATGTCTTTGTATCTTAGTACCTTATTCAACATCTGGATCGTAATATGCATATAGTCATTTTTTGCTGATGAATCAGTTAATTGACTATTCCAGGTCACCATACCTGAGAGCTAATCAACACATTTCTCACTCTTTAATAGAAGCTAGCTGGGGGCAACTAAGTGGCACAGTGGATAGTGCACTGGCCCTGGAGTGAGGAGTACCTGAGTTCAAATCTGGCCTCAGACATTTATTATTACCTAGCTATGTGGTCTTGGGCAAGCCACTTAATCCATTTGCCTTGCAAAAAACCTAAAAAAAATAGAAGTTACATAGCTATGCCTAGCCAGCATACTAAACAGATCCTTATGAAGTTTTCTCAACTTCAGTCACTCCCAACTTGATGTGAAGTTTTCCTGTCCTTCCTCCTTCTTGGGATTGCTTAATTCCTTTCATTTTCAGTATTCAGCAAAGGAATATTAGAACTTTTAAAAATGCTTTCTTGATTGATTCAGTGGGGTAAATTAATTCCTTCTGGGTTTCATCATATCCCTGGTAGCAATTATCAAAATAATTTTGATTTTGAAATTTAAAGATTCATTTAGTTTCAAGGAGATACTTGGTAAAACTTGTGGGTAAATAGTAAGCAGACTATTTTAAGTGTGTGTGTGTGTGTGTGTGTGTGTGTGTGTGTGTGTGTGAAATGTTTCAATAAATTAATATCCTTTATAAGCTTAGTCATTTTATTTTTGCATCTGAAAGTATTATTGCAAGAAAAGTTCACAGACATCTTCATACTGCCACAGGGATTCATGATATTTAAAAAGAGGTAAACAATCTTGCAATAAGGCAAAGTTAGGTCTATATGAAAGAATCCTTATCTAGATTTGGGTAGAGATTCTTAGTCATTAAAAGTTTAATCCTTTTGCCTAATCATGTATTTTAGTGTCAAAGAACAAGGAGAAAATTTGGCGATCATCTGAACAACCCTCATATATTTTCAGATGAGAAAAATGAAACCTACAAATGATTAGAGACTCATATAAGGTTATTATATAAGTATTTAGTGGCAGAACTGGGAATAGACCCCAAGTCTTTTGTTGCTCAGTCTAGATTTCTCTTCACTATACCAGTCCTATTGTGTTATAGTTACAATGAGCCTGGGAGCAGCTTGATGGTGCAGTGTATAGAGCACTAGCCTTGGAATCAGGAGGATAGGAGATTGAATCCAGACTCTGATCCTTACTAGCTATATGACCCGGGCAAGTTACTTAACCCTGATTGCTTGGCATTCAGGGTCATCTCCAGGCATCCTGACTGAACCAAGATGACTCCGGAGGAAAAAGTGAGGCTGATGACTTAACACAGCACCCAATTCATGTGCTTGTCATGGCATCACCTTCCTGATATCATGGCCTTCTTTGCAAATAAAGACCAAATATCATTATTAGAATGAGCATCACAGTATTTTTGACATATTTTGATATATCCCTGGAATTGAGAGGTCTCAAATCTCTTCCAGGCTTTGACATTTGGTTGAACTATCTAGTTTGGGAAGGTGGGAAACCTCTTCCAATGACTCTTTTCCCATTTATATTGAAGATGGCCCCTGTGATAAGAAGTAATAACAAATTTTGAAAGAAACCAACTGTACAAGAGGAAGGACTGTATTTATGATTTCTTCCATGTGAATGACTTCCATTAGAGGAAAGCCCTTCCCACCAATGGAAAACTTCATCAATGCATCTTCTCTTCAGCTTAACATCTTAGAAAGTTACTTAGTTCATCAAAAGGTTAAGGGACTTATTCAGGATCACCTAGCCAGAGTAAGAATTTAAACCAAAGTTATCTTGACTTTAAAACTGAAACTCTAACCATGGTACCGTGTTGCCTTGAACTGAAAGTGGATAGTAATTCATAATTCATTACTATAGGATAGTCAGGCTTTATTACAATAATAAATAATAACATCTAGCAATTATGTAACGCTTTAAGGTTTACAATGTGCTTTAAAATATGCTTACAAAACATTTAAAGATATAAATTATGGTTATTCACATTTTTTAGAAGAAGAAACTGTGGTAGATAAAAATTAAATGACTTCCCCTGTCACATGGCTCTTAAGTATCTGAAGTCAAATTTGGACGCAAGGTTTTTATGATTCCAACTCTTGTACCTATTGCAACACCTAACTTTCAGAAGTAAATTATTTATTACTATTATTATTATTTATATTATCATAATGAAAATCTCATAAGCTAAACAAGGTAAATTGATATTTTAACTCAGTAAAGGTTAGTTTATAATTTCTTTTGTGCTTATCCTAGACATATCACTAAGTGAAATGTCTGTAGGAACTTCTTCTTGAGTGTAAAAAATTGGTTACTTTTGTTATAGGAAATTCACATTAATCCAACTCCATGAAGATAAAGTTCTTTGCATTACCAGACATGGCTTTAAGGGGTACGGTAAATAGGCTACAAAGGCCACAATGAATCCCTGAATGTGACCTAAAGAAAGAAAATCTCTGCCAATGAATTTTGTATGTGTTGTCATCTGGTCAGGTTTGATAACACAACCCTTGAGAATGTTCCCTTTTTCAAATTTTCCTTGATTTCTACTTGATTTGTAAAGAAGTTATTTTTGAAAATCAATATTTTTTATACTTCCTTTCTGTCCCTCTTCTATTGGGGTGGAAGTAGATTCAGATGTTTCTTTACCCCATGGAAAAATACAGAGTTTTTCCCCTTCAGTGAAGTTAAATAGAGATTTGTCAAGTTGTTTTTCTTCCAGTCTCTAAATACAACTGTGCTATTCATTAGTAAACTTAGCTATTCCTTATTATAGTGTTAAGTAAACCATAAAAGAAGTCAGGAAGAAGGGATGGGAGAGGAGGTGTTGAGGAAAGTAACTTTTGTTTTTTAGCTTTTTGTAAGGCAATGAGGTTAAGTGGCTTGCCCAAGGCTACACAGCTAGATAATTATTACATGTCTGAGACAGGATTTGAACTCAGGTACTCCTGACTCCAGGGCCGGTGCTCTATCCGCTGTGCAACCTAGCCACCCTAGTCATAATATTTCTTGAAAAAATAAGCTGAATCTTAATACACAAGACCACTCTCTTTCTATCAGTATCAGTCACATTATTTAACTCATCTCATTTGATGTGAAATTTGACCTCTAATATCCGGACGACTGAATGTTAATAATAGGAAATGTTTGAATTTGGTTTAAATATCTGAGTTCAAATAGCAATTTTTGATTGCTAATTGTATGTATAATCTTGGAAAAGAAATAACCTTCAAGGATCCCTCATTTTTGATTTATGATTACTTCCCAGTCAAGCTATTGTTGAATTCCATTGCAATTCTCAAATGACTTTTGATCTCAATTATTCAATCACATAAATTTGATCAAATTTATTAAGGTTGAGATATGTTACATGCTTTCTATATGTAAAACACAGTGCAGATCACAGCATACAAAACCCAGAAACCACATCAGTGTCCACATCAGAGACCACATAAAGAAATGGATAACAACAGCAATGGAAATAGAGTTCAAAAAACTGATACTAATAGTTACCAGCTGTGTCATCTTGGGAAAATAATTTAACTATCTTGGACCATGTTCTTTTGATTTGTAAACTATGACTATCAACACCCATACTTCTACCTTCCTTGTTCTGAGACTCCTTTAAAACTTTAAATCTCTATATTGATGATGTTTCATTATCACTTTCCAGGAACTCTTCAACTATTAGGAGAAAAGGAAAAGGTGGGAAGAAATGAACATACAGTAACTGTAAAAATAGCTAGAACTTAATGAAATGAAGAAAATACTGTTGAAAAAGAGCTGCCTGAAACATTCAATGAAGGAGGGATAACTTAAGTGGAGAGTAGATCATTTAATTCTATATACAGTGTTGCCCTGCTATTGGGAGTAAATCAAGAGTTTTGAGTCTATGTGTTTAGGAGTTTGATAGAACCAATAGAGATTGGAAATTTCCATTGTGTTTCTGGGAAATACTTCAGTTCGGGTCTGTGTGTGTGTGTGTGTGTGTGTGTGTGTGTGTGTGTGTGTGTGGGGAAAGTGTGGGGAAGAGAGAGAGAGAGAGAGAGAGAGAGACAACTAGAACAAGGGGTTCTTAACACATTTTTGTGCTCTAGAAGTCTATGGACTATTTCTGAGAAGATTTTTAAAGTATGAAATTATATATAAATAGTCACATAGACAAATATATGTAGCCATATATATGTATGTATGTATATATATATGCATATAGATATATATCTATATGTATTTATAAAATTCATGGACACCAGATTAAAAAAATCCCTGTTCATCAGGACAAGGAGGTAGAAGAGTTCAGAAAATAAATGAAAATGTCAGCCCAAATATAGGGAGTCAAATTTATAGAAATGGAGCCATCCTTATTTGATAAGTGGTCAAAAGTTTTAAACAGTCAGTTTCAGAAAAAGGTATCAAAGCTATCAATAACTACATGAAAATATACTCTAAATCACTAATGATAAGAAAATTGCAAATTAATGCAATTGTGAGGTTCCACCTCACACAGTATTATATTGACTAATATCACAGAAAATGATAATAACAAAATTCTGAAGGACATATAGACAAATGAAGGCATTAATATACTTTTAGTGGAGTCATGAACTGGTCCAAACATTCTGAAGAATAATTTGGGGCTATGTCTAAAGAGCTATCAAATTATGCATACCATTTGACTCTGCAAAACTACAACTAGGCCTATAAAAGTATCCATACATATAGAAATATTTTTAAATGCTCTTTTTTGTTACATCAAAGAGTTGGAAATTGAGGGAATGTCCATTGTGGTTGAATTGTGGGTGAATAAGTTATAGTACATGAGTGTGATGGGATACTATTGCTCTATAAGAAATAATGAGAATAATGCTTTCAGAAAAATCTGGTAAGAAATATATGTGAACCAATGAAAAGTGAAGAGAGCAGAACCAGAACACAGTACCGCGTAACAGACATGTGGTAATGTATAAAATAACATTGTACTTAGAAATATTATAACTAAACATAGAAATATTGCAATGATTGGATTATTAAGTATCTCATTCATGCAATTATCCAAGACAATTCCAAAATGTTATCCACTTCCAGAGAGAGAACTGGTGAATCTGAAAGCAAATTAAAACACTTTTTCCACTTTCCTTATTTTTCATGCCTTTTTCCCCAATATGACTAATATAGAACTCCACTTTGCATTACTTTGCATGTACAATGATTATTATAATGCTTGAATTCTTAAGGTGTGGGAGGGGGCTGGAGGGAGAGAGAGAATTTGTTACTTAATTTTATAAAAAGTATGTGTGGTGTTGGGCAAGCCACTTAAACTCATTTGCCTTGCAAAAACCTTAAATAAATAAATAAATAAATGGGTGAATAAATGAAAAATTAATAAATAAACTTTAAAAAATGTCATTCTGCAATCATTCTTTTAAATAATTTAAATATATGTTAGAAAAGTGACTAAAATCTTCAAAGGTATTTGCTTATCTACACCATTGCTGAGTATTTGTCTTTAGAAAGGCAGAAAAAATATAGTGAAAAATCACATATGTACTAAGATATATTAGCATTCCTTTGTGTGGTCAAATAGAAACTGGAAAAAATGATGGATATGATGATTGTTTTAATTTGAAAATTAGCAACTGACTTGGAACATATCACCCCAGGGAGTGAATGATAAAAGCAGATAAAAATAAAGTTTTTGTATTAGTAGAATTGTTTCAGAATTACAACAGTTTGAAAATGTGGATGAAATAAATACTGTAAGACAACTTTAAACTCTGCCATAATGTATAAAAGATTCATAAATTTCTACTAAATTCCAATTTAAGAGGAATAATATGTGGATACATAGATATAAATATACAAGACTTGGAGGAAAACATGATTCAGTGTCTTGAGAGCAAACCTTATTTATACCCAATTAAGAACATATGGGCTAGAGGTGGAGTGAAGTTGGAATTTTGGCCTCTTCTACCCAGGAAACCTCCTCCATAACAACAAAGAATGCAAACAGACTATATTTTGATTTGAAAAGTCAAGAAAAATTCATAGTGAAACATTTTTCCAGCCTAGGACAGTCTAAGAAGACAGAGAAAAAAACAAGTCTTCTAAGTTTGGGGTAGGAGCAGCCACTTGACAGAAATATGCCATAGGACTGACCAGGAGCATGTTTTAGTGATTGGGAATAGTTGGGTTCTCAGAGATCGAAAAATGATAGAGAATCAGCCAGGAACCACTATGATTGAAAAAGAGACCCCACAAAATCCATTGATCAGCTTTGACTGTAAAACTGGTTGAAATTTAGCCATTCTGTTACCTCTTACCTAGTTCCAGATTAAAAAATCAAAGATGGAAAGGAGCAGTAGCAAGCAAGTGAGAAGGGTCCTACCTGAGTACTAAGCAAGGGACAATTTCAATAAATATAGCTATATGTATCTGAAACCAAAATCAGAGTTGCGACTTAGTTCTAGCAAAAAAAAAAATAAAAAGAATCCAACATTAAAAATCTACTAAAGGTGGAGCCAAGATGGTGACAGGAGAAGAGCCTCTCCTACATGTTCTCACCATAATATTTCAAAAATCTTAAAATTATGACTCTAAATTTTTGAGAGACAGAAAGATCCAATGAGACAATTCTCTAGAATAAGGTAACCTGGAAAATAGTGGAAAAACTCCACTGCAGCTGCATGAAGTTAGAGTGATGGCCCCTGCCAGACTGAAGAAACTTCAGCCTCCTGGAAAAAGCCCCAGGGCTCCTGTGAAACAATTTCCTGAACTACACCCAGGGGAGCACCAAGCACAACTTGGAGGATGGGCGGGGAACTCGGAGAGAGTGAGTGTGAAGCCCAGACCCTCAGGGTACTCAGCACAGTGGCCAAGGCAGCCCAGATCCAGGAAACAGAAGCAGGCATGGACCCAGCAAGCAGGAGCCTCCAGGCAACTGAGCCCTGAGTGCTCAGCCTACTGAAGTTAGGGGAGGGAGACTTCCTAGGTCTGTCCTCTGTATCTGGAATAGGACTTTGGGGCTACATTCAAATCCTGATCACAGTCTAGGCCCCCATAGACCAGCACCCCCGCTTCAGGTCCCTGGCAGAGGGGTACACTTTGTGATCATTCACAGACCAGGAGAGCAGTCAGAGCTTCACACACTGACATCTTCGTGGGGAAGGGTTGTCCCAATAATATCAAAAAGCTCAAGAAGCACCCCAAACCAGGCACAGTTTGGACAAATGAGTAAAAAGAGAAAAAATAGGAACACCATTGGGAAATACTTTCTCTTTGATCCCAAGAAGGATTAAAATACTCAATTTGAAGATGACAAAGTACAAGCTCCTGCATCTAAAAACGCCAAGAAAAATGGAAATTGGGCTCCGTCTATGACAGAGCTCAAAAAAGATTTTGAAAATCAGTAAGGGAGATAAAAGAAAAAAATCGGAAAAGAAATGAGAGAAGCAGGAAAAAACATGAAAGAGCAGTCAGCAACTTAGTCAAGGAGATCCAAAAAATACTAAAGAAATAAAATGTTAAAAACCAGCATAGATCAAATGGCTAAAGCAGTTCAAAAAATTACTGAGGAGAAGAATTCTTTAAAAAGCTGAATTGGCCAGATGGAAAAGGAGATAAGAAAGATCTCTGAGGAAAACAATTCCTTCAGATGTAGAATGGAACTAAAGGAAACTGATGACCTTACAAGAAGTCAAGATAATACTTCAACACCAAAAGAATGAAAAATTAGAAGAAAATATGAAACATCTTATTGAAAAAAATAATTGATCTGGAAAACAGATTGAGGAAAGATAATTTAAAAATTATTGGAATACCTGAAAGTCATGATCAGGAAAAGAGCCTTGATCTCATTTTTAAAGAATTCCTACAGGAAAATTGCCCTGATATCCTAGAAACAGAGGGCAAAATAGAAATTGAGAAAATCCACTGATCTCCCCTGGAAAGAGATACAAAAAACAACCCCTAGGAATATTATAACCAAGTTCCAAAACTCCCAAGTAAAAGAGAAAATATTACAAGCAGCCAGAAGGACACAACTCAAATATTGTGGAGCTGCAGTCAAGATCACACAGGACTTAGTAGCAACTACATTAAAGGCTCATAGGGCTTGGAATATAATATTCCAGAAGATAAAAAAAAAGCTTGGAATGCAACCTAGAATCAAATACCCGGCAAAACTGAATGTCCTCTTCCAGGGAAAAAAGATGAACTTTGAATGAACCAGGGGAATTTCAAATGTTCCTGTTGGAATGACCAGAGCTGAACAGAAGGCTTGATCTTCAAATACAGGACTCAGGTAAAGCATAGAGAGTGGAGGAGAAGGGTAAAATATGAGGGAATTAATGATGATGAACTACATGTATTCTGGCATAGAAAAATGATATTGATAATACTCATAAGAAACTTCTCATTTAATTGAGCAAGTAGAAGGAGCTTTTATAGATGAAGCACAGGAGAGAGCTGAATTTTAAGATATAATATGGATTCAATGGTTAAAAAGGAAATGTAATGGGAGTAAGAAAGGAGAGGTAGAATAGGCTAAGATATTTCATACAATAAGATTTTTTTTATTGCAATGAGCTATTGCAATGATATGGAAGGGGGGGAAGGCAAGGGGGAATGAGGGAACCTTCACTCTCATCCGAGGTGGCTCAGAGAAGAAAAAGCATACATACTCAATGGGGTATAGACATGTAGAGTAAGAAAGAGAGAAGGGGGACAGGGGGCTGGGGGGGATGTGAGTGATGGAGGAGAGAGTGGACTATGGGGGAGAGTGGTCAGACATAACACATTTTCTTTTTTACTTCTTGCAAGGGGCTGGGATTGGATGGCCTGTCTAGTACCACAGGATCAAGAGGTTGCTGGGCCTTAGGGGTGGTATATGGGCTCAGGACCTCTTGGCCCCAGGGCCAGTGATCAGTCTGCTGCACCACTCAGATACCCTACAACACATTTAAGAAGAGCAACAGAATGAAAGGAGAAAGAAAATAAAGTGTATAGTAGTGGGGAAGTACAAATGGAGGGAGTTGTGATCAGCAATGGCAACAGTGGAAAATTATGGAAGTAGTTTTTGAGGTGGACTTATCATAAAGAATGTGATCTACCTGCAGCAGAGCTGGAGTTGTTGGAACACGGAGAGAAGCACATCTATGATGATGATGATGATGATGATGATGATGATGATGATGATGATGATGATGATGATGATGATGATGATTTCGGGCATTTGTGGGGTGGTGGGGTTGGGTGGCTTGCCCAGGGTCATACAGCTGGGTAATTGTTGGTGCCTGAGGCCAGATTTGTACCTGGGTGCTCCTAACTCTGGGGCTGGTACTCTGTCCACTGCACCACCTGGCCACCATCATCATCATCATCATTATCATCATTATTATTATTATTATTATTATTATTATTATTATTATTATTATTGTTATTTCATTTTGGGTTTTTTTAGGGCAGTAGGGTTGGGGTGGCTTGCCCAGGGTCACACAGCTGGGTGATTATTGGGTGTTGGGGGCCGGATTTGGGCTCAGGTGATTCTGACTCCAGGGCCAGTGCTTCGTCCACTCTGCCACCTATTATTAGTAATTTTTTAATTTTAATTTTAATTTTTTCCTCTTTCCTTTATTGCTCATGAGGGTCTATATTTTTTGGGGAATGTGGTATTATGTTTGCTCTTAAACAAGAATATTTTAGTAATGTATAAAAACATCATTTGTACAAAAATAAAATGAAAATAAATATAAAAATAAAAAGATAATGAGGTAAAAAAGAGTAAAGGTAATTATCATCTCTCTCTTTTTGGCAGGGAATTGATGAATGAAACTTCCTTTACCAATTCTAATCGGGCTATGGGTCTCTGCATATAATGGGTACACAGTACTTAAAGCATCCATTATTTTAAACTATGTGGTTTTCTTTCCCCCAGAATTAGTCCACATTTAGTTTGTAGCTTTGTAAATAGTCTTTGCAAACTCAGATGAGCAATTTTTGGGGGTTGGGGTGGGGAAGCATAACAAAAAAAGAACTCAATTTCAGCAGAAAGATTGCAGATTTAGGCTACTTACATATGCTCTGAACCAAAGGAGTGAGAACTTTCTTCTTTTTTTTTTTGCATATTATCCAACACTTCCAGAAACAGACTCATCAAACTTGTCACGTGAGTTGACAGTAGGCATGTCTAGACTAATTGAATGTATAGTGACTTTTATGATGCAAGAGACATATATTTTTTTAAACTAGTATTCTCTTCTTCATCTATTTTATAAACTCTTCAGTCCTATAACCCAGGACAGGGTTGCCTTGTCTTGGAGGGAAATCTGGTATTTACAGAAGACTTTGAAGTTATCTGAACTTTTCAGGGATCTGTGAATTCTATCCACTCTACTTAATTAGGTGCTATTGTGGACATTAGAATACATTAGTTATGTAGAGTACCTGCTCCTTCCCAGGGTCATGAATTATGCAAAGAAATCTTGTCCTATATTCTGTGGGGTGGTGGCTACAGAATTTTACAGAGAAAAAGACTTTGTTAATCCCCTCATTTTATCTAGAGGCTCAGTAACTAGTCACATACTTTATAAATCCATATATGTCATAAGTGGCAGAGCAGTCATCTGACTCCAAACATTATTTTTTTATACAAGCTGAAGGGATTGGTGACTCATGGGGAGAGGAAGGAAGAAAGGAAACTTATCAAGTATCAGGGAAAGGTAGAATCTAAATAAAGATACTAAAATGATCTATTGGAGCTTGTTGCAATGATCTGAAAATGATCAGAAAATGTCAGAATTAGAAGGGATTTTCAAGTTTAGTACATATAAGTGAAAAAAATAGAGGCTCAGAAAAGTTAGAAGTAGAGTTAAAACTATATAACCCAGATCTTCTAACTCTTCTTTGTGTCTCTTTTCCTTTCCTTAGCAATACTCATTTTCCACACAATACCATTGATCTCTATGATTTCATACCATTATAGAATAATTTACCCTTTTCATCAGTAGAATTAAAACTCAGGTCTTGCCATTTTATGACTGGTACACTAGGGATAAGAAGCATACCCAGTCTTTGGCCTGGAATTGGGAAACCTAATTTAGGTTAAAAAATGATCTTAGGAGGGTTTTAAAACCCTTAAAGTTAGAAGAGATTGTGGAACATTGAAACAGAATCTGAAATATGGTTTGTTATATTTCCCTAGTTGGCCTCTTTTGCATTCAGCATCTGAAAGATACTAAATTCATGAGCTGTAATATCACCTGCCCTTTATTTGATTCAAAAATTTAAATAAAAAAGAATCAAAAGAATTATCTGGATTCTTTTAAATGATAACTCAAAAGTTGGCACATTTTATCAACTTATCAGGTTCAGAACTAGTCTTGCTTAGAATCACCTACTTGACTAACCTCTTACTCATATTCTAAACTGTCACCCTCTTAGGGCCTGTGATCATCAGTTTATCATCTACTCCCTGGTTTGAGAAATCTTTGAAAAGCCTCAGGATTACTTTAGGGGACCATGATGTTTAGGGTGCAAGAAATCCTGGTGTAGTTGGGACCTATTTGCTACATCAGCTGCCACCAGTCATCTTTTTTTTTTTAGGTTTTTGCAAGGCAAATGGGGTTAAGTGGCTTGCCCAAGGCCACACAGCTAAGTAATTATTAAGTGTCTGAAGCCGGATTTGAACTCAGGTACTCCTGATTCCAGGGCCAGTGCTCTATCCATTGAGCCACCTAGCCGCCCCCAACCAGTCATCTTTTTTATCCCATGTAGTGAAATCAGTTAGTCTCTTCAGTTACTAATATCTTCTGCTTATTCTTTGCAAAGGACCTTGTAGAACTTTCTTTGTTTTGGTATGTTGGCAAGATGGGCAGAGATAAAAAAGGCAGAGAGCCTTTATATCTTCTCTGCCACTTGTGATTTATGTAATCTTGGGTAAATAGCTTCACTTTTCCCATCTAGAAAGGAAGGTATTAGACTTTATGATATACAGCCTCTTCAGCTTTCAATCTCTTTTCCTATACTAGAATTCTCTTTCACTCCTTCCATCTTTTGATGCTAACTGAAGTATGGTTTTTCTCTTAAGGCATCTTTCAACATTCTTGTGAAATCTATGACCTACCCCCTCACATAAAGAGTTGACAATTTGATGTGAGAAAGAAAACATCATAAAGCCTGGACTATGAGAACATGGAGCAGAGCAAAGGGCACAGCAGAGAACTTTGCCCTGGCAATTTTTTCAACAACTTAAATGACTAAAACCTCAACTTTATATATGAATATAACTGCAAGACATGTGCTGCACCCCATTCCATGTATAGCAAATAGCTTCTACACTCCACTGTTATAAAGTTCAAACATTAGTGGCTCTAAGGCACTGCCCTGAATTCAATCTGTGTGTGTATCTGAACTAAACTTCCAACCCCTTTCCTTACATATAGCTGTAGCCTTCTAAAAGTTGCATTAAAAACATAAACAAAATATGATTTTGTCCAGTGTTTTGCCAGTCCTTATCAGAGAAAACCAACTAGCTTGGTCATTGATGCTGATTTTTAGTGTGATGGGGGATCCCATCCTGTGGTAACTTCCTATAGCCTTGAAGGCATAGAAAATTCTAGACAGATGACTCCCATCAATTTTGTTCAACATCACCTCTAGCCCTATGCATACATTTGTCAATACAATAAACATTGTGCTCCATGAATCACTCCTTTTAGTTTTAAATTGCAGGCAATAATCTTTGGTCTTTGTTTAAAACTGTTTTGTTTAAACTCCATAGTCCTTTCTCTGGATACAGATATCATCTGCAGATGCCCTTAAATTGTCCCTGATTACTGTACTGATGAAATGAGCAAGTCAGTTAAGGTGGATCATCAACCCCATGTTGCTGTTACCTGGTTCTGCTCATCTCACACAGCATCAGTTCATGCAAGTCTTTCCAGACTTCTCCAAATTCCCAATCCTCCTGGTTTCTAATAGAACAATAGTGCCATAAGGTACATATACCACAATTTGTTCAACCATTCCTCAATTGATGGTCATTCACTTGATTTCCAGTTCTTTACTACCACAGAGCTTCTATGAATATTTTTGTACAAGCGATGCTTTTACCATTTTTCATGATATCTTTGGAATACAGACCAATAGTGGTATTGCTGGATCAAAGGGTATGCACATTTTTATTGCCCTTTGGGCACAATTCCAGATTGCTCTCCAGAAAGGTTGGATCAGTTCATAGCTCCACCAACAATGTATTAGTGTCCTAGATTTCTCAGATCCCTTCCAATATTGATCACTGTCCTTTCTGATTTTATTTGCCATTATGAGAGCTGTGAGATGGTACCTCAGAGATGCTTTAATTTATATTTCTCTTATCAGTAATGATTTAGAGCAATTTTTCATATGACTGTGGATCACTTTGATTTCCTCATCTGTAAATTGCCTTTGCATATCCTTTGACCATTTGTCAATTGGCCATGCATCACTCCTAACTAAAGCTGGGTTATTCATGGCCCTGGCACACTCATGGCTGACGCTCTTAATTTAAGAGTAACTGTTTCTCCACATTCCAAACAAGGATTAGAAGAAGAATAGATTTGCTATTTGCTACTTACCACCTTTTTCTTTCTTTTCCTCTATGAGCAACATTCACTACTCAATTCTGCTTAAGATTCTACACTTATGTAACTCTTTCCCTTAACCTCAGTTCCTCACACCAAAAATTACTAATACAAAAGTATGTTTATCAAAATCTGTATGTACAATGATAATCTTACTGTTTGCTGTTGAAAGGAGGGGGTGAGGTGGGAAGAGAGGATGGAAGGAAATTTTCTAACTTAAAATATGCATGTGCATATAGATTAAATAAACAAATAAATAAATAAATAAATTTAAATTTAAAAAGAAGAATCTACTTTAGCCTGACTAGATTCTTTTTGAAGAAGTATCATATTACTGGTCATCCTCCACAATATGTTCTATACTCTACTAAAAGTCTTCCCCTTGATCCAAATCTTTGCCATCTTTATAGATTCTTCTTTCCTTATTTCTTCAACCTCCTCAATATTTATAATCTGTAATTTCAATCTCTCATCCACCTCAACTATGCTCAGGAGTCAGCGGAACTTGTGTTTTCTTCTTTCCCAGTGACAGGTAGATATTTGTCAGTGCCAGAAATCTCTACCACTATTAGCTAGCTATGTTTCTGATGTTATAAATCCTCAGAAGTTTTTTTTCACAAAATTTGATTAAACAATAATAGATAGAAAAGGCACATGACAAAACCTCCCCAAGTCCTATGATTTCATTCCCAAGGTTAATAATAACATATTTGAGAATTGTGAGAATATATCATCTGCATATGGTTAGTCAAAATGTAAATTTATTAATCACCTGTTATGTGGGAAGCACTGAGAAAAGCTCTTGAGATACAAAGAAAAGCAAAAATATGAGCTCTGATCTCGATCAGTACACATTCAATATAATGATGATAATAACAATAACTAATAATATTTCACATTTTTATACCTATTTGTTTTTCAAAGCATCTTATTCAGGAAGTATTGTTACTATCATTTTACAGAAAAAAATTTGAAAGATATCTAGAGCGTGATACAAACTCATATCTACTGACTCTAGAACTGAGTCCCTCTTACATTAATATTCTAAAAGTCATTAAAAATGAAAGAAATTCTTAAGATCTTGATTTTTATCCCTGACCCAAGCAAATATTTTTTCTTAATCACTTAATGAAAGTCACTTAATGAATTATCAAGTAAGTCAATAAACTTTTCCCATGCCTCAACTCCTCTCCAAATGGGAATAATATCTGTATTCAACATCATTAAGATACCAATTCTTTTTGCTGTTATGTTGCTTAATAGTTTTTGTCTCTGAGATTCCATTTGGGATTTTCTTGGCAAAGATATTGGACTGATTTGTCATCTCCTTCATCAGTTCATTTTTCAGATGAGGAACTGAGACAAATAGGGTTGAATGACTTACCTAGGGTCACACAGCTAGTAGGTGTCTGAGACTGGATTTGAACTCAAGTCTTCCTGACACCAGCCCCAACCCTCTATCTGCTGTGACATCTAGATATTCCAATGGTTCATATTAAAGGGAAGCAAAAAATCCTCTGAGAATGATTTGTGCATTAAAGATATCAAAACAATGAATGTTAAAAAAATAAAGAAATCAGTATGTGCCAAACACTAGGAAACTACAAAATCAAAGACTGTACCTTGTTTCAAGGAACTTCTGTTCTAAAAATGGAAGATAGATGGGAATGGTGGTCATGAATGGGTATTTTGGTTTGGAAAATCATAAGGATAGTGAGAGGATCTCTTCAGCAAGTCACTGTGAAACCATTTACAGTAGGAATAGTACTATTTATTTGATTATGAGTCCAGAACTAGGAGTAGGGTTGGTGGGGAAGTGAATGTAGGTAAGGCAGGAAGATGCTGACAATGGAACAGTATTAAAGTAATGTTGAATTCTTCCTAGAGAGAATGAGCCACTGACAAATCAGGTTTGTGGAACTCAAGGGAAAATTATGGAAATGAAGGACTTATGACAACAAAATGTACCCAAGTGAACTTTCTCTTTCCTTGTATTCTCTCTATTACCAAGATTATGTATAATTTGGCCTTTCACTAGGCAATGTAAAATATTTTCAAGATATCTGGCTTCTCTAAATCTACTTTGGGATTTAAATATTGTGATTTATTGTCTCCATTGCTCTAATTAATGAGCAAATTACTCCATATCCATTTCAGTTTGTTCTGTGTAGAACTGCGGTAATTTTAGGTCACTTTAACTGCGTTTTATGCTAAGAGTTCTAGAAATCGTTTAAAAACTGGAGAGAGATCATTTGATTCAGTTCGGGTAATTCAGTTGTTGACTTGCTGGATCATTTCTTTACAAAAAATACAATTAGGATTAACTGAAAGACCTTTTTTTTGGAAATTTGTTCTATATTCTTTCCTAATTCAATTAAGGTTTCTGGCTCAGATGGATTGTGTTTTTATTTGTGCATTTTTTTTGCATGATGCAGACATCAAGTCTGTAAATCAATCAACTCCGAGAAGATCTTGATATTCTTACAAATGTACTTTAGCTCTGTGGTTTCCTTATACAATATGTTTACAAGGTCAAGAAAGCCAAATGGGCATTATTTTCACAATACTAGGGAACGGTTTCAAAGGGACCCCTTGTCTATATTATTATATATGTTATAGTTTACATTAAGTACGATAATAACACTAGAAACTTTGCTAGATCAGAAACTAAGCTTTGTTTTCTGTCCGTTTCTCTGTCTGTCTATCTATCTCTTTGTCTCTCTCATATATTTCACTGTTAAAATGTAACTGTGCCTAAGACTGGAGTAAAGTGCAATCATTCTGTTAAAGTTTCCTACCCAGACTTTATTGACATAAAAATTGGCTGGGCAACAACTCCAAAAGACTCTTTCTTTTCTTCCAAAGAGTAATGAAAATTCATCCTATTCTTTCAGTGTTGTGATTTGCTAAAGATATTGACAAATGTCTTTTCCTTTGATGAGTTATCCATCTTTACTGGAGACCAAAGTATTTCAAAGATTTTATGTAAGGGGAAATTCTACAAATGAGCAACTGCTAAATGAGAAAAAATGGGTTTGTAGGAAAACCAATTTAATGGAAGAAGAAACAACTTATAAAAAGTATTCTATAAGGTTAAACTCACAGTCTCAGACATAACTCCAAAATTATGATTGGCACTCTAATATGAAATGAAATCTTAAGAATTCTACTATTTTCTGGACATCTCCATCTGCAAGTATTCATCCACACCTTCAAAACTGTTGATGTATGAAGTAGTTAGCACTCTGGACTTGGAGACAGGAAGACCTGAATTCAATTACAGCCTCAGATACTACCAATGCAACAATTGTCAATTTATTTAACCTCCTTTTGCCTCACTTTTCTCATCTGTAAAATAAGAGAGATGATAATGATAACAATTCTTTTGTAAGGTTGTTTTGAATATCAAATGTGAAAATTGTTAAAAAAAATAACTTGACACAGTACTTAGGACATAATAGGGGATAAATAAATGCTTATTCTCTTTCCTTCCTATTCCCTTCTAAAATAGAATGTATCCCCACCCCCCAAGTCCAGTAGTTCATTTGAATTTCCCTATTTCTGTTGTTGGACAACTGACCAGTGGACTGGGTCCCAGTGACCCAGGTAAAAAGCCTTAATCATTTTGACTCTTCCCTTCCTCTTACCCTTCACATCTCTTCAGTTGCTAAGTTCCATCCCATTTCCTTCCACAATGTATGTCACACCTATCCCTTCTGCCCCCCCCCACAGAACACCAACATTATTCAAGCTAGGTGCCATAGTGAATAGAGAGCATTAGCCCTGGAGTCAGAAGGAGCTGATTTCCAATCTGGCCTCAGATACTTAGCAGCTTTGGAATCCTAAGTAAGTCACTTAACCCAGTTTGTCTCAGTTTTCTCATTTGCAAAATGAGCTGGAGAAAGAAATGGCAAGCATCTCCAGTATCTCTGCCAAGAAAATTTCAAATGGCGTCACAAAGAGTTAGACATAAATGAAAGATGATTGAACAAGAAGATGAATTGCAGCCTTTTAGAGAATTCGTACTCATCACTCTTGTGCTGATAATTCCTACCAAAAACTACCAAGTCTATGGGGTGGCTAGGTGGCACAGTGGATAAAGCACTGGCCCTAGAGTCAGGAGTACTTGGGTTCAAATCTGGTCTCAGACACTTGATAATTACCTAGCTGTGTGGCCTTGGGCAAGCCACTTAACTCCATTTGCCTTGCAAAAAAAAACAACAAGAAAAAACTACCAAGTCTGAACCTGATGAAAATGAAATTTGAAAAGATTTAAGAAAATTAATCAAAATATAACATAGATAATGCTAATTTGTGGTTTTCTGCATCAATACATCATCCCCAGAGATCTGTTTTTATTTGAGTTTTACATCACTGTTTTAGATGCTCCTCCCTTCTTCTTGTCTTCTTGTCTTCCTCTTATTGTTTATTCCCCCCCAATCTATCTTTCATACAGCTTTCTTTTGTTTGCTAATATAAATTGCTAGATTGGGACTTTGTACCAGACTCTTTTCCTTCCTGACGTTGAGAAGGTAGCTAGATTTAGGTCAGGATAAAGCATATGTCTGGATAAAATTCAAGTCTTATATAATTACTTTCATTATCTATTGTATGTAGGATGTAATACAAATTCCTTGACCTGATTTCTAAAACCTTATTATTTTCTGTTTTCAACCTCCCTGTCCAATTATTTCATATTATTTTTCTTCATACCGTCCATGAATTAAGCCACTAATTATTTGGAATCTAGTTTTATATTCTTCTGACTCTGTGTATTCACAAGACTATTGCTATTATAGGAAGATGGACCTTCCTTATTCCTATTGTCAAATACTTTTCAGCAATTCATAGTGGATAGATTAGTAAATTTGGAGTCAGGAAAATTTCAGTTTACATCCTATCTCAGATACTTATTAGCTATTTTAACCTAGTTAAGTAATTAATCTCTTAAAGATCCAGTTTTGTGCAAATTTCAAATGTGACTTCAGACAATAGTGGTGTGACCGTAGACAAGTAACTTAACCTGTTTTTGCCTTAATCCATTGGAGAAAAAAAAATGGCAAACCATTACATTATCTCTGCCCAAAATAATCCATGACCAGTATTCATATGCTATGATCCATTGAATCACAAGCCTGATGCAATTGAACAACAACAAAGCTCCTTTTTCCTTATGCTGTGCAAATCAAATGAGATGATGAATGTAAAATTATTTATAAGTCTTAAGATTTGTCAATTTTTATATGATTATTAATTATTATTATTATTATTATTATTTCTTCAAGGACCATTTCATTCTTAAAGTCTTTCCTGATGTAAAATAAATGTATGTACACATACAGGTACATGCGTATATGCATTTAAGTATATTTACACATATATCTCTATATAAGTATGCATGTATGCATTACATTATCTTTCCTACTCCCCACCCTCTTAATAGACTAGATTGCTTGATTTTTTAATCTTTATTTGCTTAGCATCTTAGCACCATATTTGGTATACAATAGATGATTGAAATTGAAATGAAAATTAATGTTTTCAACTTTCTACTTTACTATATGATTGATTTCTTTTTCTCAGCTAAAGAGACAAATATCTATTATCAGCTATTCACAGTAGAGTAAGTTAAGTGAAAAAAATCACATGACACATAATATGTATATAGAAAGTGGGGAGAAGCAACTAAAAGTAATATATATATATACATACATATATATATATGTACATATAAACTCAGAAGACATTCCCTAACAGAGAAGTAGACAAAGGATATGGAAAAAATTCTCTAAAGATGGATTTCAAACAATTAACTATCAGATAACATTTTCCATGTTGCTAATAATAAGAGTAATATGAATTTTTAAAAAAAAGACTGAGGTTTTATTTCATACCCAGCAAACTTTCGAAAAATCTAAAGGATAAAGGATGGAAATAATTAATGATTGAAGGATTATAGACAGACAGGAAAACTAATCCTGAGGAATTGTGTCTTGGGATAATAATTATGGGAATTAAATTGTAATTATGCAAATAAAGGGTCTAAAATGTGCTCTGAGTAAAAGATTCCACTGCTTAGCATACTTCAAAGAGGTCATTGCCAAAAAGGTAGACTTCATCTTCAGCAAAATATTTGTTGAGTGCTTTTCATGGAGAATATCCAATAATTGGCACAGAAAGATAAAATTATTGCACTTTAAGAAATCATGAGGGGTGGCTAGGTGGTGGAGTGTATAGAACACTCGCCCTGGAGTCAGGAGAATCTAAGTTCAAATTCACCCTCAGACATTTAATAATTACCTAGCTTTGTGACCTTGGGCAAATCACAACCCCACTACCTTGCAAAGAGAAAAAGAAAAGGAAAAGAAATCATAAATATATAAGCACATAAAAAGATTTACTTGAACTTTGGCAAAAATCCTGTTGTAATGGTTTTTGTAAACAGAAACATAAAAACCACATGCACAGAACTATGTAAATGGAAAGAATTACCTCCATAAAACAATTGAAACTGAATATTATGAAGTAACAGAGAATAAACAGTCCAAAGGAAAAAAAAAATGTGAGATTCCCCTCCCATTCCTTTGAAAAGTATATAGTACATGGGTAAAAGACATGTCATATAATATCAATTTTTTACAATGCTGATTGATTTTAATGAATCTTTCCCTCTTCTTAATTTTATTTCTTTAAGTAACATTTACAATAAGAAATAGCCATCTAAGAGGGTAAGGAAAAAAGATATAAAGGAAATCTATGCAATATAAAAACAAAAAGATATCAATAATTTATACATACATACATATATGTATAGATATATCTGTCTCTCTGTCTGTGTGTTCTATAGTTTCACCAGTGGGTTACAAAACTTGCTTTAATTATGCAGTTGCTAAAGGACTTGGGACTAACAATAATAGCAAACCTCATTAGCTATCAGAAAAATCAGTCTGTACATTTGTTTTTAGTATTTGGGAGGGGTTGGACTTATGATTTTATAGTAATAAAAAATTTCATGTGAGGACATACTCTCTACCAATGCTAATTGACAACCATGTTGTAATTAATAGCCCAAGAAAATTACCTAAAAGATCCAATGACTTTTCCAGAGTCATATAGCTGGTCAGATGTGAGACTTGATGTCAACTTTTTATCTACTCCATACTATGATGTATCTCATTATTATTCATTTCAGATGTCACTTCTAATGATCTTATTATCTCCCACTTTCCAGTCAGTCTTTAATTTAACAGCTTTAATGTCCTTCTCAAAGAGAATGCATTGAATTAGCTGCATAGTCAGGAACAGAATGTAACTGATGTCGAACCTCCTATTTTATTCTTTAATCTATTGCATTGACTTACAACAAACCATTCTGATAGTCATTTAGAAAGTCACATGGTGGCTCTTTGTAGAATAAATGGTTTAAGAAAACCCTCTTCAGGCTAATGTTTCCTTCAATGAAATTTTCACTCCGAGAACTGCTCCCATTCTACAGAATCACTTAGATATGGAAATCAATACTAGAAGGAGCCTTAGAGACTCTCTTCTCAAATGTTCACATTTGATAGATGAAACTAAGGTCCACAGTACTTGAGAACTATTTCCTCCAATTAATCTTTTTGTGGTCTCTTCTTCAAGCTATGGGGAACCTACTTGAGTAAGACCTTTTCCCTTTTTGGCTTTGTATCTCAAGAAAAGGCAAATTCAAAGAGTGGGTAGTCAGATTCATAATTTGGAAGTGCTGGCTGAGACTGGCTGTGCGAACACAAGCAAACCACATGAGTGATTCTAGGACTAAAATACCTAGACATGTCTGATTTGCACTGGAGCTATGGAAGGAAATTCCTTACAGTGATGAAATAAAAGATCTAGACAAAAAGGAAAAAATACTAATTTTTACCTTTAATTTAGACAATATAGTTTAATTAATAATATCTGAAGTCAGAGGACCTGGATTCCAATCTTACCTTTGTCATTTATCAGCTGAATAAATCTTAGGTAACTTACTTAACCTCTTTTGACCCCAAACTCCACATTTTCTAATGTAGTAGGCACATGACTACTTAACTTCTGAGGTCCCCTCCAGTTCTACATATATGGCCTTTGATCCATTCAATTTGATTTCTCTATAAATCTAATATATATATTTCTTTTTTTGTAATAGGTATTTCTTAATGTTAATTGAGTCAAATCAGTTGATTTTTCCAATGTTATAAGACTATTATATGACAGAGCCCGAATCTCAAAAAATGTCTCATACTTACCAGGGCAATGTTCTTTCCATGACAACAAACTGAATGTCTCATGAGGGTCTTCCTCAAGTTCTGTAGATGTGATTCACTTCATTTTAAAAACCACATTATTGTTTGTCTTTTTGGACTTCCTCAAAAAAAGTTATAATACTTAGGTCCTTTTACAAGAACATTACATGGGTGAGTCAGTACTCTGATTAACTTGGCATCACAGTCTGATTAAATGACTAAGGACCAAGGTGTTTGGAGAAAGATAATATCCAAAGTGAAATTGTACACATGAATCTTCTGGTACCTTTCCCATTCAAATTGAATAGGTCCTAATGTTCTTGAGTAGAAGCCAGACTTATCCATAGTAATATACAGGACATTTATCAGTGATATTAAATTTTATACTTGCAGTCATGGTGTCAAGAGAGATACACATGAGCTCAATTCTATTTAAATGCAATCAGGGATAGAATGACTTCACACTATATGTCTCTGAAGTATCCTCTTCTTTAGTTTCTGGCAGTGATTTTACCCCTGATATTATAGAAAGAAGTCAATGAACTCTTTGTCAGGATGTGCCCACATCCTGTTTCTGGATCTCTTTTTGATATGCATGGCATGTTTTCAAATCATCAAACCAACCGCATGAAAACTAGTTGAAACCCAAGAGGATGACTAAGAAGTCATAATGTTTTCAATCCTGCAGAGAGACCCTGCACCTGCCTCTAACACCCAGAAAAGCCCCTCATCAGGACAGGCAAGATGTGATTCATACTGTTAGTAACTTCTGTTCTGAAATGATCTTACTCAACTGTTGCTTTTCCCACTGTCTGAATTGCCTCTGGGGAGGCCCAGACCACATAGGTTAACTCAGGGCATCACTAATGTGCATGTTTGTGAGATATCTTGTAAAGTCTTCTCCTTTCACATGTAAGGGCAAGCACAATATTATTTCCCAAATCCTTGTGGCTAACCAACATGGCTATGTCTCTTTTACAAGTGGGAAAACTGAACATGGGGGCCATTTTGGGGAAATTTGCCTGAGATGATGTGGGTACTAGAATCTTACTATTTCTCACTAATAGACTTCTGCTACCCAACCTCTGGGGTTGCTGTGACTTAAAAGCTTTTAAAAATCTTGAAAGGCAAAGGAAAATGAATTATGTTGATTCTGTGAATCAAAACTCAGTTGAGCTTGCTAATAACTTCTGAAGGAAAAATAGTCCTACTGTGCCCTTCCCCTATGCATTCTGAAAGGAAAAATTAAAAGAAATGGAAAAGTTTTTATCGATCACCTGAGGGTGCTATCCAGGGTTATCATAGGGATCAGAATTTCAGGGTTAAGAATGAGAACAAACAGTGAAAAGCTTTCTATTTTGGTTCTAAATAAAGAAGAAAATTTATTTGATTTTTTTCTATTCTGAGAAATGATTTATGGTTTGATAATAGAGACTATGGGAGCTTTATTGCTCCCATTTCCCAACATCTGCGTATTTGAGATAAGCCTCCATTCACTGCTGATGACAGGGGCCTCTTACATCAGCAAATAATAGCCCTTGGATAATTCAGACACTAAATAACTTAGTGGAAGTACTCAGTGGGCCATATGGATCATGGAAGTATCTCCAGAAGTAATGAGAACATGGGTGAACAGGGAAATGAGAGATGAGGTGGAGTTGTAGGGAAAAGGTTCGATTTGGAATCATAGGATGTAGCCTAAAATTTCAGTTGTATCATTTACTACTTAAAATAACTTTGCTCATTATATCTCTCCTGGCTTATGACCTACATGATGTCTAAGGTCCCTCTGACTTCCAATTCTGTGATCCTATGATATGAGGGAAAATGTTGTCATATATCTGGATTTCATTAATATTGTAAGGGCATATAAGTATTACTGAATTAAGTTGCCCAATAGATTTGATCATCTATTCAATAATTTTTTTTTGTTTATTTGTTTCCTTTTGGTCCAAATTGATTTCATTGGTATGGGGCACTCGCCAATTAGGAAGTACTTGTTATCTTTTATGCAAGTTATTGTTTCAAAGGATTGTTTGGAGCACTGAGAAGTCATCTATTTATCTAGGATCACATGGCCAACATATATGAAGAGGCAAAACCTGAAATCAGGCCTTCTTGGCTCTGAGGTCAAAACTCCATCCACTGCAGCAGCTAATCTAAAATGTCTCCATGTTGGAATCAGATGAAGTTTCTGTCTGCTCACGGGAAAATAATGGGAAAAAATGACAAACTTTTAAAAGTCCACTTAGTGGGCCACCCCTCATTACTTGATGGCAACAAAATAGGGGCTAAGAGACAGTAGGGGGTCTTCATATTACAAACCTCTTTCTGCCTGTAATATGGTGGGGAGAATATCCTTGTATGGTTCAAAGAGATGTAAAATAGCTAACTCTCTACTTCTATTCCCCCAAAGAAAATTTTAATTCCTGCCAGGGGGCAAAGCAGGAAGATAGGATCAGATAGTCTGCTCTCCTCAGAAGGAGCTTCACTTAAATATTATTATTATTATTATTATTATTATTATTATTATTATTATTATTATTATTATAGGTTAGATCATGTTTACTTTAAATACTGATTGCTTTATATATAAGCCACAAGTTTTATATCTAAGGCTTTATGTCTCATATCTGATTAAAGATAAAAAAGCATTGGCTGTCAAGGGTTGGTGGTGGTGAAAGTTAGTTAACTATCTGGTTATTTAGTTGCATTTAAATATTTCCCTCCTCCAAAATTAATTTGAGTGTGTAAAGAATGCAACTTCCGAACATGTTTTCTAGTTCTCAAACTTCTTGATCTTTGCTGCAGCTGATACTATTCATCATCTCCTGCAAACTCTCTTCTCTGGGTTTTTCCTGGCACTATTTTCTCCTGATTCTTTGTCTAATCAATTATTACTCAGTCTTCTTTGCTTAATCATCACCGGGTGGACTTTCCCTAACTTTGGATAATGGTTAAGGCTCTATCTTGAGAGTCCTTTTTTGCTTTCATGATCTGCCATGTCTCTAGGGTCTCCCATAAGTTTAACTATCATCTCTATGCTGATAATTCAAATAATTTTGTCATCCTAATCTCTCTATTGAGGGAAGTCCTACCTCACTAAATGCCTATTAGAAATTTCAAACTGACTGTCCAGGAATTATCTCACATTAAAACTGACCAAAACCAACATATGTTCTTTTGTTCCCCAACAACTTGCCTTCTTCTAAACTTTGTTATCTTTCTCAAGGGCATTATCATTCTTCTGGTCTCCAAAGTTCATAACTTCAGTATATTCTTCTACTTTTCATTTAAACCCATTAGGTGGTTCAGAAGATGGAATGCTGGGCCTGTACTTAGTAAAATCTATATACAATCAATACAAATTTATTACCCATGTCATCTTGGCTATCACTAAACTTCACTGAGACTTCAATTTCCTCATGTACAATGAGGGCTTAGAACAGCTACCTTCAGAGGTCCCTTGCACATCTAGATCCACAATCTCATATACTTTTCAAAGTGTGTAACTCTTAGTTAATGCCTCTGTAAGTAAAAATATTACTATTTTGTGAAATATTATTTTTTTAAATCTTCTGACTTGTCCATTTATTAAAACAGTACCCAAGATTTTTTAAATTTTAATTTAACTTTAACATAAATAATTTTTGCAGATAAAATATTCTCTTTTGTCATATAATTGACATTTCTGTAGTCAAAATCTAGGAGATTTATCTATTGTGTTAAAACCTTTCAAAAGTTTGTATTTAAGCACTTTCTAGCTAGATTTTTCTGAAACTCCAAAGGCTAATAATTTTATAATATAATACTCTTTATTGAGTGAAATTTTCATTTTTACCAGGACAAACTTACTCAAAACTTTTGAATTAGTTAACAGTAGCCCATGTACTATCTAAGATCAGTTAACCTAATTGCAGATTCTCTTGATCTATTTTAAGAAGATTCAAAACCATAAATTAGCAGAAAAATCCCCATCTAATGTTTTTGTCAGGCTAGGAGGATGGACTAAAAATTGCTGGATCTATTTTTAAATGACAGAAGCAACCTCCCTTATCTTTTATCTTGCTTGATTGTACTTTTCAGTTCCCAAATGGACTTTAATAGAATTCTCCCACAGAGACTCATATAGACTACAAAAATATGTTCTTTTATTATGTATGTCCTATCTCCCCATTGAGATAGTAAAGTTCCTGGAAAGCCAGGTCGAGGTTTTGTATTGATTTATATTTTCAAAAAATATGTAATATATTGCCTTCCACATTAGTGGTAACCAATTATAGCAAGTTCGTTCATTGATTTGGAAGTGATAAAAGTCAAAAAGACACCCAAATAAATACTATATATATAGATATATGTATATATATATACATATATACATATATATATACATATATATGACTATATGAGTAGCATCATGATAATAATAGAGAAAATATTTCCACCACTGCTTTTCCTAAGCAAAACACTTAACCCTTTATTGTCTCTAGGAAATTTGGGAAGGTTTTAGAATATGTGTATATGTATAATATGCATAAATATGTATAATAATCTAAGAAAACATAGAAAGTAAATGGCAGAGGCTTGTACTCAAGTCCCTGAACTGATGTTCAAGTGCACTTTATGCCATGTTCCTCTGCATTGATTTGTGAGACAGAAACTGATGAACAAGTTATTTATTTGACCAGTTCTTTGACTAATTCCAAAGTACAACTCACCGATAAAGCCAACATGATGGATTAGAGGTAGTTATCCAGTTGAACTCTCTTGACAAAATTTTTCGAAAAAAAAACTTTAGAATAGCATCTCTAATCAAATTTTATAATTACAGTCAAAAAAAAGGTCAGATTGAGACATTTTTCCGGTATAAGAAAATTGAGAAAAAGGAAGTATACAGGAGAGGTCCATGATACCAGAGTGGGGTGGAGGCTTGTCTTGAGTGCACACATAAGCAACAGACTGTTGAAGGAGGATAATGAGCAAGAGAAAAGAATAAACAGAAGAAAATGAGAAAGAGGAAAGTATTCTATTAGCAATTATAGCTGTGAATATAGATGGGATAAACTCACCCATAAAGCAAAATATATTTAAAACAAGAATCCAACAATAAGTGCTCTTCAAGAGGTGTACTTGAAAGAGAAAGACACTCATAATGTTAAAGGCCAGGAGGAGAATCTACGTGGCTTCAACTGAAGCAAAAAAAAAAAAAAAAAGCCAGTGTGAGCAAATCATGATCTCAGACAAAGTAAAAACAAAAATAGACCAAAGAAATAATCAGGGAAATTACCCCTTCCTCAAAAGTATCATAGACTGCAAAGCAATATCAAATTTACAGCAAATATCTCTGATAAAGGCCTCAGTTCTCAAAAATTTAGAAAATCGATTCAAATTTATCAAAATAATATCCATTCCTCAGTTGAAAAATAGTCAAATGATACTAAGACAGTTTTTAGAAGCAAATCAAGGTATACATAGTTATATGACAAATGCAGTAAGTCAGTATTAGGGAAATGCAAATTAAAATAATTCTGAGGTACTACTTATCATCTATCATAAAAAACAAATGTTGGAGTGAATGAGAAAATAATAGTTACACTATAAACTATTAGTGGAATAGGGAACTAGTCCAAATATCCTGGAGAAACATTTGGAACTTTGCAGAAAGCACTATAAAACTGTATACTCTTTAGCCCACCAATACCACTACTAGATCTGTGACAAACAGATCAAAGAAAAAAAAAACACGCTCAAAAATATTTTCATCAGCTCTTTTTATGGTGGGAAAGAATTGAAGAGAGGAATGCTCAAAATTTGGGAAATGGCTGAACAAGTTGTGGCATATTGTGGAGGAGGACTACTGAGCTATAAGAAATAATGAGGAGGTGCCTTCAGAAAAAAAAATCATGGTAAGAATTGTATGAATTGATGCAAAGTGAAATGAGAAAAATCAGAACTTTGTGCATAATAAGAGTAATGTTATAATGATAATCTACTGAGAAAGACTTGGCTATTCTGATCAATACAATGATTCAAGACAATTCTGAAGGACTCATGAAAAACTATCTACCTCAAGAAAGAACTGATGAACCTTGAGTGCAAATTAAAGTATAATTTTCTCAGATTTTTTTTATAAATATGGTTAAAATGAAACTTTTCCATGATTTCATATGTGCAATTGAGATCATATTGCTTGACTTATTAGAGGGTAGTACAAATGGAGGTAAGGAGGAAGAGATTTTGGAACTCAAAATTTTAAAAGAATTCTTACAATAAATAAGTAATAATTTTAAAAACATCATGCTGTTCCAATTATTCCTGTATCTCTCTGGTTGCCTGTTTGCAAGATGTATTTTAGTTTTCCTGTTCAGGGATTTATTGATGCTGTTTTTTTGGTCTAGAATTCCTTTCCCTCCCTCTTTAATCCTACCCAGTTATACCATTAAGTTCCATATCTTCCACTAGACTTTTCTCCATTATGCCATTTCATTTTATTAATCTCTAAACTCCTAAAATACATTTTGCAGTCATCACTTAAAAATATTATTTTGCTTTATTCCATACTCATTTCATATGGTTACCGCAGCATCAAGGCAAACAGCACAAGAAGTCCCTCAGAGGCTGAATAAAGAAGACAGGACTGTTGTTGCTCTAATCAACACCCTGGTGCTTCTGCCACAGCAGGAGGCAAATTACTAACTAGGTAATTAAGATGCTACAAAATATTGTTGGTGTTTTAGGACTGACCCTATATTTTTTAAAAGGTAGGAAGTATAATCATGAGAGAAAGAGTAAAGGAGGACCTTTAATATAATAAAGCTCTCAGAATTGAGATCAATCAGGATCCCTGAGATCCTTTCCTTCTTTCTTAGTTGGGTGCTGGGCTAAAATAGCTGTCTTTTAATGGAAGGAAATTAGGAATATCTTCGAGAAAAGACTCAGGGAGAGATAGATGAATTCAAGTAGAATTTTCTTTTTGGCCCCTGAGGAGTAAAAAGTAGTACTTTCAAAAATGTAAATTTAAGCTTAATTCAAGGGGAAAGTTCTTATTTTTAAATAATTGTAGCTAAAATAAAATGTTCTCCCTCCTTAGAAAGTTCCTCAGAAGTCTTTCAGCAAAAATTAGTGGCTACTTAGTAGGTATATTGAATAATGGACTCTGTGTGTGATTTAGACCTTTGAGCTCTCAGTCAACAATAGGATACTATAACTTGAATTATTCAAGTGACTTGATTAAATCTCATGTATCCATCACTATTGGTAAGGATATTCAATGACCCAGACATACATCTGCTGCCCAAGTGATGACCAGTTCTTTCTGAAACCAAATCACTTTTTCTCAAAACACTGTCAGGGTGGAGGGTGGAGGCCCTGAACAGTTAATACTCGGAAAACAGGCGTATGTCATCCATTCTCCGACAGGCATAAAGTCAGGGAAGGATGAACCTAACCCTGCTTCTGACTCTGCTGGAATCCCAGATCAGGGAAATTAATGAGTGAGCCATGTCTGCAGTTACTATAAAAGATCTAGAACTGTGGAGGAGACAGATTGAGCCAGTCAAAAGGCCTATCCCTGGCACAATCTGCAGTTGACTTCCTAATCCAATCCAGACTTCCAGGTCCAAACCTTTACTCAAGCAGCTGATTGTCTTGTTCCATTGAGTCTCTGAATGTCAACACTCTGCAGACACCTTGGCACCATGTCAACATGGCTTTCTAATTTAGAAGAGTTTTCTTTCCATATTGAGTCCTCAACTCTTCTATCCATGGGAGGAAATGACCTTCCCCCACATGAGGGTTATTGGTCTACTCAGTCTACTCTCATTTGGCAGGATATGCCAGTTTGAATCATTTATGCCCATAGTAGGTGTTTAATAAATACATGTGGAGTGATTGAAAGCTTGCCTGAAATAATTAAAGACTGAACATCACTATTTGTGTTGAAAAATTATCAGTGACATATAATATGCATAATTATGAATGTAAATGACAAATTGAAAACAGCAAAGCAATGCCTTTGAGCTGACTTGTTCAGAATAATAATTAAGATTCTTATTTTGACATTTGATTGACCTTAGAATGGCTAAGAAAAATCTGAGCATTGTAGTCCTTCAGTCATATGATAAAAGAATTAAATTCTAGAATATCAATTCAAACATGGAGAGGATAAGAAAGGTATGTGTCTCGTGTGTGTGTGTGTGTGTGTGTGTGTGTGTGTGTGTATCTGTGTGTATAATACATTTTTATTAGAAGGCTTTAGTGTATGTGTGTGCATCTCTGTGTGTGTCTGTGTAATACATTTTGATTGGAAGACTTTTATGAAACAGATTAATTGTTTGACTGAACTGACTTGTCAATGATGTATTAAGAGTTGACCTACTGATCTTTTGTAATTTACCATTGATTTTCTAAATTATTATTCTTGGTGGCAGGCAAGTCTATGGCAAAATATTCCCTCCTCTACTTTTTTCAATAATTTATAAAAACTTGATATAAAATACAACAAAATAGTGACTTACTATCATTTACATTTCATCCTGAAAGATTAACTCTTTTGCTTACTCCCTATATGACCTTGAAGGATGACTTATTTTTCTTTCAATTTCCTCATTGAAAAATGAGGGAGCTACCCAAATTAAATTACTTATTCAGTGCCATACAAATCAAATTACAAAAAAACTACTTTACCAAGCTAGAAAAAATAGCAACCAAATTCAACTGGAGCAATAAAGGCCAAGAATAGGAAGGGAACTGATGAAAAAAATGTAAAGGATGGTAGCCTACCAGATCTAAAATTATACTATAAAGCAGCAGTCATCAAAACCTCCTGGTTCTAGTTAAGAAACAGAATAATGGATCAGTGGATTAGAATAGGTTCAAAAGAAACCACAGTAAATGACTCCAGCAACCTGCTATTTGACAAACCCAAAGACATTAGCTTGTGGGATAAGAATTCAGTATTTTAAAAAAAAGTTGGAAAAACTGGAAAACATTATGGCAAAAACTTGACATAGACCCACATCTCCTTATCCTATACCAAAATAATGTCAAAATGGAAACAGTATTTAGACATAAAGGGCAATACCAAAGATAAATTAATAGACCAAGAAATACACCATCTAACAGATCTATGGAAAGGGGATCGATTTATGACCAAACAAGAATTAAGTACATAATAAAATGAAAAATGAATGATTTTGAACATATTAAATTAAAACATTTTTGCACTAATACAATAAATGTTGCCAAAATTAAAAAGAAAGCAGAAAACTGGGAAAAAATCTTCACAACTAGAAGTTCAATTAGAGGTTTCATTTCTAAAATATATAGAGAATTGCATCAAATTTATAAGGTTACAAGTCATTCCCTAATTGATAAATGGTCAAAGGATATGAATAGACAATTTTCAAATGAAGAAATCAAAGCTATTATAGCTGTATATATATATGCATATATGATAAAGCTATATATAATCATATGAAAAAATGCTCCAAATCATTATTGATTAGAGAAATGCAAATTAAAACAACAATGAGGTATTACCTCACACCTTTCAGATTTGCCAAGATGAGACAAAGGGAAAATGATCAATGTTCGAGAGGCTGTGGGAGGATTGAGACATTGATGCATTGCTCTTGGCATCATGAATGGATCCAATCATTCTGGAGAGGAATTTGGACTATGGCCAAAGAGCAGTAAAACTGTTCATACCCTTTGACCCAACAATTCCAATTCTATGTCTATATCCAGAAGAAATTACAGAAAAATGGAAAAGTCCTACATGTTCCAAAATATTTATAGCAGCTCTTTTTGTAGTGGCCAAGAAGTGGAAATTGAGGGGATGCCCCTCAATTGGGGAATGGCTAAACAAGTTATGGCACATTAATACTGTAGAATCCTATTGTTCTATAAGAAACTATAAATTATTGGACTCTAGAGAAGCATGGAATGACTTACGGGAGCAGATGCTGAGCAAATGGGACAGAACCAAGAGAATAATGTGAACATTAACAACAACATTGTGAGATGATGATCCTTAAAGAAAGCTGTGAATTTCAGCAGTTCAGAGAGCTAGGACAATTGTATTAGACTAGTTATAGGCAAAGTTATTTCCATCCAAAGGAAGAAAACCAAAACAAAAAAAGGAAAAACCAACCTGTCAGAACTTACAAATATACATGTGCATATAGATGCAAATAAATAAATAAATAAAATTTAGAAATAGAAAAATGAGGGAGCTGAATTGTGTGACCTATAACGTCTCCTTTAGCTAAAATATATGATCCTATGAATAAAGTATAATCAGGGAGCAGAGTACTAGATGAGATTTGTTAATCTTCATTTTATATTTTATTTCGATTTTAGACAGAAACTTTTTTTTGTATCCAGAAAAGATTACTTTTTTGGCTCATAATGTATGAAGTTTTTTAAGTATAAATGTGTTTGTATTTTGTTACTGGATTTTTTAATGCATCTATTGAGTCAATTATGTGGTTTGTGAGATTTTCATTTTTAATATGATTAATTGTGCTGATTTTTTCTAATGCTGAACCATCTTCGCATTCCTAATATAAATCTAATATGTCATGATGAATTGCTGTAGTCTGTTTGGTAGATTTTAATTGTAATTTTTCAATCAATAGTTATAAATTATATTGGTCTATAGTTTCCCTTTTATGTTTTATTTTTCCCTGGTATGGGTGTTAGGATTATATCTGTCTCATGAATCTGATGAATTTTTTTGTCAATTTCTATATATTCTTTGAGTTATTGTTAGGGCAGACATGGAGATGGAAGAGAGTTTGACAAATAATCCAATGAGAATAAGTAACCTGTGATCTTTTGTTTAATTTTTTTATCTCCATTTTTTATCTCCATTATCTCCATCTCCCCAGGGTAGAACAAATATTCTATTGTCTCTTAAATGTATATGGTATTCTTTAAAAGAATACCATACTGGATGGAGTTGGTCAAAGTCTGAGCTTAAGTTCGGATGATGTATTGAACTTTAGAGTTCAAAGTTGTACCCAGATCTAGGAATAGCACTAACCAAAATTGAGGCATGGAATTCTTGAATCCTCTACATCTTCCGTATCCATAGGGAACCTCTTTTCTTCTAAAAATCTGCAACATTTTGGATAACTGTCTTTTTCTCTTCAGCAAGCCCCACTCTCTGAAGTCCAATGCAGAAACAACCCTACACAGTCTTCCTTCCAGTTTGTTAATACAGTGGCTTAAGCATATTATGATTCATTCCTCCTTGCTTTACCCCTCCACTGAAAATTTTGTCTTCTTTTTTATTCTTTTTGAACCTATTTCACTATCATTTTAATGAAGTTTTATGAAGAATTAATCCATGTTAATGGATTGATTTTGTTGGGCAGTTTGATGCAGTGGATAGAGAGCAGGATCAAGTTCCAATTCTGACACAGAGACCTAGGGAAAATCACTTCATCAAATGGTGCCTTCAGACAATTTTCAAATATTATACCCTGCTGAGTAGAGCCTGGTGTGCATTGGTTGAGGATATTTTCTCATTAAGAGTTTCCTAAAGGCGGTGGCTAGGTGGTGCAGTGGATAAAGCACCAGCCTTGCAGTCAGGAGTAACTGGGTTCAGATCTGGTCTCAGACACTTAATAATTACCTAGCTGTGTGGCCTTGGGCAAGCCACTTAACCCCATTGCCTTGCAAAAAAAAAAAAAGCTAAAGCTAAAAAAATAAAGAGTTTCCTAGGTCAATGGAATCATAGGCTAGATACAAAGAAACACACAAAATGGTGTGGATGATAAACCAGAGGAGACTTTTTAGTCCCTTTCTTGTTTCTAAGGTTATTTTACAAGGTGCCAAAATTTCCAGATTTGCTCTCTAAGTTTTGAGGTATTGTGATGGTAAGAGTTTACTATAACAACTCCAAAAATAGCTTTCCTGTGTTTTATTCTTTAAAGTTTACAAAGCACTTTTTTATTTATTATTTCATCTGATTCTCATAACTTAGTACTTAGGTGCTATTATTGTATTTATTTTAGTAGACATGAAGTGAGGGCTCAGAGATCTCAAATAATTTGTCTGGAGTATATGAACAGAATTTAAAGCAAGATATTTCTTATTCAAAGTGCTTCTTAGAACCTTTTGTCTGTTACATGCTTTTATAGCAAATGTATGAGGGACACAATTGGGGACAGGTATCATATCATTAACAATTATCTGTTTTTCCATATATGAATTTTGACTGTTGGCTATTTGGTTAAAAGATTCTTCCTCCACTTATAGAAGTAAGAAGTAGTTTTTTATTTCCTTAGATCAACAGTTTATGTCTTCCAAAAAAGCTTTCTTTATTTCTTTTTGGATTTCTTCTTTATGGTCTTTATTAGACTTCAGAACTTTGAATCATGTTATTTATTTAATTTAAAAAGAGCTTCTTTACTTGAAGTGACTTATTTTTCTTCAGTCATTCAGGGAAAAAAATTCCTTTTGTCCCAAATGAAGTTCTATATATTACATAAGGATAATATTATAATATCATGGATCTGGACTTGGTGATAAGAAGATAAGATACCAATTCAATTTTGACAATTGTTAATTATAGTGATCTTGGACAAGGTAATTAAAATTTATATGTCTTTATAGAATTCAGTAGGATTTATTGACTAAGTATGGATGGGTTGGGAACTGCTTGTAAAGAGATTTTCTATTCTTGGAAATCCTCTACGCTAATGACATTATAGATCTAATAACATCTCCAGAAAAATCCCATTATATAATATATAATATATTATATTGCTGTTGTTGTTTGTCCTTTGCTCTTGAAGAGGACCAATGATGTCATGAATGTGTGTTGAGTCACACATGGATTGGATTTGAGTAAGGCAGAGCTGCCCAAAGTCATCTGAATTATGTTATTAAAACATAGAATAAATTTGGAGTTCTCTAACTCAACATGGAATGCCTTGAGTAAGTATACTATACTATACATACATACATACATACTACTACTACTACTACTACTACTCATAATAATAATAACAACCATCCTTGTTTCATGATGAGTTTCTATCTTTAATTTTCATGGGCATTTCACAGAAGCAGAAGTGTTTAAGAAGCCAAATCAGTTTTTTCATCAGTTACATTTTTGAAATTGGGTATTGTTTCTTTCCTGGTTACCATGCCTCTGTTACAATTTTATCATTTCAGAACCTTACTAATTTCCCGAAGAAAATGAAAATGTAGCAGATTTTAGTATACCAGTTACAAGCAGGGAAGGAGTGAAAGTAATGTATGTATTATGTGTACATATGCACCATTATCTGAGTCCTTTAGATGGAACTTAAATGACACGTATATACACATACAAATATAATTAAAATTCACATACATATATTATATGTGAAATTTCATCCTGCATATAAATCATATATACATACATATAAATGAATTTATATATATATATATATATATATATATATATATATATATATATATACATACATAATTTAAATACCACCTAAAGATCCCAGATTCTTACAGAAAGAAAAGGAAATTTATTTTTTGGGAAAAGCGAATCATCAACATGGCCTTGGACTGGGAGGAATTGTGAAATGATCTATGATTCTGCTTTGCTACACAACTGATTTATTGATTTGTTTGCTTGAATGAGCAGTTGCCTTTCTGATGCGAATGAAGTTGCTTTTCATTCCTTCCTTCTGAGCTGAGTCCAAGGCCTTACAGCTAGTACCATAGAGTGTGACCTATATGGGTTATTGCAATGAAAGCAGTCCTTGGAGTGGTGGGGCATTGTCTCTAGAGCAGCTTTATTTTCCCATCTGAAGGAAATTCAAATTATAAGGTACCACTGTGAGCTCCTGCAGGGGAGATAGGACTCATTGGGGAAGGGAGAGAATTGTGTGAACTGGTAATGGACCATTCTGCGTTCTTTTTGATTTATATATTCTATATCAGTAAAATAAAGCCTACTATACTGAAAAAATAACAATGACAACAACAGTAATATTACCTCTAAACACTTCCTGTTAGGAGGAAATGACCTCCTTGATAGTAGAGGCGATTTTTATTTTGTATTTTATCTTTAGATCCTACTACCATAGTAAGGTATAATTAATGATTGTTACAACAGTTTGGGTCTGATTTTGTTCCAATGGTCCCTGGTGATACAAGATAAAAAAAGAAAAGTTACCAGTTGAATTCCATAATTATTTCACCTGATAGTTATGCCCAATGGAATGACTTGTTTTATTGGCGTAGTTTTAGCTACTTTAAGTTGTCCTTGGGAATGAAGATGAATGCATCAATTTATTTCAGAGGATACTTGAGCATAATTGGAAGTCAGATAGCAATTAAAAAAAGAGACATAAAATTTTTAGAAGTAGAAAATATTTTAAATATCATATAGTTCAAGCAGTTTATTTCATTGATGAAAATAGTGAGGTACCAAATGATTAAGTTATTGAGAAAATCAAGCCCAGATAGATAGTGGTAGAATCAGAAGTAGTGAGGTCTTTTTTTTCCCTTGGTGTTCAGTGGTTTTTGTTCTTTGTGAGCCCATAAAAACCATAAAAGGTTTTCTTGCAAATATACTGGAGTGGTTTGGCATTTCCTTATCCAATTCATTTTTCCAATGTGGAGTCTGTGGCAAAAAAGGATAAGTGATTTACCAAGGGTCACATTAGTTAGTAAGTTTATATCTAAAAGAAATTATGAAAAAAAGGGAAAAGTCCCACGTGCTCCAAAATGTTCATAGCAGCCCTTTTTGTAGTGGCGAAGAATTGGAAATTGAGGGGATATTCATCAATTACAGAATGGCTAAACAAGTTATGGTACATGAATATTATGGAATTCTATTGTTATATAAGAAACTATAAATGGTTGGATTCCAGAGAAGCATGGAATGACTTATGGGATCTAATGCTGTGTGAAGGGAATAGAGCTAATAAAACAATGTCCACTTCAATAACAACATTGTAACATCATCAACTTTGATGGAAACAGCTCCTCTCAGCTATCAGACAGCTAGGGCAGCTATATCAGACTGGCTAAGGACAGTGTTATCCCCATCCAGAGGAAGAAAAAAGCTAGGGCAGCTATATCAGACTGGCTAAGGACAGTGTTATACCCATCCAGAGGAAGAAAAAAAACAAAATAAAACGAAACACACACATACACACCTTCAGAATCTGATGAACAGTTTATGAAAATTATCTCTTCTGTATCTCTTTCCCTTAATCCCAATTTCTCATACTGAAAATAACTAATACTAATCTGTAAACATATTTATCAAAATATGTATGTAGAATCCTAACGTGACTGTTTGTTGCTGAGGGGAGGGAGGTGAGAAGGGGGGATGGAAGGAAATTTTGTAACTTGAAAATATGCATGTACAAATGGATGAAAAGAAAAAATAAAAAATATTAATTAGTAAGTATAGGAAATCAAATGATTCCAGCACTCTATCCACTACACCATTTAGCTGCCAGTAGTCAGCTCTATTCATTGCTTTTGTGGTACTCTATATTTCACAGAATCCCTATTCCATCAATACTCTGATTACTAATCTCCCTACCATTTTCACTTATTACACGGAGGCAGCATAATTTAGTTCTTTATATTATCATATTAAGGGTATAGATGCTTCTAATAGTTCATTTTTATCGTTTACTTGGCTTTTCTTTTTTAGTTTTGCTATTTTGGTGAGACAATGAGGTTAAGTGACTTGCCCAAAGTCACACAGTTAATAAGTATCAAGTGACTGAGGTTGAATTTGAACTCAGGTCCTCTTGACTCCAGGTCCAGTGCTCTATCCAATGCACTACCTAGGTGCCCAATATCTGACTTTTCTTTTAAGAGAGCTTAGAGTTGGCTTCAATTCTTCTTCTCTTTTTAAAAAATCTTCTTGACATTATTATTATCTGCCCTTTCCTGTTCTTCCTTTTGACTGGTCCCTGCTCTAAACTGTAGTGCTTTTGTGATTTTCAACTTGCTCTTTGTTAGTCAATAAATCTAAAGATAATTCTACTTAAAAGCACATTGAGCCTTCTTAACAGACTTCCATTCACCTCTTCTTGCTTTCCACATCATATCCATTTCACTCTCCAATGACTGCAAGAAGTTTTCCTACCCTGCTTCTATCTTAGCCATCTTTTTATATCCCATAGAAAGCCAGGATCTATTCTGTATCTCTTATCTTTCTTTATTTTGTAAATAGACACTTAAAATCAAACTAACCTTTTTTTTTTTAGAAAAAAATAGTTCATTTTGGGAGCATCTAGGTGGCACAGTGGATAGAGCACTAGTCCTGAAGTTAGGAGGACCTGAGTTCAAATCCAGTATCAGACACTAAATAGTTACCTAGCTGTGTGACCTTGGGCAAGCCACTTAACTCCAATGCCTTGCAAAAACAAAAAAAAAATAGTTCATTCCTTTTTCTTCTTCAGAATTGTAAATTTGATCCTATGCTACCTCTTCACCTAAAATCTTCTCAATGAAATACTATAAAATTTTCCTCTTTCCAGAGCACATCAGAAAGAATTTTTTTCTTATTTAGAAGTCATGGAAGCATAGAATTAAAGCATTAAGAATATATATTAAACTTTCTTGGTCTGCAGATGAAGTAACTGTATTCCAAATTCACCCAAACACTTATACAAATTTGCATATGTCATACATAGAAAAGTCAATGTGTGAATCTATGTCTTCTGATTCCAGACATAGGATCCAGTTATTTTCCCTGAATTTGGAGTCAGAGAAACTGAAATCAGCTCCCTCATTCCCATATCACTTTGGATAAATCACTTCCAACTATCCAGGCCCCATTTCTCTCATCTGTACAATAAAAGTGTTGGCCTAGTTGCCCCTAAATGTCCTCTAGTTCTAAATTTATGTCCTTGTAATGTCATAAGATTACTGATCTTACAGCAATTGAAACACAATTATTATACACTTCAATGTGACCAGTCCTATGCTAGGAGAATACAAAGAAGACCATGAATCACCATGGTTCCTACCTTTTTTAATCAATGGGGAACAGATTCCTAATATATGCCAATCATATTAGAAAACTACCACCTCCTGAAATTCATTTCACCCTGTAAAGTTCACAGCAACAATAACAACAATAAACCAGCAAGAATAGTGACCTTATAGTTCAGATTTCTAACATAGATCCCATGTGAAGAAAATAAAAGGCATTTTAATGAAATAATTAGTTGGCACAATGGATTAAACACTGAACCTTGCACAAAGATAGTCCTGATTTCAAATTCAGCCTCAGACACTAACTAGCTATGGGACTCTAGCAAACTCCTTAACTTCTGTTTGCCTCATTTGTAAAAATGGGGATAATAAAGCACCTACCTCCCAGGATTTTTTATGAGGATGAATTGAGATAATATCTGTATAAAGTTCTTAACATGGTGCCTTGAATATAGAAGGTACCATATAAATATTAGCTTTATGTTATTTATCATTATTAATTAAACTTTGCAAGAAAGAATGTCTCTTGTCAGTTCACATGTCCCAATTTGGGGGGGAGGGGAAGGGGGCAACACATATAATCAGTAATAAGTACAAAATTTAAATATGAAGGAGAGATAAATTTATCTTTAGTCTTCTCCTTAGCATTGCACACTCAAACAAATGACTCTTGTTTCCCATTTTGGGAACCTCAACATATGTATGATCAGGTTGACATTTCTCTCTCTCTCTCTCGCTGTCTTCTGTCTCTCTGACTCTCTGTCTCTGTCTCTGTCTTTCTGACTGTCTGTCTGTCTCTTTGTGTATCTCTGTCTCTCTATTTCTCTGTCTGTGTTTCTCTTTCTAACTCTTTCTCTGTCTCTCTGTGTGTCTCTCTCTATGAGTCTGTCTCTTTCTCTCTGACTCTCTCTCTATAGCTCTCTATCTCTGTTTCTCTCTGTCTCTGTCTCTTTCTCTTTTCTTTTCTAATTATTTTAGTATGTACCAAAAACGAAATTGGCTCAGACATGTTAATATATGGTTTGCTTTCCAAATATTCCACTTTTTTGAATATCATTTGAAAGTTCAGTGGGAAGAGGTATAATATGAACCACTCTTTTGAAAAAATTTACAGTTTCACATGTTTATCTGATGTCAAGATTCTCACCTGATAGACTCTGGACATTCTAGCAGGCTTATGTCTATGTTTTAAGAAGAATTAGCATTTACACAGTCCTTTACAAGGTTTGTAAAGTACATTTCAAATGTTACTGACTTTAATCTTCAGAGAAATCCTGGGGAGTAAGTTCTATTATTCTCTCATTGGTATGATGAGAAAACTGAGGCAGAGGGTAAGGAAAGTGTCAGTGTCTCTGACTGAATTTGAACTCAGGTCTTCCTTACTACAAGTCCAGTGCTCCATCCATTGTGGCATTTAGCTGCCTCCAATTAGATTTTTTAGTCTGTAATTATATTATTGAATTTTTGAATGAATGGCATATCTATATGTATAATTTTTACATGTATGTATTTACATGTATACATTAGAAATGGGTGTACATCTGCATATTTTACATATACATGATTAAAATAGTTCTCAATCCAAAAAAGGAACTTGTATTTTTGACACTCAAAATTGTAATGCTGACTTCAAGCTTTCAAAGATTCTGGGCTATATTGTTCATACTCTTGCCAAAGTTAATGATGTTTCTTTTTCTACAGTTAATGGACCAGTGATAAAATTACTGCTAATGCTGAATTAGAAGTTAATCACACTCATTAGAACTAATTGACATAGCAGCAGTCCCTTCAGAAGGCACTCAATCTTCTCAAAATATGATTGTGAACAAACATGAGTCTTGGAGAAAAGAGTAGCACAATTTTTCATATTTCAAAAAATAATCTTATATTTCTTCAATTTGGAATAAGAATATTTCCAGTAAATGTAGAAAATCTGTGAGAATGAGGAAGGTGAGAAAGGGTCTTGTCTGAGCATTGATAGCCTGATATAATCAACTTAATTACTAAATTGAATGAAATATACTGAGGAGTCACCCAGAATATCACAGATAGAGGAAGAAGAGGGAGTAAGTTTTTATTAACCCATTAAGGGTCAGGAAGAGAATGTGGGGGGGAACAGGTATTCATATAGGATCATTTATGTGCCAGCCAATATATAAATATACAAAGCAAAGGGTTCTGTAATATTATTGTACTCATTTCACAGTTGAGTGACTTGCAGCAAATGTGCCCAGGGCCACATGACCAGTAAATTTCTTAGACCGTTTGAACTCAGGATTCCAGGTCCAACAATCTATTCATGTTTCCAATTGGTGGCCCCTACCCATAGAATCACAGAACTTGAATTGCTCATTTATTACATCCTTACTTCCAAATCAAGATTTCTTCCCACAATTTTCTGGATAGTTATTTAGCCTTAGTTTTTTAATTCACAAATGACCCCATTCTAACTTTGAACATATTTTATGGTTCAAAAATATCCTTCTTTTGAAAATTGAATAGAAGTCAGTCTTCCTGTAACTTCTACCCACTAGTCCAAGGTTATTTCTGCTGAAGCTAAGTAGAATCTTTTCTTTCTTCAATGACAACTTTTCAAATACTTGAAGATGGTTATCATGTTCCCCCTTGACCTCCCCAAGTTTTCTCTCCTCCAAAATAGTATTCCTAATTCTATCAAGCATTTCTCACACCAAAGGTCTTACAGAGCCCAAGCCATCTTGGTAGACCTCATCTAGATGACTCATATTGGAAATAGTTTTTTAAAGAGTAATACCCAGAGAACTGGACAAACAATGTTTGGATACAACCCGATTTTTGTACAGTAGAATATAGAGTTATCTTTTCCCTAATTTCAAATTATTGCAAGGAAAATTTTCATTAGATTTCTTTTTTTTCATCAATTGAATCATCTTGAGCTTGTGATCAGCTAACATCTACAATCCTTTTTAATGTGCCCTTTTTATTAAAACAACACTTCTATCATGCAATCTGTAATTGCTTTTAAAAACTAAATTTATGTTTTCATATTTTGGTCATGAGTCTGAATTCCTCTTCTGTCAACGTTAGAAATCTAGCTGAGCTAAAAATCTTTACAACGAATGAAAGAAACATGCCATCTATTCATTCCTTCTGCTCTCTGTCTAGAACAGAGAATAGAACAGAAACAGTGAGTCCAGTGATATGCCATAAGATATTTTCCTCCAGGTTGACACTAATCTATTAATTGACCCACAGTATCACATAGTTTTTTCCAATTACCTCAGTGATTTAGTCTACGTTCCAGTTTCATCATTTACATTTTTGAAGAATATTTTACATTTTTAAAGAATATTTACCCAGCAAGAATGAATGTCCTCTTCCAGGGAAAAAGATGGACTTTCAATGAACCAGGGGAATTTCAAATGTTCCTGTTGGAATGGTCAGAGCTGAACAGAAGGTTTGATTTTCAGATACAGGACTCAGGTGAAGCATAGAGAGTGGAGGAGAAGGGGGAAATATGAGGGACTTAATGATAATGAACTGCATATATTCCTGCATAGAAAAATGACACTGATAATACTTATATGAACTTTCTCAATTAACAGAGCAAGTAGAGGGAGCTTTTATAGTTGAAGCACAGGAGAAAGCTGAGTTTGAAGATAAAACATGGTGTAAAAATGGAGTCAATAGAAAGAAGGGAAATGTAATGGGAGAAAGAAAAAGGAGAGGGGGGAACAGGCCAAGATGTTTCATATAATAAGATTTTTCTTTATTACAATGAGCTATTGCAATGATATTAAAGGGGGGAAGACATAGGGGAATGAGGGAATCTCTGCTCTCATCAGAGGTGGCTTGGAGAGGAAACAGCATATGTACTCAATGGGGTATAGATATCTAGAGTAAGAAGGAGGGGGGGACAGGGGGAAGGGGGGGATGTGAATGAAGGAGGAAAGGATGGACCATGGGGAGAGAATGGTAAGATATAACGCATTTTCTTTATTACTTCTTGCAAGGGGCTGGGATTGCCTGAGACCATAGGGCCAGGTGGATGCTGGGCCTAAGGGAAGGTATGTGGTCTCAGGGCCTCTTGGCTCCAGAGCCGGGGGATCTGTCTGCTGTGCCACTCAGCTACCCTACAGCAGAGTCAGAGTGAAAGGAGAGAGAAAATAGAGTACATGGTAGTGGAGAAATATGAAAGGAGGGAGTTGCGATCAGCAATGGCAATAGTGGAAAAATATGGAAGTAACTTTTGTGATGGACTTACCATAAAGAATGTGATCCACCCACAATAGAGCCGGAGGTGTTGGAACACGGAATGAAGCACATTTATTATTGTTGTTGTTGTTGTTGTTATTTGGCGGGGTGCAGGGCAAATGGGGCTGGGTGGCCTTCCTGGGGCCACATAGCAGGATGATCATTGGGTGTCTGAGGCCAGATTTGGACCCAGGTGCTCTTGAATCAAGGGCCAATGCTCTGTCCGCCATCCAGCTGCCCCTACTATTATTACTATTTTATTTTATTTGGGTCTTTTTTCCCCTTTTTTTGGTTTTTGCAAGGCAGTGGGGTTGGGGTGGCTTGCATGTCACATGGCTGGGTGATTGTTGGGTGTAAGGGGCCAGATGTGGGCTCTGGTGCTCCTGGCTCCAGGGCTGGTGCTCTGTCCATTGCGCCACCTGGCCATACCTACAATTATTACTATTATTTTTTTAATTTTAATTTTTTTCTCTCTCCTTTACTTTATTGCTCAAGCAAGTCTATATTTTTTGGAGGGAGGGGGTATTTTGTTTACTCTTAAACAAGAATATTTTATTAATGTATAAAAACATTAGTTGTACAAAATGAGAATATTAAATATAAAAATATTTTATATTATTTTTCTAATTTACATGAAAAAACATTTTTAATATTCTTTTCCCCTAATTTATTAAGTTGAAAATTCCTTCCCTCCCTTCCTCCCACCCTTCACCTTTCCATGAAAAGGATATATAGCTTTGATATATCATCATTTATATTTGAATTATGTTTAAACACCATTCTTAAATGTTGGACAATTTGCAGCTAAGATGACACTCCAATAAAATGTCATTAGCGTTTTGCTAACATCAGCATATTATTAATTTAAATAAATCCCCACATCAATTTTCAATTTAAGTCTTTTAATGCTTCTCCATTTCAAGTTATCTTCTAACTTATCTGTTGCATGATATTGCAGTGGAAGGAATCTCCTTCCAGGGTCAAAGACCCCTGAAACTTGTGAAACTCTGGATAATGTCTGTCCTTTAGTAATCCTGCTTCAAATTTCCACAGTCACATTGTAAAGGGGAAAAAATTATATTTTCCTTATGTGGTTGTAATTTCATATAAGTTATCTTTGTAGAGGCTTCTGAATTTATCATGTTGATGGATTTCAATTCAGAATTTTAATTCACATCTTACTGCCTCCAAGTGTAGCACTCTACCCACTGTACCACCTAGCTATTATTATCCATAGATAAAAATCATGTTGCTACTGGAGTTAATAACTGTTCTATTGGAAACATCCACACAAAGGAGATCACATTGTCATCAAAGCATCTTCTGTTGACAACAAGAGGATTGCTTAAATTTCATCTCATAATCCACATCGCAGTGTTCTTCTGATATTATATTCTCCAAAAGTCAACAATCATTTTTTAAGCACTTAGTAGATTACTACCACTGTCCTAAACTGAAGATATAAAAGAAAGGTAAACATGGTCTTGACCTTCACAGAGCTCACTCTAAAATGGAAGACAGTATACAAACCACTGCATACACACAAGATATAAATATATACTGAATAGATGAAAGATAGCCTTAGAAAGGAAAGCTCTAGCCAAGGGGATTGGGAATGATTCCCCTGTAAAAAGATTGCATTTGGATTGAATTTTATATGAAGCCAAATAAAGAGGCAGAGCTGATGAGCAAGTTAATGAATTCCAGTCAAAGAGAATAGTCAGTAGAGATATATAATGGAGTGTAGAAAATGAATGAGACATTGGAAAAACTGCCAAATAGGTGACCATTGTTGGATCATAGAGAGTGTGTGTGTTTGTGTGTGTGTGTGGGAGACTGAAATCTAAGTAAACTGGAAAGTTAGGAAGAGATCAGATTTTGAAGAGATTTAAATACTAAAAGGAAGACTTTATATTTATTCTTTTACTCTAAAGGTTCTGAGCTGTTTTATATTTTAGCTAGTTTAGCTCAAGGCGGGGGGGGGGGGGGGGGGGCGGAGAAGCAATCAGTGTACTCTAATACTCTAAGGAAGCTATTATAACACCAACAAGTTTACAAGTTTAATACAATGGAAGGAAGGAAATAAGCATTTTTTAAGCACCTACTTTATCCCAAGTTTTGTCCTAAGTACTTTATAAATATTCTCATATGCTCCTCACAGCAATCCTAGGAGATGGTTATCATTATCAGCCCCATTTTCTATTTGAAACTGAGACAAATAGAGGATAAGTGACTTGCTCAGGGGCACAAAGCTAGTAAATTTATGAGGTAGAATTTGAACTCAGAGTTTTCTAATTCCAGACCTATAACTCTATCTACTGCGGCAGCTACCTAGTTTCATCATTATTATGAATGTGTGTATTATCAATAAGTCCAATATGCAGTTGCTGTAAGGATTTATAGATTTGATTGTTTTATGCAAAGAGAGGTGAAAGAATTTTGCATATTTCCCAACAATATTGACCTCAGAATTTGGGGTGGGGATGATGGGAGAAAAGGAGTGTTTCATGATGACATATCTCTGTTGTGTGTTTATTATTGTAGTGACCTTGACCAACACCTGAGTATTTTCAACTCGAAGACATCAAGATGTTTTACTTTTTTTGTTTAAATATTTCCTTTTTTATTGTCAGCCTAATAATTACTGGAATCAATGTCCTTTCATAAAAATGATATTTTTTTAATCCCTGACTTGTTTTTCACTTTGATCTGCAAGGATGTTGATTTCCAGAAGAGATTTAACCTATGAAAATAGGCCATTCCCACTTAGATAACATTAGAAAGGATGACTTAGGAGACTGCTGAACTTTTTGGTAGCAAAAAATATTAATTTTTGCTTATGAAGCAAGTTTAAAAATTCAGAAGATAATTGTAAAATCAGAACCAGCATTAGAAAAAATAGCTTCTTCTGTTCCTATTCTCATATTGAGAAATTACCAGATTTTGAAAAGTTATGTTTAACAATATATGAATTAAAACTGACATATATATGTGTGAGTGTGTGAGTGTGTGTGTGTGTGTGTGTGTGTGTGTGTGTGTGTGTGTGTGTGTGTGTGTGTGAATTTCTAAAAAGTTATGGTCAAAAATGCTTTAGTCAAATGGATCATGAATGTTTAAACTTCATTGTTTTTTAATTAGAGGAGGACCAAGTACAAAGGAATCTACCCTCTCCCTGCCTAGGAAGACATTTGAAGCCTATAGCTGCCTTTCCATTACAGCAATCGTTTAAAATTATGGCATAGTTAGGAACGTTTTTCACTTCAAATCTGGGTGGGGAGAAATAAATACTTTAACTCTTTTAGTATGGGAATATGTTGAACTGAAAAACTATATTTTTAGTTACCCATGTATAAACTATATTAGATTACTTTCTGTCAGGGGGACAGGGGGATGGGGGAAGGAGGGAGAAGAATGTGAAACAAAAAAAAATGCAAAAAAAAAAACCTTGGAAAAATGATTGTTGAAAATTATCATTGCATGTTGTTTGGAAAATAGAATACTAAAAATTTTTCAAATACATTCTTTCTTTGTTTTCCTTGTTATATATTTGTTTTAGGTTCATTTATAGGGAAGTTGGGAAGACACTAAGGTAAACAAAAACTAAAATTGATTCCTTGTGAAATTTGGATTTTTGGCCCAAATTTGACACAAAATATTGAGCATCAGGACAAAGGGGAAAAAAATTGGGCATTGAAAGAATAATGTTAAAAAATACAAAATCTGATAGTCCTTGGGGGAGGGGATAGAGGCCTTGGACTGAGCTTTATTTTGCTTGGTGGACATGCATGACCATGGGTATTTTGGACTCTAGCCTATGGAACTAGCTCCCCCTACTGGTCTCTTCATACCTGAATTGAGCAGCTTTGAAGAAAATGAAAGCATGAATATTGATCAATACTTGTACCAGGACTAAGGATTTGTTCACTTTAAATCCAAGTTACTGAAGTCAAGGAAACTAGCATTATTTTGAAGGGTATTCCCATTTCTGTTTTTTTCTGGTCATTTTAAATGCTCAGCATTTCTTTGTTTTGGATTTTTTGTTGTTTTTGTTGTTGGTTGGTTTTGGGGTTTTTGGTTTTTTTTTTTTTTTTTTTGGTGTATGGTAGTTTTTGTAAAAGTTGAGCAAAGTCTTCCTAATACTGAACCATCATTCTGTATATAAAGGCTAAGTCATACTGCTTTAGAAACAACAACAAAAAAGAAAGCTTGACACTTTTTCCAAACAGAACAATATTCCACATTATGCTTTTTTCTCCTTATATTGGTAGACCCAAGTACTTACAGTGCCTGGGAAATAATAAGCATTTTATAAATACTTGTTTTCACCTTCCTTCCTTCCTTCCTTCCTTCCTTCCTTCCTTCCTTCCTTCCTTCCTTCCTTCCTTCCTTCCTTCCTCCTCTCTCCCTATTTCCCAGTTTTCTTTCTTTCCTTCCTCAAGATTACTTTAAAATAATTAATCCCTTAGAGTATTAATAATGTGTTCTGTTTGGGGCAGCTAGGTGGCACAGTGCACTGGCCCTGGAGTCAGGAGTTCAAATCCGAGCTCAGACTCTTAATAATTACCTGGCTGTGTGACCTTGGGCAAGCTACTTAACCTTATTTGTCTTGCAAAAAACCTAAAAAAATGTGTTCTATTTATAAAAAATAACTTGAGAATATGATCTATATCGTGCAGTATGGTAAAGGTGGGAAGGGGGGAATTAGCGAAATATTGCACTATTCTTAGTATCAGTGACTTCATCTTTCAGATGAAGGGTTTATAAGAGGTAATTTATGAGGTCCTTTGGAGCTATGGCATTTTTTGTATGACTGAATACAAATTATGTATGCTCAGTGTGTAATGAGAATCACAGATAACAGACTGATAGGTTGAATATTTCTAAAACTTTAAAAGAACAAATATAGGATATTAGAAATTGGGCAGAGCATTTATGGAAGATTTAGGATAAATATGAATAACAATTACATTGAATAAGAAGGCACTAGGAAGAGGATAATACAAATGAAATTATGACACTAGAAAACTATTATTATTATTATTATTATTATAAGAATAAATTATAGATACTATGGAATTTGCTTTAAAATTACATATAATTCTTGGTCCTGTGATCCCTCACCAAATGATTCTGATTCATTCAGTGAGATCACTATTTCAAATATCTAATGAACACATGATTGTAAGACTATGGGGCAAAAGCTCTTTTAGATTTGAATGTTTCCATAATAGAGACAAAAGAGAGATAAGGATCACTGTCAACATTTGAAACCAAATCTTGTCTACTTTGAGACAGTTTTTTTATCTCCTTTAACATAAAGCATTTACATTATCACAGGTTTTTAATAAATGCTTAATTTAATTTAATTTAATTTAAATTTAATTCAGTCATTTTGTGGGTTATGCTAGAAAATTTTTAGTAGGGTGGATCTACTACCTCCTAAGGCATTACACTTTTGGATAGCTATAATATTTAGGAAGTCAGATTTTGCACATCAAATGATTTGTTAAGAAAGCAGAGAGATGGAAGATTCTGTCGTTAAGAATGGCTTCCAACTTCCTGCCAAGATGGTGGAGAGAAGATATACTGTATTAAGTGCTCTTAGTTCCCCTCAGAAATAAAAATGAAAGAAACCTCTTAACAGAAATTCAAACGACAAAACCCTGAAAGAGAAGCTAGGTGAAGAACACCTACCAACAAAGTCTGTCTCAGGGGACCGTGGGAGAACCAAGAGACGAGACCAGAGGGCCAGGGCAAAGACAGCAGATGGGGGAAGCCAGAAGACCAGCCTCAGCTACAGAGACTTTGGTGAATGGCAGTGCGAGAACGAACTTTAGCCATGGAATCTTTGCTGGGCGGCGGGGGTGAGGAAGGAGAGGAACTCCTGGAGGGTGAGGTTCAGCACAGAGAATCACTGAGTACCCCTGAAAAATGACCAGCTGGGCAATGGACCTGAGCTCCATACTTTAATTATTTCATCCTAGTTAATGACAATAACTAAACAATATACCAAAACCTATGGGATACACTCAAGGTGGCTGTCAGGGGATATATTTTGTCTTTAAATGTTTACATGAATAAATTAGTGAAAGAGGAAATCAATGAACTAAATATACAACTAAAATAATAAGAGAAAGAACAAATTAAACCCTAATAATTAAATGCCAAATTAGAAATTCAAAATATTAAAGGAGAAATTAATAAAATTAAAAGCAAGAAAACTATTGTACTAATAAATAAAACTAAGAGTTGCTTTCATAAAAAATGAATTAAATCGATAGACCTCTGGTAAATTTGATTTAAAAAATAATGAAGAAAACCAAATTGCTAGTATCATAAATGTAAAAGGTGAAGTCACCACCAATGAGTAGGAAATTAAAGTAATAATTCAGAATTATTTTGCCCAACTCTATGCCAATAAATTTGACAATCTAAATGAAATGGATGAATATTTACAAAAATATAAGTTGTCCAGATTAAATGAAGATGAAATTAAATATTTAAATAACCCTATCTAAGAAAAAGAAATTCAACAAGCCATTATTGAACTCCTTAAGGAAAAAATCTCCAAGGCCAGATGGATTCACAAGTGAATTCTAGCAAACATTTAAGGAACCATTAAGGAATAGTTCTAATTCTATATAAATTCATTGAAAAATAGGTGAAGACAGAACTCTGACTAACTCTTTCTATGACACCAATATGGTGCTGATACCTAAATCAGGAAGAGTCAAAATAGAGAAAGAAAATTATAGACTTATCTCCCTGATGAATATAGATGCAAAAAATCTTAAATAAAATCTTAGCAAAATGATTACAAGTTATCACTAGATTAATACATTATGACCAAATAGGATTTAATCCCAGAAATGTAGAGTCGGTTCAATATTAGGAAAACTGTTAGTATTTATATAGTAATTTCTATAGTAATTATATCAATAAGAGACCTATCATAAATCATATAATTATATCAATAGATGCTGAAAAAGCTTTTGACAAAATACAACACCCATTCCTACTAAAGACACTAGAGTGTGTAAGAATAATTGAATTGTTCCTTACAATAATAAACAGTATCTATCTGAAACCACCAACAAGCATTATATGCAATGGGGATAGGCTAGAAGCATACCAAACAAGATCAGGGGTGAAACAAGGATGCCTATTATCAACACTACTATTCACTATTGTATTAGAAATGTTAGCCTGTGAAATAAGAGAAGAAATAGAAATTGAAGGAATCAGAATTAGGTAGAGACAAAACTCTCACTCTTTGCAGATGACATTATGGTATACCTAGAAAATCCTAAGAAATGATTTAAAAAGCTATTAGAAATAATTAGCAACTTTAGCAAAGTCACAGGGTACAAAATAAACCCTCATAAATCCTCAACATTTCTATACATGACTAGCAAGATACAGCAGCAAGAACTAGAAAGAGAAATCCCTTTCAAAGTAACCTCAGACAATATAAAATACCCAGGAGTCTACCTACCAAGAGGCAGACTCATAAACTTTTTCAAAACAATCACAAAACACTTCTCAAACAAATAAAATCAGATCTAGATAACTGGACAAACATTAACTGCTCATGGATAAGTAGAGCTAATACAATTAAAAATGACAATTCTACTACAACTAAACTACTTGTTTAAGTGCCCTACCAATCAAAATTCCAAAAAAATTCTTTTAATGAGTTAGCAAAATATGTAAGTAAATTCATATGGAGAAATAAGAAGTCAAGAATTTCCAGGGATTCAATAAAAAAGTGAAAAAGAAGGTGACTTTCTCTTACCAGATGTAAAATTATGTTATAAAGCATCATTCATCAAAACGGTCTGGTATTGACTAAGAAATAGAGTGATGGACCAGTGGAATAGACTAGGTGCAATAGCAGGAAATAATTATAGTAATTTGCTGTTTGATAAACCCAAAGAGTCCAGCTATTGGGACAAAAACTCTCTCTTTGATAAAAACTGCTGGGAAAATTGGAAGTTAGTATGGAAGAAACCAGCACCTCACAACCTATACCAAGATAAGATCAAAATGGCTATAGGATTTAGACATAAAAAAAACAATATTACAAGTAAACTAGAAAATCAAGGAATAGTTTACCTGTCAGATCTAAGGAAAGGGAAGCAGTTTATGGCCAAGGAAGAGATGGAGAACAGCAATAAAAACAAGCTAGGTAATTTTGATTACATTAAATTAAAAAGCTTTTGCAAAGGCAAAAGTACTGTAACCAAGATCAAAAGAAATGTGTTAAATTTGGAAATAATTTTTACAACTAATATTTCTCACAAAGGAATCATTTCTAAAATATACAGGGAACTGAGTTAAATTTTCAAAAAACAAGCCATTCTCCAATTGACAAATGGTGAAAGGATATGCAAAGGCAATTTACAGATGAGGAAATCAAATTGAACCATAGTCATATGAAAAATTGCTTTAAATCATTACTTATTAGAGAAATGGAAATTAAAGTATCTCTGAGGTATCACCTCACACCTCTCAGACTGACCAATATGACCAGAAAGAACCATGATCTATATTGGAAGGGATGTGGGAAATCTGGGACACTAATACATGGTTGGTGGAGCTGTGAACTCATAAAACCTTTCTGGAGAGCAATTTAAAATTACACCCAATGAACAACAAAAATGGGCATACCCTTTGATCTAGTAATACCACTACCGGGTCTATACCCTGAAAAAATTATGAAAAAGGGTAAAAGCATTATTTGTACAAAAATATTCATGGCTGTTTGTGGTGGCAAGAAATTGGTAATTAAGTGAATGTCTTTCAGTTGGGGAATGGCTTAACAAACTGTGGTATCCATATGTCATGGAACACTACTATTCTATTAGAAACCAGGAGGGATGTGAATTCAGAGAAGCCTGGAAGGATTTGCATGAACTGATGCTGAGCGTGATGAACAGAACTTGAAGAATATTGTACACTCTAACAGAAACATGGAGGTGATGATCAACCCTGATGGACTTGCTCATTCCATCAGGGCAACCATCAGGGACAATTTTTGGCTATCTGTAATAGAGAATACCATCTGTATCCAGAGAAAGAATTGTGGAGTTTGAACAAAGACCAAAGAATATTACCTTCAATTTAGAAAAGAAAAACTTTATCTTATTATGTAATTTTGCTATCTCTTATACTTTATTTTTCTTCCTTAAGGATATGATTTCTCTCTCATCACATTCAACTTAGATCAATGTATACCATGGAAACAATGTAAAGACTAACAGATTGCCTTTTGTGGGGCATGGGGGGGAGGGAAGCCAGAATAGGAGGATAATTGTAATACTCAAAATAAAATCTTTCTTAAAATAAAAAGAATGACTTCCCTCTGGGTTCAGCTACAAAGAATTATACATTAAAATAAAATTCCCAAAGTGCATCCCTAGTCCATTCTAATTAAAAAGATTATCTCCTTGAGGAAACAATGTTGACTTTGTTTTCTTTGTCATTCTCTGTCATATATAGCTACTTATTGATCCAAAAGAGTACAGAAAAGAGAAAATGGGAACTCCTGTCAGGATATCTTATCTCTTAAAATTAACATATTTTGGAGGTAATCAAGTCTCTCTCTCTCTCTCTCTCTCTCTCTCTCTCTCTCTGTCTCTGTCTCTATCTCTATCTCTATCTCTATCTCTCTATCTCTATCATCTCCATCTCTCTCTCTCTCTCTCTCTCTCTCTCTCTCTCTCTCTCTCTCTCTCCAAAACCAGCACAATTTCTACCTCACTGCTAATTTCACTTCCAGTTGTACATTTAAGGGAAAAGAAACTCTAGGGGATAGTTTAGGAGCATGCAATGAGAAGGAAAAAAACACAACAAACTCTATTCTGACCAAAGATCTCTGGATGGGTATGTCTTTGACATTAGGAAAATGGATGTCAGTGGGACTGAGGTCAGAATAAGACTCCCGGTTAAGGTTTGCTTCAGAGATCTGTATTAGGAAACTAAACATGAGGGTAGTAAACATTTACCATTTCCTACCCTTTGTGTAAAAGATCATACCAGCTATTTTCAACCATAAGATTGAAGTTTATGATGTATTCTCTACTTCCTACAAGTTTTCAGTTTATGAATGGAAAATGATGTTAGAGGACAGTTCATGTGAGAAAAACCCAAATGATTATGTGGACTGACTGAAAATTCGATATGCCACTAATATGAACTAGTGAGTAAAAGGCATTATTTGATTATTATAATTTCATTTTCAGAAATATAATGTTGGAATATAACATTATACAAATAAAATATTGAGGGAAGTGATACTTAGTTCTACTTTATTAAGAATCAATGAAGGGGGAGTTATGTGGCCCAGTGAATAGAGCACCAGCCCTAAAGTCAGGAAGACCTGAGTTCAAACATGATCTCAGATGCTTAATAATTATCTAGTTGTGTGACCTTGGGCAAGTCACTTTACCCCATTTCCTTGCAAAAAAAAAAGAATCAATGGAAAATAGTGAAAAAATTGCTTCAGGGACCTGGGGTCAAATCCTACCTTTTACACTTCCTAATTTTGTGACTACAGACACTTGAACATTCATTTCTTAGCTGCAAAATGTTAATAACAATGTCTAACATACCTACCTTACAGTGTTATTGTAAAGTTACAAAGAGATAAATGCATTTAAAACACTTTCTAAAAAGCACTCTATTTTTCTGAGCAATGATGACTGAAATTTTAGTTCAGTTCATAACACATTTGAAATATTACAACTAGTTCTGAACATAACATTTTAGTAGGGTCATTGGCAACTTTGATAATGTATAAAGAAAAATGGCAAGGATGGATTGGATTAGAAAAACACTCAGCATTTTGTTTGAAGCACTGTGCTAAACACTTGGAATGAAAATAGGAAAGGAAAGACTTTTCCCAGAGGTTGATTTAAGGAGTGCTTCCAGGATAACCAAATGTCCTTCCTCTACAACCATGGTCCATAGTTGTACTCTACCCTGGCAGATTCCCAGGACTTAACATTGAATCTATATATAGCAAGCAATTGAACACTAATTAATTAGCTGACCAAAACTTTTATTATCCACAACTACTACAAACATTCCACAATTGGTATATATCCTGTTGAGAAAAATGGGATCAATGAAATTTTGTAGATGGACAGTGGAATTTGGAATTTCAGTTTTGCAATGAAAACACAGGTTGTCATATAAATATATAGATATAGATATAGATATCAGATAAAGGTGACTAATCTGTACTTGCTATCGCCATCATTGTATTGTTAGTTATCATCTTATGTATATTTCTTGTCTTCCCATATAGACTATAAGGGCAATTGAATTTAATTCAGCAATTTTTAAAATGTTTAAGTATTTAGTCAAAGTCAGGCAAAAGACAAAATGGCATAATGGATAGAAAGATGTCCTATCTTCAGAGTCTGGAAAAATCAAAGTTTAAGTCTTGTCTTTGATACATTCTAACTATGGACAAGATATTTTCCCTATCAGTGCCTCAGATAACTTGCCAAGACTATAAGTTACAGATCAGATGCTGACCTAAACTGATGTTTCACAGATGTAAGAAAATTTGTGCTAAATTCTGCTGACACACAAAAGAAAAAAAAAAGAAAGAATAGTTTCAGTTCTCAGGGAAGAATAGTCTATTTAAGAGATATAGCAGATTCATAAGTTATTCATAATACTTCTTTTGTATCCTCTACAATGATGTGCAAATTACCGACCAATAAAATGTTTGTTGATTTATTTATTGAAGACAGTTTAAGAAGAGGATGGGAATAATTGGTTGAGAGCCTTGAAAACTATGACTTAAAATTTTAAATTTATTTCGGAGTTTATTTATAAAGAGATTGAAACTCTGGGAAATGGAATGTTGTGATCAAAAGATTATTTCTCAAATCAGTCTATTAAACCATTATTTACTTTGAATGTTTTGGAGAGGGGAAGGAGGAGTGGTCAAACAAAAACAAATTCATGCTAGTCCCCACACTAGTAGGGCTTATAGAGCCCTATTACTTGCCTATTATCCCATTTCATAAATGAATACATCCTAAAAGACATTTCATTGCCTCTCTGAAATTCTAAATGCCATTGACCATCTGCAAAATTTCATTGAATATTTTCTACTTTTATCATCAAGATATATGCCAGTTGTGGAATTTGAGTAGTAGCTGGGGATAATGAAAGCCTTGATCAGTCAATCAATAAGTATTTAAGGGTTTATATGCCAGAATCTGTACATACAAAATCTTCTTCCAGGGCATAGTTGAATGTTAACTTGTTTACTTCACCTGTAACTCTTGTTTTAAAGTCTGAACCCTAATTTGGGAAAGCTGAGTGAAGTTATCAAATTCAGGTCCTGGACAAATGTAATGATTTTTTTTCCTTTTTCTCATTTCCAATTAGAATTCTCATCTCTGAGAATATGAATATAAAGAATGTTTATATTAGTTAATATAGATATATATTACATATTATCTATGTACTACTATATATTTACAAATGTCTATAAATTAAGAATACAATTTTTCTAGCTCATTAAAGTAACTTTTTGGAAGTTTGATTAGTAAGGCACTAAATAAGAAGTTTGGGTAGAATTGTCATTTTTATTATATTAGCTCAGCCTATCCATGAGCAGTTGACATTTGCCCAGTTATTTAAATCTGATTTTATTTGTGTGAAAAATGTTTTATAGTTGTTTTCATAGAGTTTTTGAGTCAGCCTTGGCAGGTAGACTGCCAAGTATTTTATATTGTCTGAAGTAACTTTGAATGGGATTTCTCTTTCTAGCTCTTGCTGCTTTATCTTTCTAGTAATATATGGAAATGCTGAGGATCTATGTGAGTTTGTTTTATATCCTGTGATTTTGCTAAAGTTGCTTATTGCTTCTAGTATTTTTTTAGATATAATTTTTAGTATTCTCTAGGTATACCATTATGTCATTTGCAAAGAGTGAGGCTTTTGTTTCTTCCTTCACAATTCTAATGCCTACAATTTGTTTTTCTTCTCTTATCGCTGAAGCTAAAATTTCTAATACAATATTGAATAGTAGTGGTGATAAGGGGCATCCTTGTTTCACCCCTGATCTTATTGGAACTGACACTTGCTTATCCCCATTGCATAAAATGCTTGTTGATGATTTCAGATAGATACTACTTATCATTTTAAAGAACAATCCATTTATTCCTTCACTTTCTAATTTTTTAGTAGGAATGGGTGTTATATTTTGTCAGTCTTAGGCATAGTTCTGTCTTCACCTACTTTTCCAAAGATTTTATACAGGATTGGAATTAATTATTTCTTAAATACTTGATAGAATTCACTTGTGAATCCATCTGGTCCTCGAGAATTTTTCACAGGGAGTTCAATGATAGTTTGCTGAATTTCTTTTTCTGAGATAGGTTTATTTAGATATGTAATTTCCTTTTCTTTTAACCTTGGAAACCTATATTTTTATTATTATTCATATATTTCACTTAGATTATCAAATTAATTGGCATACAGTTGGGCCAAATAATTCTGCATTAATATTTTAATATCCTCCTCATTGGTGGTGAGTTCACCTTTTTTCATTTATGATACTAGTAATTTGATTTCTTCTTTTTTTTTCTATCAAATTAACCAAAGTTTTATCAATTTAATTGTTTTTTTCATAAAACAACTTGGTTTTATTCATTAGTTCAATAGTTTTCTTGCTTTTGATTTTATTAACTTCTTCAAATTTTAGAATTTCTAATTTGCTATTTAATTAGGGTTTTTAATTTATTCTTGTTTTCTAAATTTTTAGTTGCCTGCTTAGTTCATTGATTTCCTGTTTCTCTATTTTATTCATGTAAAAAGCTTAAGATAAAAATATATACCCTAATAACTGTTTTGGGTGTATCACATGAGTTTTAAAATGTTGTTTCATTGTCATTATCTAAGAAGAAATCATTAATTCTCTTTATAATTTGCTATTTGATCCACTCATTCTTTAAAATGAGGTTGTTTAGTTTGTAATTAGTTTTAAATCTGTCTTTCTATGGCCCATTATTACATGTAATTTTTATTGCATTATAATATGAGGAGAAAGTATTCACTATTTTTGCCTTTCTGCATTTGATTATAAGGTTTTTATGCCCTAGTACATTGTCAGTTTTTGTGGAAGTGCCATGTATATTCCTTTCTATCCCCATACATCTCCAAAGCTATATCATATCTTGGTGTTCTAACATTCAATTTATCTCTTTAACTTCCAATTGTTTATTTTATGGTTAGATTTATCTAAAACTGAGATAAGGAGATTGAGATCTACCACCAGTAGAGTTTTGCTGTCTATGTCTTCCTGTAACTCATTCATCTTCTGCTCTAAGAATCTGGATGTTAGACTACTTGGTGCATGCATATTTAGTATCAAAATTGCTTCATTGTCTATGATACATTTTAACCTTCCTTATCTCTTTCAATGAGATCTATTTTGGCAGCTGTTTTGTCTACTACCCCTGCCATTTTCACTTTGGCTGAAGCAAATATATTCTGCTCCAACATTTTATTTTATTTTTTTTTGCAAGGCAAACGGGGTTAAGTGGCTTGCCCAAGGCCACATAGCTAGGTAATTATTAGATGTCTGAGACTGGATTTGAACCCAGGTACTCCTGACTCTAGGGCTCCTGCTTTATCCACTATGCCACCTATCTGCCCCATTGCTCCAACCTTTTACCTTTACTCTATTTGTATCTCTCTGCTTCAAATGGGTTTCTGATGAGTAGCATATTGTAGGATTTTTTTTTTAAATTCACTCTGCTGTTCGCTTAGATTTTATGGGAGAGTTCATCCCATTCACATTCAAAGTTATAATTATTAACTCTTTATTTCCCTCCTTGCTATCTTCCTTCTGTTTGTAATTTCCACCGTTTTTCCCACTTTATCCATAGTCTCTGCTATTTACTTTTGAATACCACCTCCCTCAGTTTGTTTGACCCCTTATATCCCCCCTGCCCAATCTTTCCCCTTTCCCTTTGGCCCTTCTTCCTTCCCTTCCTTCTGCCCCCCTCCCCCTTTCCCCTTGTAATATTTAAAGGGTAGGATAAGATCCTTAATGGAATGTATGTTTATCATTGTTTGAGCCAAATCTGATGAGAGTAAGATTTAGGCAGTTCTCACCTCCTCCCTTCTTTCCCTCTATTGCAATAGGTCTTTTGCACCCGGTCATGTAATGTGAGTTTTAGCGTTCAATCTCATTCATCTTCCTGTATCTTTACTGTCCCCCCTTTTAAGGAGATATTGTTTTTTTTAATCATTCTATCAGAGTCACAGAGAAGTCATGAGTGTTCATAACATCTGGCTAGGTATCTTCTAATAGACTTTCAATTCTCAAAAGTTATGAGAATATTTCTCCCAGGTGGGATGTAGCCAATTCCACCTTATTGTATAGCAATTTTTTTTCTTTTCCCTCTTTAACCTTTTTATGTGACTATTTCATGAAGTCTCAAGAGACATCCAGTTTGTAGTCTAAATTTTCTATTTAGCTCAGGTCGTTTTATCAGGAAAAGTTGGAAGTCTACTATTTCATTGGATATCCATATTTTCCCTTTGAAGAGAAGGTTCAGTTTTGCAGGATAGTGAATTCTTGGCTGCATTCCAAGCTCACTTGCTCTTCAGAATATTGTATTCCAGGCCCTTAGATTCTTTATTGTTGATGCAGCCAAGTCCTGTGCAGTCTTTTCTGTGGCTCCTTTGTATATAAATTGTTTCTTTCTGGCTGCTTGCAGGATTTTCTTCTTTTATCTGATAGTCCTGGAATTTGGCCACAATATTCCTTGTTGCTTTGATTTTGGAATCCTTTTCAGGCGGGGATCAATGTATTCTTTCAATAATTATTTTTCCCTCTGGTTCCAGGATATCAGGGCAATTTTCCTGCAAAAGATCTTGTAATATTGATCCAGCCTTTTTGTAAATCCTCAATGTGTTCAGGAAGCCCAATGATTCTTAAGTTGTCTCTTCTGGATCTGTTCTTGAGATCAGTGGTTATGCTGACAAGGTATTTTACATTTTCTTCTATTTTTTCAGTTTCTTTGTCTTGTTTAGCAAATTCCTGTTGTCTCATAAAGTCATTTGTTTCCATATATTCCATTCTTTTTATAGAGAAGAATTTTCTTCATTTAACTTTTGTAAGCCCAATTATGGTTTTGAGAGAATTATTTTCTTTTTTGCACTTGTCCAATTGTATTTTCCAAGGATTTGTTTTCTTGTTGCAAGGTGTTAATTTTCTCTTGCAAGGTGTTAATTTTGTAATGCCCCCCAGCCCAGTTTTTCCAATTTATTTCTAAACACTTTCCTGATGTCTTCTAAGAAGTTTTTCTGGACTGGAAACCAATTCATATTCTTCTCAGAATTTCTAGCTCTCTCAGAGTTAAGGTCTTTGTTTTCAAGATTGCTTTTGGGGTGGCTAGGTGGCTCAGTGAATAAAGCACTGGCCCTGGAGTCAGGAGTACCTGGGTTCAAATCCGATTTCAAACACTTAATAATTACCTAGCTGTGTGGCCTTGGGCAAGCCACTTAAACCCATTTGTCTTGCGAAAACCTAAAAGAAGATTGCTTTCCATGGACCCCCCCCCTTTCCTATTGTTTGTCTTCTTATTCCTAGGATCTTGTGTTGGTAGTGGGGCTGGCTCATAAATGTTTGGTTTTGAAAACCCTGGCTTATTAACTAGGCTTATTAACTCCAAGTGGGCTGGCCAGTAGGGGTGCTAGAGGCTTTCTCTGGAGAGTCTGTGACCTTGATTTGTGGCCCACTCCATAGGTCTGAGAGGGTTGGGAGATGAAGCAGGGTCTGAATTATCCTTGAACAATGTGTCCTAGATCCTTGGGCTATATAGTTAATCTTATTATTCACCCAGAACTGAGAGATATCTGCTGGCCATACCAGAGCCTGGGGGAGGTGGGGTTCCTGTGTTTGTGCTAGGAAGTTGGACATCCACAGGGATGGGGGTCAAAAAACTGGAAAATGCAGCACTGGTGGCCCTGGTCTTTCAGGTCAGTTGAGCTGATCGGATTGATGTCTTGCTGCTACAATGGAACTCTTCCTTCAACTTTGCTGGAGCTCTCCTGCCTGCTCACAAAACCAAAGCTTCTGCTGTCCTCAGGTTAAACCCAAGTCTCACCTTGCTGCCCATGGAATGACTCTCTGCTCTCTGGCCCCAGCCTACATTCCCCTGAGTCAAACCTTTTGGGGAGAAATTCTTCTCCTTTGCTCTTTCTGGATTTTGTGGATCTGGAGGTTTTATTCATATTAGTTCTGAGGGAAATCCAGGAGACCTTATGACAGTGCCTGGATTCTCAGCCATTTTGGCTTACAGGTCTGGAATGATTGCAATTTGACTTTTTTTTTAATCAAAGCAACATCAGATTAGCCTTTTCTTCTTTTTTCTTTACTTTCTTCTTCAACTGGAACACTCAGAGAATCCAAAATTAAAAATAGGAGAATGGAGGCAACAAATAACACTCATAAAACATTGCTCTAGAATCCCCCAGAAGTGAGAAACTTAATGAAACATCAATGAAACCTATCAGATAAGGAAAGGATGTTCTCTCTCTATGAATGGAAAACTTAGAAATCATTCTAAGACTGTCATCCTGTAAAATAGCCTCACTGATTGTGCTTCATTTCATTTGAGTCAATAGCTAGTATAGTATTTGGGGATCCCACTAGTCAGATAAGGATATTTCCTACAAATAGGCACACACACACACACACACACACACACACACACACACACACACAATTATTGTGTCAATGGTAAATCAGTAAACTATGTATGAAGGGAAGGCAAAAAGTTCTACCCTCAAGAAGTTAATGGAACAGACAACATATAAATGACTATGAGCATAAAAATGCATACAACATAGATGGAAAGTAACATCAGCATGCAAAGTTCTCAACCAGAGGAGATAGAAAGAGCAGCTTGTAAAAAATAACATTCAATCTTTACCTTTAAAGAAACCAGAGATTCTAGAAGATAGAGGTGAATAGAGAAAATTATCCAGTCCTTGTGAATAGCTTGTTCAAAGATAAAGAGATGTGAGATATATTGTCTGTCATTTTAACTCCAAATACCTTTCAATAAACATCACTGTTATGCATATTTTTGTGCTTGGACTGTAAATATTTTTTCTGGTATTGTCACTCACAGCATAAAATATCTCCAATAGTCCTGTTTCCTCTCAATTAGACCATAGGGTGAAACAATTTTGGCAAAGGCAAATGAGAAGGATGCTTTATACTGCATATCCTTCACTATAATAAACATAACTGTACAACTCTCACCTTCAATCATTTAGTCAGTTGGTGGTGGTCTTCAATACCAAGGAACAATTAGTAGCTGAAGTAGAGGAAAGAGAAATAGGGAAAGGACCATGTCTCTTCTAACTCATGCTATATCATGTCTCTCTGAGAATAGGAGGAACCCCTTCCTCTCAATGATGAACATACCTATATTTACTTATATACATCCCTGTAATTCTGAACCCATGGAGTCCCTGTCCAGACCCAATTCCCCATTCTCCACCATCCACTTCTTCATTTCCATTCACTTCAACACTTTCTCCCCAGATCCATTTCATTGTGTGCTCTGGAATACATGTTCAGTAGACAATAAACCTCTTTTCATCCTAAAATCTTTTCTTCTTCCTTTTCTTCTAGCAAGCATCAAGACCTCTTTGGTAACCTAGCCTCCTTGACCACCACCCTTTACAGTATTGGTTCCATTTTCAGTCATTCCTTTCATGTCACTAGTTGAGGTAGGTGACTTGGAATACCACTTGCTCTTCATTGTCACTTAAAGATTCATTCTTTATCTTTATTACTCAGTAATCTCTCTTCTTTAAGTTCCATGAAATCCATACCTAACATACAATCAAATTCCTTATATCTCCTGTCTACCAACTTCCAGGTCAGTCCCTGTCCTTTCTAAGCAAGTACAAGGAATAGAGAGGGAATTAGTGTTTGTATAGCAACTATCATGTGCCAGGCCCTTTACAAGTGCTTAAAAAAATTATCTTATTAGACACAACAACCTCACAAATTGGGTGTTATTATTATTTCCATTTTATAGTTAAGGAAATTAAGAAAAACAGAGATTAAGTGAATTTCCAGGGTCAAACAGCTAGTTTCAGTACTGGGTTCAGTAATGACTCATAATGTTCTCTCTCCCATAACCCTTTTCTCTCACTAGGAAAGTGTGTGTGTGTGTGTGTGTGTGTGTGTGTGTGTGTGTGTGTGTTTTAACCTACTCATTTTTTTAATATTAGGGTGTTTAAGAGGGATATAAAATAAGTTTAGGATAATAGGGAGAAAATAAGGGAGGAAATTTTAGAATGGTAGGAATAAGAGGGGAAGGGGAAAAGTTAAGGAAAAGAAGTATGCTAAGAAGGAAAAGAATAAATTAAAAGATGGCAGAAAATCCACAAATAGTAATTACAACTTCGTCAAAAATGCAAGAATAAAGTAAGTCATTTCTCAATTTGATAACTGGTCAAAGACAGTTGACAGTTTTCTAGACAGTTTTCCAATGAAGAGATAAAAGCAAGTTTTAGTTATATTAAAATGTTCTAAGTCATTGTTGATTAGGGAAATTCAGATTAAAAAAATCTTGAGATATCATTTTAAAACCACCTGTTTGATATATATATATATATATATTTATATATATATAATCTCTATCTCTATCTCTCTATCTCTCTATCATCTCTATCTCTATCTCTACTTCTCTCTCTCTATCTATCTATCTATCTATTTGTATATCTATTACTGTCTAATGGTTGCCCTCTTTTAGGTTGGTTAGGTGATGTGGAGGGAGTAGAAAAAGTAGAAATTTACATCATGATTTTGTATATATTTGAGAGGAATAGTAAGTTTTGTCTATTAAAATTGCTGGTTCATCTTTTGTTATCATGCCATCTTATGGAAATGCTTATTTTTATTAGCATAACTTAAAAATTATTAGATTGTTAAATCTTCAATTAGTTTTAAATATGTTTATTTGGTGCTTTATTAAATATAATTTTTTTCAATATAATCTGAAAAGATGCATTTAATATTTCTGCTTTTAACTATACATTTTTTATGCCCTAACATATGATCAGTCTTTGTAAAGGTACCATGAAACACTGAGAAAAAGGAGTATTCCTTTCTATTTCCATTCAATTCTTTACAGATATCTAGCTTATCTAAAAATCTATTCACTGCTTTGATATTTCTTTGTAATTATATTTTTCTAGCCCTTAGAGGACACAATTAAAGTTTCCCACTATGATAACAACCAGTATCTACCTATAAATCATTTAACTTTTTTTTTAAAAATTCAGATGCTATAATATTTGTACAGATATATTTCATCAAAATGAAGTTACTTTGTTTATCTCTTTAAATTAATTTTATTTTAGTCATAACTTTGTCTGGCTAAATCTATCTTCCTCAGGATGCCTTTTCTAACCCCTCTTAATCTAGTGCTTCTATTAATTATTTACTATATATTCTGCATATAGATTTGTACATAATTTTGTCTCCCTCCATTAGATTATGAACTCTTTGAGAACAGTGTCTGCCTTGTACTTCTCTCAGTTTCCCAAGCACTTAGCACAAGACCTAGCACATATCAGGTAATTAATAAATGCTTATTGACTAACTTATTAGATTTGGTCCTTAGATAATTGTTTGCAGATCTCTGTTCTAAGCCAAGGATATTTATATATCTTAATATTAATGTATATATATATATATATAATATATATATATTTCTACCTGAAGTTCTCTAAAAATGTAATTAATTTTCTTAAAAACATAATTTTATAAGATAAACTGATAATTTATTCTCTTAATTTGATCATTTCTAAAGTTTTCAATAGGGAGATCAGAATCTTATCTACAATTTTTTAAAGAGCTGCCTCTAGCTCTGAGAGGTTAAATGACTTTCATAGGACCAGAAACAAATGTTTCAGGAGCAGAAATTAAACTGCTTTTATTTTTTTGTTTTTTTGGTTTCCAGTCTAGCATTCTACTCACTGTGTCATATTGACTTCTTTTTCTATATAGCGTTCCTTATTTTATGCAGTACTGTCTCTGGCATTCTCAGAAACAGATAAAAAAAAAGAAATTCCTAATTAGTCCATCTCTCCTATTAATTTTTCATAACACACCATTAGTTCAGAGTCAAACACTATTGCTCTTAGTAGAATACGTGTTAATTTGACTCAATAAAGATTGTTGGCACCTCCTTTTACTGTTGGGACAACTCCAAATATTTCCCAGAAAGAAACATTGTACAGCTAATTGCTCACTATGCAACCTAGGGATGAAGCTAAAAAAAATCTGGAATAAAACATTTAAATAGTTAAATATCAACAAAAAATAAAGACTTCGTGAAGGAGTGTTTGTGTTAGAATTCTTTTAGACTATGAATTATTTTCCTTTCTTTAATCTTTGGTTGGTTGAAAAGTCTGACTTTAAAAAAAAAATTCCTATTCTACCTTTACAAGTGTCCCAGTGTTCTAATTTTAAACAATTCTGCTTAGTCTAACTAGAGATTACAAAACTTGTTCTCATTCTAGATTAATTCCTCAGATAATTGTCATTAAAACATTCACTTCCCTGAAGAGTTTGGCAATGACTCAAGATACAGTGTGTCATAAGTTCTCTGTAAAACATCTTCCCATTTTGATTGAAAATTTAATACACTCGAAGTAGTTCAAACTTTTTTGCTGACAGGGTGGACCATACTTTCCTTGATACTCTCATCTCTCTTATTTTTCTTGACCTATAATCTCATAGATAAACTCTGAACATATAGTATTCTGATTATGTTAGCTTCTAATAAAAATGACTGCTATGGTATACTGGCATTCTGGGTCTTCCACAATCTATTCAATTTACTTTTGCTCCTTTATCTCATAGTATTGCCTTTAATGTACTTTATTACAACCAGACTGGAATTTTCTCTGAACCTGTAGACAGCAGAGGGTGTGTCTATAAAATGCATGTGTCTTCATGTTTGAGAAGTCCCTAGTATCATAAAATTTATGTCTATTCTATGAATGTGGAATGCTACATATAAATACTAATCTTAGAGTTAGATGGAATCTCAATGTGAAATAGTGGTTTGACTCACAACAAGCCTATAAAATAGGTAATAGATCTATAATTGTCCCTATTTTACAGAGAAAAATGATTCAGAGAATTTGTTATCCAGATATTACATGAGAGCCCAAATTCAGACTCAGATCTTTTGACTCTAAAGTTGAATTGTCTCTTCCTTTTCCTACAATGCACTTTATGATGTTTGAGTTTATCTTACTATATAGTAATGCCTTATCTTGGTGATCTTGATACACTGAATGTAATCTGTACCCAGTACCCCCAGAATTCCTAGAAAATTTTACCATATTTAAGAAGCATTTAACCAAGGGCAGTTAGGTTGCACAGTGGATAGAGCACCAGCCCTGGAGTCAGGAGTACCTGAGTTCAAATTCAGCCTCAGACACTTAATAATTTCCTTGGGCAAGTTACTTAACCCCACTGCCTTGCCAAAAAAAAGAAGCATTTAACAAAGAACAATTATAATTAATTTGTATAATTTGATCTAACTCATGAAATAAAATGCTCACAAATTTTATTTTGATTCCTAAAGATGCTTCAAAGATCTCATCCTCTTAAAAAACAAACAAAAAAAAGATGTCAGAAAAATTAATTGAAGTTAGTTTTTGTGGCACTCCTTTCCCTCAGAAAACTGAGCTAGTACTTAAGGGTGAGTAGAGAGCGATAAATTGTGTAACAGATTATGAAATTGTTAAGAAAGTATATTTGTAGAGTATTGATTGTTATACAGTGATAAATAGTTTAATTGTTCCAGGAAATCAGTTGTGTATTTCTTTGTTCTCTTGATTAGCCTATAAATAAATGGTGAATGATTCTTAGAAACCTGCTTTTATTTACTCTTCTAATCTACTGGCTCAGTTGAATTATTTTATCATTTTTGTGAAGAAAGAACATGGGTTGAATGTACAGTCAGTCCCAATTATACATTTCTATCAATCCAAGTCATGCTAATAATAAAAAATTCAATGATTTTTGAAAAATCAGTATGGGTCATGTTTCCAACAAAGGAAAATATAATCCCACCACACTTTAGTAAATCTTTATGAGTTGTGTCAAAAAAATCACTTAGTGACCATTGTTTTAGTAAGGTACTCCACAAATAGACAAACTCATTTTTGTACCTTTCCATTTTTATAACACATGCTAAAGATCAAGTTCTATTGAGCCACTTCCATTCCAAAATAAGGCACCAAAGTAAATTTATACACTGATTATCAGAGGGGCATTTATGAAAGTGAAGAAAACCTTAAAGACATTTGGAAACTCCAAATTCTGGAGACTCCTTAAGTGTTTACCATATTTTTGGTCAATTATTCAGTTCCATATTCTTGATCTCTCAGATTTTTGAAAATTTGTAAGAAACTTCTTTCAGGGAAACAAATACTAGATTGCATAAAGTCTCAACCCATCATAAGGACAAGGAAAGTTTCTCAAGTTTATTCCCCAGTTATTCTTTTCATTAATTATCTTTCCCCTTCCTCCCCAACTCTCAGCAGCTTAGCCCTATTCCTATTTCTGTATACAGCACAAAGAATCTATAAGCATTTAGACCAAAACCAAAAAAACATTATTCTACATTTCTGTATGCTTTTAGAGAAGTTACTTATTCTCTCTGAAGGTTTCTAATATGCAAAATGCATCTTCCCTAACTGAAATGCATTACTACTACCTTCTTATTTACCCCCTTAATTCAGAAACTCAAGGATTAGTTTAATAGGCAGTACACATAGACACACACACACAAACACACACACACACACACACACACACACACACACACCAATGGCAGCAGAAAATGAGAAAATTTAGATAAAGGAGAAAAATAATTTTCGAAGAGATTTAGGTTTCTCAAAGAAAAAGAATAGATATTTTTGGATAAAAGAAAGATAAGGTGGGGTTGAGAAAAGCAAGATAAATTATGGAGGTTCTATTTTAGAGACTTCTTTCTACTTATTTTATTCTTTCTCCACTTATTTTATTCCTTCTTTTCTAAGAATTGGAACACCAATTTTTACTGCTCTTTATGTAATAGGAAAGAGATTGTCGGAAGAGCAGAATGATTAAAAAGATTTAAAAAACAGAAGCAGCAAGAAATCAAATAATCCCAGAAGCATTTGCGAGTCAACTAAAAATACTCAGCAAACATTTATAAAAGTTTACTGTGTACAGAGACCTATAGTATGTGGTACAGAAAATAAAAGTTTTAGTTAATACACAATCTAGAGTACCTTAATGGAATTAATCATCTAATAGTGAAGACAATTGTAGATAATTAAAATATATGGAAACATCTTACCAAAATGAGAGGGAAAGACTCACTAAGAATAACCTCTCCAATTCAATTCTTTGACTTAGAAGTCTGAATTAGATAAGCATATTGGATTTTGCTGTTGGTGTGGGCATTTATTTTTCAAATTAAGAGAATATTAAATATACAGTTAACATTTAGATTTTACAAAAGAGAATAGCACATTAATTTGACTATTAGAATCTAAACATTTTTAAGGAATGAGTTGGCAGCAATTCTTTCAGTTTTAGTTTTCCTTAGCAAATAGTGAAAAATTAGTTTACATGTTTCTCTGATTATGTTTAGCTTTTTTTACTTGTGTGTTCTGCTGTGCTTCTTATTATGTTAAAGACCTCCATAAAAGTCTATTACTGTTATCATCAACTATGACTCAAGTCTTTGAATTCTTTATAATTTATAACCTCTGGATCTATTAGGAGACACTGAAATTAGTTTTGTTGCTAGTTGTGTTCTTACTCACAAAAAGAAAACATTGTTACTTAGGCAGATTTCCTTGTTATTGTTAAATTCATCCTGTTATTGAAAGGTATAATTGGCTTTGTATTAGACTCAACTTCCCAGAATAATTTTCTCTACTCAATGAAATCAGAATCTTATAGCATAGAAGATTATCTCTTCTATCTCATTTTCCCTTTTAACTCCTTCAGACGCCCACCTGTCACCCATTTCTATAAACCACTATCATTATAATTCAGATAACAGTCTTATTTTCTACTCCTCACAGGGATATTTATGTTTTAGAAGACAAAGAAATCTTTAAGATACAAATAGATAAATTGGCACTATGGAAATATCAGACCCCATGTCAGTGGAAAATAGGTAGGACGTCTTTTAGAATCCTTCAGATCCTACAAATAAGAGATCTTCTCTGTCTTAAGATGATCCTTATATTCTTTTAGCTAATTGTGAGATCAATTTTAGCATTTTATATTCATTTTATATTCAAAAACCTTTATAATATAGGTCATAGACCCAGAGATATAACCAGAGATATAAAGCAATACTAGACCTTAAAGGCCATCTAGATCAACTTCCTCATTTTCCCAGATGACTGAAGTGAGGTCCAAGGAAATTCAGTGACTAGCCCTCAATAAAGGTAGTGTTAGATGTGAAGCTGGAATCTACCTATTTGAAAACAATTATGATGATGAGAAGGAAATATTTAGCTTAATAATTTATTCAAATCATGTTCTAATGTTTGTAGACTGCTTCAGCAATGGTGAAAGCTTAATGTATTTAAAATAACAAGTGACACAGACAATAATAATAATAATAATAATAATAATAATAATAATAATAATAATAATGGTTTAAATTTATATAGCACCTTAAATTAAAAGAGTTTTATAAACATCTATGTGATTATTATATTAACTCTGGGAATTACTAATATTCCACTTTAATCTATTAAAAAACCGAGACTTAAAAAGGTTAAGGTAGATTTCCATGATAACACAGCTTATAAATGTTTGGGTCAGCTCTTCCTGACTTTGAATATAGCTCATTAACCACATACAGCACAGTCTTGACATAAGAGAAAAAAATAATAATGCCAGAGTAATAAAATATGGTTATTACCCTTCATCTGGTTTTATTTTTCTTTTCTTTATGTTGAGTGTGCATTACTAAAGCATGAAAATTGTCCTCTAGCCTCTAGAATATTGCTAAGATGAGTAAATCCCTTCTGAGTCATCTATCAGGAATAGAAACTATCTATATCAGATCATACTAGGAAGTTGAAAAACTTAAAAGGTCATTCAACAAAATGTGGAAGTCCTCTCCATATAGCCATATATCCCAAATTTGCATTTTAGTGATGTTATTAGCTAAACTTGTCCTTCTATTGGAAAGAGTAGAATACATTTCATAGATATCAGTCAAGTCTTTACCCTTTTTACTCCAATACTATCTCTAAATGGAGACCTTTCTAATTAGCACTCCATCAGCACAATCACTGACCAGGACCTTTTCTCAATGTCAAAAAAGAGTAGTTAATTTTTATATGGAAATTAGAAATGTATGAATCTAATACAATGAGAGAATGTTGCAGAATTTGCAAATGGGAAGAAGCCTCAAATAGTAATAAAAGTTTCTGACAATCTGAAACTGAAGTTGGACAGCAACATATCTGAGACAGGAACTTGAAAAAATGCATATATTATCTCTAAGTAAATATTTATAGGTCACAATTTTCCCTAGTAAGGAAAATCAATAGCAATTAATGATTGGCATAAAGTTGATTGATAAATCATACTCATAGGTGACTTTCTCCATTCCTCCTTTGTCATGTCATCTACTTGTTATTGGCTAAATGCAAGGAATTAGAAGATTGCTTCTTTAAGCAAATCTACAAAAATACCCAACCAACCAACATGGTATCTTCAACACTTTTCTCCTAACAGAGTTCAACTAAATAAGTTGTTCAATAAAAAAGGAAGCACTGAGTTTACAACTAAGTTTTTTTTCTATTTTGCAGGAAAATGAATGCCATTTGTTTACTTGTGCGAAGTTTTATGGATGGATGAATGAATCTTAGCAAAATATTAACAGAACTCCAAACTAAAATGCCATTGAAATGAAAAGAGATGAATGAATGAAAAATAAATTAAGGAAAAGTCAAGTAACTCATTTTGAGAATCAGACATTCTATAGCCAATGTAAAGTAAAATTTGCTGCTATTCCTTCCTAATAAAAATAGATTAGTTGAATAATTGTTCTTCATCTCAATTGTAGCTTTGAAGAGGTAAAGCTGATTGAGCAAGTACACCTCATTACCTTCAGAACTGGTGTCCTCCAATCATACAGGTTCCCTCTTCTCTCCAAATTTCTTCTCTGCTTTTTCTAGTATTATCTCATGGTCTCATGATCTCCTCTTTTGAATTTCCCATCCATGATTTTCTTACTAACTGAATTTTTATTTGTTGTCCCAAAAGTCTAGCATAATTCTTGCATGTGTCTAAATGTAAACAAATTCATATAAATTGCCCTGATGTTAATGGAAGTGTAGAGACTTTTCAGGTAGTTGAGTTATCAAACTCCCTTTCCCTCTTACATCATATGTCTTCATGCCCTAGGGCCCCCCTGAATTCCTTCAATATATTAAAAAAAACCTTCCCTTCTCCTTTTATCTCTACCCTCACCCATATATTTCATCTTTTGTGTATCCCTATACAATTTTTGTCTTTAATACAATCAGACCACATAATTTTTATAGCAGAAAATGGCAGAAGATTAACCATTCAGGAAAATATTTTTTTAGATTGAGAGTCTCTTCTAGTTTGTATGTCATGCTTATCTTTAAATTTCTATTTCCTTCTTCCTTTTCCTCTTTCTCATCCTTTCTTCTTCTTCTTCTTCTTCTTCTTCTTCTTCTTCTTCTTTCTTCCTCTTCCTCCTATCCTCTTATTCCTCTTCTTTCTTCCTTTCTGCTTCTTCTTCTTCTTCTTCTTCTTCTTCTTCTTCTTCTTCTACTTTTACTTCTTCTTCCTTCCCTTCCTTCCCCTTCTCCTCCTCCTCTTCTTCCCCCTCTTTATCTTTCTTCATTAAGTAACCTAAGAGTACTTGCGTTACCTGGGGCTCAAATAAAACTGCTGGACTTAATGTGGTGAATCTATTTAGATCCTTGCTGATCAGAACACTTGGGTTCAAAAGATGTGACCTCAGCCTCCCTGACATTTTAGATTTACTATACTCAGTTCACCCTTCATTTCTAAACAAACTTCTTCCTGACCACAGATGAGTCTCAGGTCCTTGGTCTTCCCATCTATTTCCCTTTCCAGCCTTCAACAACTGTTTGCTTATGAAAACTCACGGTGGACAAATTATCAAATAATGATCTGGAGAAAGACAAATCTGGGCTTCTGATGAGATTCTGTTCACTTGGAGCCTCTTTTCCAATACTAATGTCTTAAATATTTTCAATTATGTTGGTAAAATATAGTAACATTTTAACAACACTAAAGCAGTTCAATACTTTAGTGGGGAAAATGATCAAATATGGGACTGTCAAAAGAATATAGAACTTTACCACTGAACTTGGAGATATGCATTTTCAAATATCAACTCTATTACTTATTCACTGTGTAACCTGAATTTCACATAGAGAAGTGAATTAAGAATGAAAAGTGACATTATAAATTAGGAAACAAATACAGAATGGGTTACCTTTCATATCTAAGAAGAGGGACAAGATTCATGACCAAATAAGAGTACAAGAAAATCACAGATGATAAAACAGATAAGTTTATGATACATTTTTAAAAGTTTTCGAATGAAAAAAGCTAATATAGTTGAAATTAGAAAAGAAATTGGGGCGGCTAGGTGGCCTAGTGGATAAAGCACTGGCCTTGGAGTCAGGAGTACCTGGGTTCAAATCCAGTCTCAGACACTTAATAATTACCTAGCTGTGTGACCTTGGGCAAACCACTTAGCCCCATCTGCCTTGCAAAAACCTAAAAACAAAACAAAACAAAATATAAAAAGAAATAGATAAAAGTAAGTCTTTGCAACAAATTTATCCCATAAATAACCTGTAGCTAAAACTATATAAGGGACTAACTAAGATGTCTAAGTACAGAAACCATTCCCCAATTCATAAATACTTAAATGATATAAATAAAAACATTTCTAATTTTTGATAGATTTTTATTAATGTTTAATTGAAGGAAGCATGGGGAGGTAGAATGGAGATGAAGTGAATTGAAAAGTTAATTGAAAAGAAAAATTTGATTTATGCAAATGAGAAGTTTGAACAGTATAACCATTCATCTCCTTTCCAGTTAAGAACCACTGAATTAGCTCAGTCACAGTGGTTGGACTGAGAAATACCTTATTAATTTAGTCAATCAGCTATATAATCCAATTAAGAAATCAACATTAAACTGTTGACAATGACCAAATGTGGTAACAAAGACCCAAGAACATATACTAGTCTCTCCTCACCTGTAATCTACCACATGTTGAAGATCCAGCTTCTTGAGATTTTCATTAGAACTGATTAAAAAAGGTTCATTTGCTTCAGTAGTTCTTGCATACTTTTAGTCCACAATGACTGACTTTGTAATTGGGAAGATTTTCCCCAAAATGAAATTTTCCTGGAAATGTTTCTCAAGATGCTTATATTTCTAAAGTCCTAAAAAATATACATTATTTAATTTCTAAAAATTTTTAGACATTTTACAACATTGTGAAATGACATTATTTCATTAAGTATTGCTATCATATACTGAATAGAAATGAATGATTCTTATGAATATTAGAATATTAGAAAATAGAGACATTCTTTAGTTACTGGGAAGATTCTTTCCACAGCATTCCAAGATTGGTTTGTCTCCCTTTGTTTATCTATTTGGAAAAATCACTCTCTCTGCCTTTTTCTTGAATTCCCTTATTTGCATTCAGTATGTTGCACTTTTTAGATCTATTTGAAAAAGTTCATCATTCTTTTTCCTTCTTTTTTACCTTGATTCTCCATTTTCCAAATTCTTCTTAAAGTCATAAAAATTTTACTATTCATTAAACAACTTTTTGGAGATTTATGGAGTCTTTTTTCCTTTTGATTTTAGACCTCCTATTTTACTAACAAAATATTTGCACTACTCAAGATAGAGTAAGTAGTTCATAATATACAGAGCTAATTTTGGCATGGAATTTGGCATGTAGTATCCTATCATTGGCAACAACATCACTCAAGTTATAAAATAAACTCCCTTAATCTCAGCAGAAAGTTAATGGACTAAAGGTATGGAATGAAACCTGCATTTCTAGATATGATTATCAATTTTCTTTGATTTACTATATCTATTTCTTAAAAAGCTCCTCCATATTGATGGTGGGAGGTAGAGAACAAATCTAAGAAAAGTAACTGTTGGAAAAGAAAAAGAACATGAACGAAACACTTAAAATAAAACAAAAACAGTATTAACAGCAAAAAAGATATAAAGTAAAGTTTAAAAAATAGTTCAATGAGGGACTTCCGACCAAGCTGGTGGAGAGAAGACAGGTAGTTTGCTCTCCTGATCTTCCCTCACATATAATATGAAATAAACCTTTTAACAGAAATCTAATCAAAGAGAACATCTACCTCAAGATTTGTCTTCTGGGATTGGTGGTGAGCTCCATTGCAGAGCGCAGACTCTGCCAGGAGCACAGAGCAGGGTGAGAGCCTGAGAGCATGAGAGCAAGACTGGCCTGATTGGCTGCAGGGGCAGGGGCCAAGTGGAGAGCAGAGGCATTGGTTGTGGCACTGAGAGTCTGGAGCTTGCTGGCAGGGCTGCAGGGTGAGTTACAGTGCAGGGGAGTTGCAGATATCCATCTCTGGACTCCTCTCTTCTGGAGGAACTCAGAGTCCATAACACAATTACAATCCACCTCTGCCCCAGGTAATGTTTGAGCAACAGAGCTCCCTCAGCTGTGAATAGGGAGAGCAATTACCTTGCCCTAGGGCAAAGCCCACAATTGTTCAAAGATAAAAATATTCAGAAGCTTTAACCACCCCCTTCAGGCCAAGGGAAATGGCCTCAAATCAAGGTCACAGACACTCCAGAGAAATCAACCAACACAGCCTACTGGTCCACTCACTTGGAGTTACTAAACCCAGTGAGTAAAGCCTCTAGGGATCTCAACACCAAGCCTTTGTGAACCAGCCCCTCCCCAACACAAGGTCTTAGGAAAATGAAAAAGGTCAGAGAAAAGGAGGGTCCGTAGAAAAATTTCTAGAAGGTAAAGAACCTCAGAGAGATCTAGAACCTCTGAGGAGAATATAATCTGCTCTCTAGCACAGAAATACTTCCTTGAAGCAATCAGGAAAGAATTTAAAAAGTAATTGGAACATTTGGGAGAGAAAATTAACATCTTGCAAGCAAGAAACCAAATCCTTGGAAACTACAATTGGACAAATGAAAAAAAGAAAATAATTCTCTCCAAACCTCAATTGTTCAAATGGAAAAATTTCAAAATTTGAATTGACCAATTGGAAAAGGAGTTGTAAAAGGTAAATAAATAAAATTCTTCTCTAAAAAAAGATGGAAGTCTGTGGAAATTAATTATTTCATGAGATAGCAAGAGTCTGTTAAACAAAACCAAAAAATAAAAAAAAAACAATAGAAGAAAATGTAAAATACCTCATCAGCCAAACCACTGACCTTGAGAATATATTGAAAAAGAATAACCAGAGAATTATAGGTCTTCCTGAGAACAATGAAGAGGAATAAAGCCTGGACTTAATATTACAGGATTTAATGATGTATAACTGCCCTGATATCATGGAACCAGAGGCAAAATATAGTAATTGAAAGAATAAATTGACCCCCTCTGGAAAGAGATCCTAAAATAAAAACACAAAGGAATGTTGTGGCCAAATTCCAGAACTATCAAATAAAAGAGAAAATCCTGCAAGCAGCCAGAAAGAAACAATTTAGATACCAAGGATTACACAGGACCTGGATGGATCAAACATTAAGGGATCAAAGGACCTGGAGTTAGATATTCTGAAGAACAAGGGAGGTTGGAATGCAGCCAGGAATCCACTACCCAGCAAAGCCAAGCCTTCTCTTGAAGGGGCGAAAAGATGGACATTTAATGAAATGGGAGACTTCCAACATTTTCTGATGAAAAGACCAGAGATAAATAGAAAATTTGGACATCAGATAGGAGGCTCAAGAGACACATGAAAAGGTAAAGAAAAAGGGTTAAGAAAAAAATTGCTACCAAAAAGATGAAACTGGTTATATCCCCACAGGAAGAAAGATTCTAATACTGAAAATTGTAACTCTATTAGAGATAATATACTTAGCCAGAAGTGATTGACACTCATGACTTTTCTGTGAATCAGATAGAATGATTTAAAAACAATAGCTCCTTAAAAATGGGGACAGTAGGGGCAGCTAGGTGGCACAGTGGATAGAACACCAGCCCTGAAGTCAGGAGTACCTGAGTTCAAATCTGACCTCACACACTTAATTACCTAGCTGTGTGGCCTTGGGCAAGTCACTGAGCACCATTGTTTTGCAAAAATCTAAAAAAAGGGGTGGGGGGACAGTAAGGAGATGAGAGGACTGAGGAGATTGAATGGGGTAAATCTCATTACATTAAGAGGTGCAAAAGATCAATTATAATAAAGGGGAAGAGGGGAGGAGGTGAAAACCACCTGAATCTTCCTCTCATCAGACTTGGCTTAAAGTTAATTTACACACATACACACACACACACACACACACACAAACACACACATACACACACTGACTTAAGTTAAGAAACTTAGCTTGCAGATATTCAAAGGGGGGAAGGGGAGGGGGACAGGGAGGGGGGGAGAAAAAAGGGAACTAATAAGGAAGGGAAGGAAGAAGGGGAAAAGAGAAAGGGGAAAGAAAGGGGAGGGGTAGATATGGGAGGGCAAACACACTGAAGATGGTAGTATTCAGAAACAAAATACTGGCAAAAATGGATAAAGGGAAAAAAGGGGAAAAATCCAAACAGAAGGAAGAAAGTATGGAGGGCAATAAAGAGTTAAAAATTATAACTTTGAGTGTGAATGGGATGAACTCTCCCTTAAAAATTAAGTGACTAGCAGAGGGGATTAGAAACCAGAATCCTACAATATGCTGCTTACAAGAAACTCATTTGAAGCAGAAAGATACATATAGAGTAAAGGTAAAAAGGTAAAAAGGTTGGAGCAAAATATATATCCTTCAGCTGAAGTGAAAAAAAAAACAGGGGGTAACAATCCTTATCTCAGACAAAGAAGCTGCAAAAATACTATTAAAAGAGATAAAGAAGGAAACTATATCCTCCTAAAAGATAGCATAGATACCTAAACCAGCAAGAGTCAAAATAGAGAAAGGAAATTATAGACCAATTTCCTTGATGAATGTAGATGCAAAAATCTTAAATAAAATCTTAGCACAATGATTACAAGTTATCACTAGGATAATATACTATGACCAAGTAGGATTTATCCCAGGAATGCAGGGTTGGTTCAATACTGGGAAAACTGTTGGAATAATTAATTATATCAATGAAAAATGTATCAGAAATCATATGATTATATCAATAGATGCTGAAAAAGCTTTTGACAAAATACAGCACCCATTCCTATTACAAACATTAGAGAGTGTAGGAATAAATGGATTGTTCTGTAGAATAATAAGAAGCAGTATCTATTTGAAACCATCAACAAGTATTATATACAATGGTGATAGGCTAGAGGCATTCCTAATAAGATTGGGGTGAAACAAGGATGCCAATTATTACCACTACTGTGAACTCATTCAACCTTTCTGGAGAAAGATTTGGAACTACATCCAAAGGGCAACAGAAAATGTGCATACCCTTTGATCTAGCAATACCACTACTGGGTCTACACCCTGAAGAGATTATGAAAAAACGTAAAAGCATCACTTGTACAAAATTATTCATAGCAGCCCTGTTTGTGGTGGCAAAGAATTGGAAAGTAAGTGAATGTCCCTCAAATGGGGAATAGCTTAATAAACTGCGGTATATGTATGTCATGGAACACTATTGTTCTATTACAAACCAGGAGGAATGGGAATTCAGGGAAGCCTGGAAGGATTTGCATGGACTGATGCTGAGTGAGATGAGCAGAACCAGAAAAACATTCTACACCTTAACAGCAACATGAGGGTGATGATCAAACTTGATGGACTTGCTCATCTCATCTGTGTAACATTCAAAGAAAATTTGGGGCTGTGATGGAGAATGCCATCTGTATCCAGAGAGAGAATTGTGGAGTTTGAACAAAGACCAAAGAATAATACTTTTGATTTAAAAATAAGATATATTATTATGTAATTTTGCTATCTCTTATACTTTATTTTTCTTCCTTAAGGATATGATTTCACTCTCATCATATTCAACTTAGATCAATGTATATCATGGAAAAAATGTAAAGACTGCCTTCTGTCGGGGTTGGGGGGGAGGAAAGGATGATTAGGGAAAAATTGTAAAACTCAAAAAAATAAAATCTTTCTAAAAATATAGTTTGAAGAAAGATAGCATGGTGAAATGGATAAAAAGACAGAATCAAAACAAGGAAAACCTGGTTTTAAATTCTGGATGTGTGATTCTGTACAAGTCATTGAATCTGTCAGAATTTTAAAAAAACATACACATTAACAATAAAGATGTTAATTTGCAAGTATTGAGACAGTTTCCTAATGCTGAACTTCTTTATATCAGTGAAATCATGGGTTCCCTCTCTATTTTTTTCAATTGATTTTCTATTTCTCTTCAATGGATAGGAATTAAATAATCCTAATTTCTATCACATAAATCAGTACTAATTCTTGATAGAATAGGAATATAGACACAATAGTGTGAGATTATCTATGTTAAGACATGTATTGTTAATTTAATCAAAGGATCCTTGATGAAAGACTCTGTTAAAATAGTTTTCAACAATTTCTTAATCAACCCACAGAGTCATTAAGAACTACAAAAAAATAATAAAAAGCAGAATCATAGAATCTGAAACCCTAAAGCAACTACATTGAAAGCCATATAATTCCATCCATTTGAAAATAAGAATTATATCTACAAGATATTCTAGATATAATATATTTTAATAAAACATTAGTGAAAATATAAATCTAAATGTTAAATGTATCAAGACTCCGAAATATCAACTAAAGGAAGTAGTTAGAAATAAAGTCATACCTTAAAGGGAAAAGGAACAGTTTTCCATGATAAATATACTTGTAAAAATTATTTTACTCACTCTCTAAGTACAGCTTAATTCCATTCCAATGATTCTCAGGACAATGAACTCTTCAATTTTTCCCACTATCTTTTTTTTAAGGTTTTTGCAAGGCAAATGGGGTTAGGTGGTTTGCCCAAGGCCACACAGCTAGGTAATTATTAAGTGTCTGAGACCGATTTTGAACCCAGGTACTCCTGACTCCAAGGTCAATGCTTTAACCAGTATGCCACCTAGCTGCCGCCCCCCCCCCCCGCACTATCTTTAAGAAAAGTAGTAACTAACTTTTAGTAAGCAATCTGAATAGAAAAACCAATATCTAAAGTGATTTGGAGGGGGCATTCATATGGGCACATGGTGCAATTTTAGATGCACAGATATTATATCTATACAATAAGTGAGTCCCTGAATATCTGGTTTGTAAAGGATAACTAGTTTGAAGAAAAAAATTCCCTGTAGCTACTAAAATGAGTATAAATAAAGATAAAAATATAGTTTACATAGAAACACAACTTAAAAGACCTAAATTCAGAAAATATGATCTACTATACATATAAATGTTATTGGAAAATACAATTTTTGATGGAGATGAATGATCATGGTCAGTCAATAACATTTATTAGTATGTGATAAGCACTGCTATAAATTGGAGATTTTTGTATAAGAAACATTCCTTGCTCTTAAGGAAATCACAACCAAATGGAGGAGACAGCATGGAAAAACTATGGTCACTATATATATATATATATATATATATATATATATATATATGTGAAATTTTGGAAAATTCTCAAAGAGAAGCTATTAACATTAAAAGAGAGGAGGGAAAACCTCATAGAAGGTGAAATTTTAGACATAACTTGAAGGAAGGAAGGGAAGCTAAGAGACAAAGGGAAAAAAAGCACAGAATTACAGGTATGGGGGGACAGCCTACTAGGCTCACTAAATTGACCAGTATGATAAGTGGGTGGGTTAAAAATATGAGGTATGACCATTGATAAATGGTCAAAGGATAGGAATAGACAATTTTTCAATGAAGAAATAACAATTTATAATTGCATGAAAAATGTTCTAAAATACTTATTGATTATAGAAATGCAAATTAAAGCAACCTTGAGATATTGTTTTAACCTTCCAGACTGGTTAAAATGATTGAAGGGTGAAATCAAGAGATTTTGGAAGGTATGTAGAAAAATTGTGACACTTGTTCATTTTTTTTTAGGTTTTTTTTTTGCAAGGCAAATGGGGTTAAGTGGCTTGCCCAAGGCCACACAGCTAGGTAATTATTAAGTGTGTGAGAGTGGATCTGAACCCAGGTACTCCTGACACCAAGGCCGGTGCTTTATCCACTAAGCCACCTAGCCACCCCGACACTTGTTCATTGTTAGTGGATTTGTGAACTGATCCAATCATTTATGAGTGCAATCTGGTGTTATAGGAAAAGAATTATTAACTGTGTATAACCTTTGACTCAAAAATATAATTACTAAATCTATTTCCAAAGATAATTAGGAAAAGAGAAATAAGCTATAGTATCTAAAATATTTATAAAAGTTTTCTTTGAGGTGGCAAAATAAAAAAGGAAATTGTAGGAATGCCTTGAGGAATGGTTCAACTAGTTGTGGTATATGATAGTAATGAAATACAATGCTTTAAGAAATAATGAGCTTAATGATCTTGGAAAAACATGAAAAAATTCGCATAAAATAATGAAGAGCAAAATGAGCATAACCAAGACAACTATGAATAAAGCAATAAAAATTGTTTTATTAATGACTTTGAGCAAATGAGTAATTCTGAATGTTATATATATATATATATATATATATATATATATATATATACATATCCAAATTAACTATAAAGGACATATGAAGAAAAATACTATCTGCATTCAGAGGGGAAAAAACTGATAAATAAGAAGTAAAGAATAATATTATATATATATGTATATGTACTTATATGTATAAATATATATACACATATTTTTTGTCTAATTGTGACTATCTCTAGTGTGATGCGAAGGGAAGAAAATATATTACAACTTTGCTGTATATTTAAAAGGAATAGAAAGTTTAGCAAAGATTTTCAGTTTCATATGCAATCATATTTTTTATATTATCTTTTGGAAATATTTGTTTTATTCCATAAATTAAACAAAAATGAAAAGAATGAGAGTCCAGCTTGTGAATGACTTAGTAAATACCATATAGAGAATTTTATATTTCCCCCGAAGGTGATAGTGAACCATTTGTGTATACTGAATAGGGGGTCTGACACAGTTAGATTTACCTTTAGGAAGATTAATTTGACAGCTAAATGGAGGATGGACAGTGTTAAGGAAGGCTTTGAGAAAGGTAGACTTGTCAAAAGACTTTTTCAATTGTCAATATTTAGGGTGTTGAGGCTTTGTATCAGGATAGAGGAGGTCATACACAGGAGTTGTTACACAGGAAAAATTTGCAGGATTGTACCATATTATATTAAAAAATTAGGAGACGAGGATGAACATTAGGTTGTGAGCTTAATTGACTAGTGGGGGGATGATAATGCATTCAAAATATTAGGGAAATTTGAAAGAGTGGTTTGGGGAGAAAAATAATGAATTGACTTTTAGAAGTGCTGACTTTATTTAAAAAAATGTCTGTTGGACAGCTGATTTGACATATGGGAGGTTAGGGTTGCAAAGTAGACTTGAGAAAAGTCAACATAGAGATGATGTTTGAAGTCTTTGGAACTGTTGATATAATCAACTGATGTTGAATAGAGAGGAAAAGAGAATCCAGAAAAGTCCTGGGAAGCGTGACATACCCCTTCCGCCCACCTTCACTTCACTGAAATCTAATTCATTTGCATGTCATGGTATCATGGTTATTTTTGAGAACAAAGGACAAACAACAACTGGAAAAGAATTGAGGCGATTGGTAATTTTTGAGTAAATAGTTTGGATTAATGATAAGATCAGAAGAGTAGTTAAAGAATGAGAGAAATAATTGGAAGGGGTGACATTAATTTACAGATGATTTTGAGTTTAACCATAAAAAGAGGAGAGATATGTTTTGATAGTTAATGGGGATGGATAATTTATTATGGGTTTTTTTTTGAAGAAAGAAGAAAAATTAATATATTTGTAAGAAATAGGAAAATAACCAGTAGAAAGAAGAAAATAGAAGAAAAGTGAGTAAGTGGAGATAATAGCTGAGGATTATGTTTGGAAAAATGCTTTAGCCACATTAAAACTAAAATCTAATAAGCTGAAGCAACAGTTTGATTATATTCATTCATTGAACTGGTGCTGAGTGAGATGAGCAGAACTAGAAAAAAACTGTACACCCTAACAGCAACATGGGAATGATGATCAACCTTGATGGACTTGCTCATTCCATCAGGGCAGCAATCTGGGACAATTTGGGGCTGTCTGCAATGGAGAATACCATCTGTATCCAGAGAAAGAACTGTGGAGTTTGAACAAAGACCAAGGACCATTAACTTTAATTTAGAAAGAAAAATATCTTGTTGTCTGATCTTCCTGTCTTTTATACTTTATGTTTCTTCCTTAAGGATGTGATTTCTCTCTCATCCTATTCAGTTTGGATTGGTATGCCATGGAAACAATGTAAAGATTGGTGGGTTGCCTTCTGTGGGGGGTGGGGGGTAGGGAGGTAAGATTGAGGAAAAAGTTGTGTGACTCAAAATAAATAAAATCTTTAAGTACAAAAAAGAAAATATTACTGCATAATGTCTAAAGAAAAGAATTTTTATCTATAAAAATAGATCCAATTAATAAGAAAAACAAACTTTGCAAAAGTATGTGTGGCAGCACAAAGATTATTTTCATTGAATGAAGCTGTTTATCAAATTTTGAGCCTTTTATTCCATAGAAGTATTGATGCTATTTACAGCTAAGAATATGATCAAAATGATTCTTAGAGTTATAGGCAAAGCAACTTTGAAGAGCTGCATTTACAGATAATAGAAAGAGATGAGACTTGTTCATATATCTGCAAACCTTTGGGATCACTTTAATGGAGAAATTAAAATTTGCTTCTTTTGACGTTACAAATGAATGAAGCAACAGAGTCAAAAATGCTCATTTCATACATTATAGGAGTCCAGAAATCACAGATTGAAACCTAAAAATAGACCTTAGAAGTCAATCTAGTCTAACCCCTTAACTTTATAGATTAAAACCTTGAGACTCAAGATTAATCAATTTATTCAAAAACAAATAAATAGTATTTCATAGGTAGGATTTGAAAGCAGTATTTCAGACTCTAGAACAAGTGTTCTTTCCATTATACCCTCTATGTTTCTGATGGGTTTTTGAAACTGATGTTAGTGAAGATAAATGAAAAACTTTCAAAATTTATTCATGGACATGTCTCACCCAGAAAATTTTTCAAGGAAGGGAGGGAGGAAGGGAGGGAGGGAGAGAGGGAGGGTGGAAGGATCTGTGTTACCCAACTGAAATGGTTGATTCCCCAGTGGGATAGCTATTAGCACTCACAGGTTGTGGATTGTTGCTTATCCTATGTTGTCAAAGAGGACAATGACATCCAGAATAAGCTGTTATCACTTGCAAGTGAACAGGATTTAAGGGAAATCCCTTAAAAGGGCTGTACAAAGTTAAGAACTTCATTTTCTCCCCCCCCCCCCATAGCCTTTGGGGTCCAGTGGCAAGATGTATATCAGGATTCCTCCCTTCCTTCTTTCCCTCCCTTCCTGCATTCCTTTCTCCCTTCCTACCTTCCTTCTTCCCCTTTCTCCCTTCCTTCCTTTCTTCCTTGACTCCTTCCTTCCTCCTTTCCCTTTCCTTTCTTCTTTCCTTTCTTCTTCACCTCTCTCTTCTCCTTGTATCTACAAGGTGAACAGGTGCTTGCGTGCAAGTGCTCTGCCCAAATGAATATAGATTTTTTTCTTGCTGAAACCTAGTAATTTATCTTGGGGTTTATAGGTTAGAAATATATTTTTATGGACAATATCTTAAACCTAAGTCACTGACTTTCATTGAGCAGCCAATAATAGGCTCCAATCTAAGCCTTACTTGATCATTGTTTAGATAGCAAAGAGTGAGTGTAAATTTCTTTTTTTTTTTCCTGTTTGGACAGAAACCCTCCCAAATTGATTTTATTTATTTAATTTTTGACTAGATAAAAGAAACCACTTTTACCAAGTCTTAATCAATGAATGAGCATTGCCTCAAACAAACTGAGACCTAGGAAAGAACTTAACTAAAAAAAGGCCAAGATGTCTCATTACACCTGGGGTCGTCTTCAATCTTGTCACTGGACCCAAAAGGCTGAAGAGAAGAATTTAAGTAGAGGACTTTGCACAATTCTCTTTCACTTAAATCCAAATCTATTACTTTCAGGTCATCACATCTCCTTAACAACTTCTTTACCAACACATTTGATTTCATCATTTACTGAAAGAAGAAGCAAAAAATAGATCCATAAGAATTCATGACAGGGTATTCTGAGGGTGTTTGAAGAAGTGCTTTCAATTCAAATGTTCACAGGGTTCAAACAGCCAAATATTTATTCATGTCAGATTCACTAAAGACATGATGTTCCAGACAGTCACCTACTGTATAAAGTAACAGCTCATCAGATATGACAGAACATCCAGACTGTCTAGGATGTTTAAAAAAAATGCATCTTTAGGTGAGAGTTGACATGCTTACCTAAATACAAATTGTCAGAGAAATGAAAAGGGCATATGATGTTAAAGCAGAAAGAGTACCACATTTAGAGTCAGAAAAATGTTTTCAAATCCTACTACTGGTAGGTTATCTTTTTCTCTCTCCAGGCTCCGGATCCTCATCTGCAAAAGGAGGATATTGGGTTTCATGTACTATACTGCATGCCATTTTATATGATCTGTGAGCATACTTATTTTAATTTTGGCAAAAAGAAAGGATATGGGAATAGAATGCTATACTCAACATGACTGAAAATGAAAATCCCAATGGCATATCTTTTAGCTTTAGAAGTGGCTTCTGTGTAGTGGCAGACTGGAGAGTTGGTCAGAAAAATGACTATGGCTAATATACAGAAGAACCAAAGTTTTAATGCTCCACTGTTCATATAAGCCCTTCTTTAGTTGTTTTTTCCTTTGCACAGAGAATGGATAGTAGCAATAAGGCTTAAAATTTTCTCTTCACCCAGCTGTTTAAGAAAATACACCAAAAAACAAGTTGTTCATTAAAGTTTCATGAAAGTGATGACAAAAAAGAGGAGGCATGTTTCTATTGATACTTGTTTTTTTCCCCACTATTCTCTTAGTGAGAAAATTAGGATAAAAACAGGGGAGAAATATGGCACCTAAGCTCAGAAGCTAAGAGTTTAGGAGTTATCCTTGTTAGAGAATGCTCCCTATCAAAGTTGTCCATGCACTTTCAATAATCAGTTTGCTTTAAGATATGAGAAAATTGAGACATGATTGCACTGGTTCAACCATTCTGGAGAGCAATTTGCAACTATGCACAAAGGGCAATAAAACTGTGAATACCCTTTGATCCTGCAATATCACTACCAGGACTACATCCTAAATATATAATAAAAAGGGATAAAGACCCACATGTACAAAAATATTTATAGTAGCTTTTTGTGCAGTGGCAAAGAATCAGAAACTGAGATGTCCATCAACTGGGGAATGGCTGAAAAAGTGATGGAATATGAATGTTATGGAGGACTACTATTCTATGAAAATCATGAACAGCTGGAGTTTAGAAAAATCTGGAAAGAATTGCATGAACTGATGCTGAGTGAATTGAATAGAACCATACTAAGAGCAACAGTGTGAGATGGATGCAGTCATGATGGATCAACAGTTCAGTGATCAAGGACAATGCTGAAAAACCTGTTAGGGAAAATGGTATCCACATCCAGAGGAAAAACAGTGGAGTCTGAATGCAAAGCAACAAATACTATGTTCACCTTTAAATTCTTTTGTGTTTTTTCTTTCTTTCACGTGTCTATTTTTTCTTTAGTGCTAATTCTTCATTCATAACACAACTAATGTGAAAACATGTTAAACCTGATTGTACATATACAACCTATATAAGATTAATGGCTGCTATGGGGATGGGGGAGGGAAGGGAGAGTGGTAGAAAAATGTGTAACTACAAAACTTACAAAAGGATGTTCAAAATTATCTTTATACATAATTGGAAAAAATAAGGGCAAAAAAAAATAGTCAGGCAAATCCATTAAACTGAACATGAGGACAGAATTGGATCTTTGTCTCTCTGACTCTAACCCTGGCACCAAACAATACCTTAAAGTATGAGCCTATCTGTCAACAAGAGGCTGTCTCTTTTTTTTCAGGCAGTTGAATATAGCTTATTGACCATATTCAGCAGTATTTCATTCTTTCAGCTGGTCACTAATTTGACTTTGATATTCCAGGGCCCTGCAACCAATTCTTGCTTTGTTTGTTTCCTACTGATATATACGTTTTATATTCTTGTCTTATTTCTCTGTATATGAGCCATTGTCTAACATCCAAATCAGCATTGAATTTCTGGGCCCTAAAATATGATGCCAGATAGGACCCAAATAACCAACCAACTAGTTTCTCTGCTGATGTTCTACCTCTTCCAAGGCAAGCCCAGATTGGAAAGATGTTCAGGATGTTAAGATTTTTGACTAGATTTTTAGATTCTTTGTTATTCTTCACACACTAGCTAAATCCTAAGCTCTTGTACTAGCCTCCTTTAGGACAATGGTTATTGTATACATAATTACAAAAATCCTTCATGGCACAAAGAATTCAAATACTTATTGAGTTTAATAGGATGAGAATCAGTCCATAAGGAGAAAATTGTTCATAAGCTTAACTTCCCACATCAACTTATAAAATGATGGTATGGCTGTGGTTCTTACTGGAACACATAGTACAGAAAACTACGATTGACCAATACAGTCCATAAGGAAGTTGTGTTCAAGAATGTAAAAGTTTTAGGGATACTCTATTCACCTTAAGTAAGAGGTAGGGAGAGGCAATATGGACTAGATATAGGATTTGGGATACAGAAAAACTGGGGTAGAATTCTGGGTCAATCATTTTCCAGTTATATAATAACCAGGGTTATAAATTCCCTCTCTGAGATATGTTTTCTCATGTGTAAAAGAGTATTTCATATATAATAATATTTGTACTGTCTAAAGCATTGTGCTTTGATAACTGTAGGGCAATTAAAAAATAGGATTAGGTTAATTAATGGTTTTTACCTCAATTTTATTATGAGAAAAAACACACTGTACCTCTGTTCATAATTTCTTTGTTACCTCCAAATTATTAATACGTTTGAGCATAGTGATCAGTACTTAATTAAAATAAGGTCTCAAATTCATGCTATTTTCTAAAATTGCTTCTATAAAGCATTTAACTCACAATGGTCAGGATAATCATGAAAAGGAACAAGTAGCACCAATGGTATATTTAATGAAGAATAATGATTTTTAGAAAGAGAAGTGATTAAATTATGCATTAAGTCTACCCTCCAAGACTAACAAAATCCCTCCCATCTGGTGAGACTCCTGGTGAGAAGTAACTGAATTAAAGGCTTAGTTCCCTTGGGGGAAAAATGTGCCCCTACCTTAACCTCGAAAAACTATACATGTATAGTGAGTGCAAACACCATAATGCCTGAAGGTGGATTTAGCTTCCTCCTTTAATTTACCTTAAATCCTCAGAAATACTTTAGAATTTAAGCTCACTTAGAATAGTGATTGTTTCATTATTTGTACTTATATCCTCAGCGTTTAACCTAGTGCCTGGCACTAAAAAAAAAATACTTGTTGAATGATTGATTGCTTATATCACCCTCAAATGTTTTGCCTAAAAGATGTCAATATAACACTCTGATGTACTTTTTTTAGGATACTGAGAAATAGTCAACTAAGTAAAATAATCATGAAAACATTTATTTGTCGCTCTCTGCCCATGTTTATACTCCCAACCAGGAATAGCATCTTTTATTCTCTCCACCTATTGGACTTGTACCTCTGAATTGAAGGTACAGGGTAAGACCTACTTTCCACAGAAATTCTTTCTTGACAACTATGACTAATCTAAGTCTCCCTGCTCTCCACAGCATTTAATATATACAAAATACTTTCTGTGGCATAGTTATATTCTATCTTGTATAGACCTATAATTTTTTTCAGATATGTTCATCCTGCCTCCTTAAGTAGAATGTAAGTTCCTTCAGGTTTGACCACATCTTATAGACCTTTTGCATCATTTTCTTGTTTGTTTGTTTCTTTTAGGTTTTTGCAAGGCAAGTGGGGTTAAATGGCTTATCCAAAGCCAAACAGTTAGGTAATTATTAAGTGTCTGAGGCCGGATTTGAATTCAGGTACTCCTGACTCCAGGGTCAGTGCTCTATCCACTGCACCACCTAACCACCCCCTTTTGCATCATTATCAATTAGAACTGAGTACTGGGCATAGAGTAGACACCTATGGGTACTAAATGATTGAACTGTACTGTTTGTTATCAAGGGACAATCACTAAATGGGCTGATATTTCCTATTATCAACTGAAAATTTGGTCTTCATAAATATGTAGCTAGAGAATCCATGAGCAGTACATCAAGAAAACTAATATAATCTATGTACATTGTCTTTTTATTGTGAGTAAATCTCTCCCTTATCATTCAACTTTGATTTTTATTCTTAAAAGTATATTATTTCTTTCCCAATCACATGTAAATATGATTTTAAACATTCTTTTTTTTTGCAAGATTTTGAGTTGCAAATTTTTCTCCCTCCCTCTTTCCTACCTCTGCAAACAAAGCAATTTGATATAAGTTATACATGTACAATAAAATTAAATATATTTCTACATTAGTCATACTATGAAAGAAGAATCAGAACAAATGGGAAACATAAAACACAATAGTGAAAATAGCATGTCTCAATCTTTGTTCAGACTCCATAACTTTTTCACTGGATGTTAGCATTTTCCAATAGAAGTCTTTTTTAAACTATCTTGGAGAATTGTATTGCTAAGAAGAACTAAATCTATTAAAGTTGACCATTGCAGAGCCAGCTAGGTGGCACCATGGAAAGAACATCAGTCCTAGAGTCAGGAGGACCTGAGTTCAAATTTGGCTTCAGACAACTAAAAATTACCTAGCTGTGTGGCCTTGGGCAAGCTATTTAACCCCATTGCTTTGCAAAAAAAATCTAAACTTTTTTTTTAAAGTTGAACATTGCAGTATGTTGCTGTAATGATGTACAATGTTCTCTTGGTTCTGCTCACTTCACTCAGCATCAGTTCCTGTAAATCTTTCCAGGTTTTTTTCCTGAAATTTGCCTGCTCATTGTTTCTTATAAAATAATAACATTCCATTTCATTCACATGTCATACTACATTCATATGACCATTCCCCAATTGAAGGACATCCCTCACTTTCTAATTCTTTGCCACTACAAAAAGAGCTGCCACCACAAAATATTTTGTACATATATAACCATTGAAATTTGTTGTGTTGTTGTTACTGTTTTTAGTTTCCATTAGAGAAAATGTATTAGAGCAAAAGAGGTGATATTTAATGACTGAGTTTTGGCAGAATAGGCAAACACAATTTTTGATCTGAAAATTTGTGATTTCCCCATAAATATTTGCCAAAGGAAACACCTTTATACTTAATGGTATGTTCTATCATCAACCACCTCTTCATCCTTTAAATTTATAGGAACTAAGTTACTTGAAATCAAAATACAGTCATCAAAACTATATTTAAAAGACAAGGAGATAGATAAACTTTTTTATTGACTTTGGAGGAGGAAATTATTGTATTCAATAAGGTCACTTACAAGATGAAAACTTACCAAATACTTTTTCAAATGTCAAAAAATAAATGCCAAGTGCTTCATCTTGAGTGGTCAGAAAAACTTGTTACACTAATGAAAAAAACTGAAAGAAACATTTTTCCTTATTGATTTTCCTTTGGGAATTTTAATACTTTGTTTTACTCTGAGAAAAAATAAAGTAGATTTGTTTTGAAATGTCTCAAGGCATAAAATTCAAAAATAAACTATAAATATTTTTTAAAAGAAACTAAGCTTATATTCAGATCTGTTTAATGGGCTCATTACAGATTGTACTCATTCAATCAGATTGTATAATGTGTGTGTGTGTGTGTTTGTGTGTGTGTGTGTGTGTGTGTGTGTGTGTGCTTTGGTATGGAGGAAGGTGAATTCTCATTAATGGAACTACCAATGGAAGTTGAAAATGTTTTTTAGATCTTAATAATCTGGGAAACGAAGGTGACTCTTCAATAGTCACAATGGTTATACCATTAAAAGTGAATCAGGGGGCAGCCAGGTGGCGCAGTGAATAGAGCACTGGCCCTGGAGTCAGGAGTACCTGAGTTTAAATCTGGCCTCAGACACTTAATAATGACCTAGCTGTGACCCTGGGAAAGCCAGTTAACCCCATTGCCTTGTAAAAAAAACAAATGAATCAGAAGCATGAATTGAATAAAGGTATTTTAGAACTTGAAGTATTCTCTTTTTTTTCTCTTAATTGAATCATATGTGTCCAGCTAAATGTCAACATCCTTGATTACTGAATAGAAAATAAGTATTCAAATGAATGGGTTTCTTCAGGCCAATGTTGGCATTCCTTCTCTTAGCATTCTATTTGAATATAAAGTTTAGAAAAAGCATTCAGGAAGACATGGATCCCTATAGCTTCCTCTCTAGAATATGAGCTAAGGTCCTTTTAGGAAATGATGTTAAATGATACAATTTTGACCAAAATGAAGACAAATCCCTTTTTGAAATTCTGTCATACTCAGAGATTATTCACTTCAATAAATTCACATAGAAGTGACCACTAGTTATCATATAGTGCAAATAAAGACTAACAATTTTTAGAGAATGAAAATATTATTAAACATAATGATAAAACTATGATGATTTTAACTTAAACTTTGATCATCAAGCCAACAGTACAAGATCTTGTTTAATCTCAGATTTTCTTGGCACAATAGAATTATGGTTTATAATGATTAAAAATCAAGAAAATGTCTTTCTATTAAATGCCCTTCTGCTACTGATTTTAGTTAGGTTACCATGTGCTATTTAGAATCTAGGGTGTGCTCAGTGAAGAGGAGATGAATTGTTATTAGAAATTTCTTGGGGCAGCTAGGTGGCGTAGTGGATAAATCACCGGCCTTGGAGTCAGGAGCACCTGGGTTCAAATCTGGTCTCAGACACTTAATAATTACCTAGCTGTGTGGCCTTGGGCAAGCCACTTAACCTTGTTTTCCTTGCAAAAACCTAAAAAAAAAAAAAGAAATTTCTTAAAAAGTGGCAATACAAAAAGTACATCTCTACAAGTGTATCCTGCAAAAACAAAATTTTTGTTGATCACAATAAGATTTTTAAATAATATATAAATCCATGAAGTCTTAAAATTGAGCAGGAGTTTTATTGCAGTCATTCATTTTCAGTCCTGTCTCTCCCACGTGGTTTCACTTAACTCAGTCTTTTTAATTAAATGATTAAGAAAGATTTAATGGGTATTGCCATTATTGAATGGAATGTTTCAATAATACTTAAAACTGAACTAATCAGCTTCCCCTTCTAAATTTTCTTTTCTTCCTAGTTTCCTAATTTTTGTCATTATCATCCTACTGGTCACTCATGTTCAGAGGTTAACTATTAAATCTTGAACAAGTAATGTCTTGCAATAAATGAAAATATTTTTAGGCTTAATCTCTATTATTAATATTTTCTTCATTGGAGGCAGTTAGGTGGTGCAGTGGATAGAGTACCAGCCCTGGAATCAGGAAGATTTGAGTTCAAATTCCATCCCAGACACTTAATAATTGCCTAGCTGTGTGAACTTGCTCAAGTTACTTAACCCTCTTGCCTTGCAATAAAATTATTTTCTTCATTACCCTAAAGTTTTTTCTACTTTTTATGTTTCATATTCCTGCTTGTGCTCTGATCTGTGAATGACCATAAGCACTCCCCACTGCCCTGGAATTGTGAGGAGGATTCCAACTTTGCTGTGACAGTAAAACTCCTTTTCCTGAGTCTGGGGCCCAGACTGCAGCCTGGGTCTGTGCAAAGGTAAAGCCACAGAACCCTGCCTCAGGGAAAGCCAATAGACCTCTGCAATCTCCCCTGACCCCTTTACTCTTCTTGGGCTGAGCACTTTGGAAGCAGCTTCCAAGTGGCTCCCTGTCAGGGGGCTCTCCAGGTCTATTCCTGGGCCCCCAGACAAAATCTGCATTGAGGCCTGTTCTGGACTGGGCTTCCCACTCAATTCTGGTGCAGCAGAGTTTTCTCTTTGACCTTCCAAGTTGTCCTTGCAATCCCTGGGTAGTGTAACAGACCTTTTCTGTAGATCATCCAAGTTGTCTTGGACTGGAAAATTGTTTCACTCAGTATTTCTGCAGGTTCCACCACTCTAAAATTTGGTTACAGTCATTATTTTTAGGTATTTGAAGTAGTTTGGGGAAGAGCTTGTGGGAATTCCTGCCTACACTCTGCCACCTTGGCTCTACCCTCCATATTATTTTCTTAAGTATTTTTTGTATCTTTTATAAAAAATTTTATTGATACCTTAGAGCTTTTAAACTACAGTCATTTACAGAGTTCTAATATATGTGTGTATATATATATAGACATATATATCACATGGATACACATAATGAAAACTCCTTTGTATCAAAGAGAAACTAATGACCAAAATGTTCACATTTTGCACCTTTAACCTCCTCTTCTCTGCCAAGATGACTGACCAGTTATTAAATGATAGCATTCTTAAAATAATTTCCCACATAGTTGCTGAACTGGGTATTGAATAGAAGACCTACTGTATGTATTTTCTTTGTTCATTTTGCTTCTGTGCATGAATTCTGCAGGGAATTTGTTTCCCTGTTAGATTAGCTCTCAACCATAATCAAACCTAAACACTAGACTGTTTAAAGAAAATAGACAGAGACATAGGCCAGAACTTTTGCCTTGCATTGATTAAATTTCTGTGTACAAAAGTACAAAGATACTCTCCTTTTATCTTTCTAGAGTTGTAAATTGCTATAATCTTCTTTATTAATAGCTATAAAATGTGAACACGTGAATCTACATGCAGAGGATATTACGACCTTATTTTTATTATTCCTGAGTACTTACATGGTCCATTAACACTGTCTCCTTTCTTTGGAGCTCTTTATGCTTTTTCCAAACATGATCAAAATTATTACTTTATTTAATTCTCACAATAGATGGGGTGTATAACATAACCTTCCTTTTATGCATGAAGAAACTGACCTAATTGAAAGGTAAAGTGAATGGATTGAAATCCAAATCATTGGCAAGAACAGATTATAACCTAGGTCTATTGATAAGCAAGGATTATTTCCATATCACCTTGCTCTGTGTAAATACTATCTTTTCTAATATAGTCCTTACAAAGTACAGTGCAGAGAAGACGGTTATGTTGTTAGATGAACATTTCTAAAGTTTTTATACTTTTATTTTTCTTTTAATAATGTATCTTTATTCCTACACATTAGAGAGACAATCACACAACTTTAACAAGTATGGCATCTTTCATATTTCTGAAATTAGATGCAAATGCAAACCAAAGGCTTTTCTTTGCAAAGCACGGTAAACTGTTCTTCCTAATGAACACTGGGTTTAGAAAATTTTCTGCATTGTGATTATAAAGACCTTCTGGTGAAAATCTCACATTTAACCTGAGAATCCCCTTCCCCGCAACACACACACACACACACACACACACACACACACACAAACACAAACACAAACAGTACTTAATGATTTCCAAGACAAACTATAAATCTCTTAAATTAGCAATAGCTTTGAACTGGATTCTTTGGACTTTTCCTCTATAGCCATTACATTAAAAAAATAATACCATTGCTTTACTATGAATGCAACTAAAAATTCAGACAGAATTTGAATTATCCTTTCTGCCACATACAGTTTGTAATTTATGACCAGCACATTGATGGTCTCAAATCAGTCAAGGTAATTAAAGAGCAGCATTGGCATTTATTGCTTTTGAAATCATAAAAATCATGGTTGGTAGCTAGTAGGAGACTTGACAAATTGCAAGGGGGAAAGACAAAGTTAATAGTTCCAAAGTAAGCATTTCAAAGAGAACACATCTCTCAACTAAGCTATTCACAGTTTTGGATTATAAAATATTTGCCTTTTATTACAGATCTCATTTGTTTTAGTGCCTACTCTGGTTTTTTCCTTGGTGCAAAGGAAAAATGTTGAAATCATTTATCAAGTTGATTTGCCTATTATGTACTTATTCAAGCTAATGAAAAAATACCAAGTCTCTGAAAAAAACATTTAAAGAATGCTGCAGAATTCTCCCAACATTTCTTCTGTTTGGAGGATGGGTGGAAGGATAAAGGAGAAGAGAAGAAAAATTAAAAAATTAAGAAAGGTAGAGAGAAGGACAGAAAGATGGGAAGCAATAAAAGCAGAGAAGAAAGGGGTAGGAAGGAAGAAAGGAAGGAAGGAAGGAAGGAAGGAAGGAAGGAAGGAAGGGAGGGAGGGAGGGAGGGAGGGGGGATATGTTAAATATGAGATGATATGATATTCCATGTTTATATTGGTGACACCTGGTTCTATGACCAAAATCAAATGTCTGTTGTCATTGACAAAATTAAAGAAAATATCTGAAATTTTTCTTGAGTTCAGTTGATTTAGTCATTCTGAAGTTAGAATATAACAACTCCTTCAACTCTAATAATTAGTGAACTACATGATTCAAAGAAGGTATTTGACTTAATTAAAATGGGGAGTGCAAAACATTTAAGTTTAGATTATATATTTACATTTGCCACACTGATAAATGAAATAATTTTTGCAAACTCTAGCCTAGTTTATCTCTTGAGGGTAAAAATTTAAAACTACTTCATGCTGAATGGTTGCCATTTTCTGTATTTATAATAAATATTTATTGCATTTATTGTGCATAAGATGCCATGATGATCGATAAAAGTATTTGATCTTGAAATTATTCTGCAATCATATTACCTTCTATTAATTTCATTATTTTCCTTCCTGTTTCTGACTTTCTCCCTTCTTTCTTCTTTTCCTTCCCTCCATTTCTTTCCTTCCTATCACAAATATTCACTTATTATTATAAATAAGCAAATTTATTCCTATAAATTAAAATACCTTTTCATCTCTTCAGTATTGTCCTGATGTTTTTTTTTTCATTTCAATGGGGTTTCAAATTTTTAATCAAGGACTTGGAAATCCTTATCAAATTTCCAGAGAATGGAAAGTTGGGAGAGATGGCCAACACATAGGATAAAAGAATTGGAATCCAATAAACATACGAACAGACCAGAACAATGGACAAAATTTAACAAAAAAATGCTAAGTGGGTTTGAAACTAACTTAAATCACTACACAAAAAAACAAAATGGGAAATAAAAAATTCATGTGGGAAAATACTTGGGAATTTTAAAAAGAACTCATTTATATATCACTTTAAGGTTTATAGAGTGCCCTTCTCACAACAAATTTGATATAGTATTGCAAGTATTATTATCCCCATTTTACAGATGAAGAAATTGAAGACAAAGAAATTTGATAACTTGTTCAAAGTAATAGTTAGCATCAACCACAACTGTCCCAATTCCCATATTTTTTTTTCCTCTAGCACTGTCATAACCCTTTTCAAATCCAAAACAATGCTATGAAGTGTGTAACTCTTTCAGTCCTAGTATTTTCATCCTCAGACCTGAGCTACTCTAATTGGTGAGTGACTCTCAAGATCTTCTAGACTGAATTCAATCATGTCTCTCACTCTATACTCTAGCCACTCTGTGAATAGGCATACCCTTCCATACCATACTCACCAGTTCTGGAGCATCATCAAATGAATATTGCATTGTTACAGGAAAAAGTGCCTCAATCAATGTCTCTATGAATTTCCAAACCAAAATGACCTTCCTTGGATGCCTCTACCATAAGTATACCCTTTCCTTGTCAACTCCTTGAAAGATGGAGTAATTTACTTTTTTTCATTTGTTTTTATAGTGATTTACACAAAATAAATTTTTAACTAAATGGTTTTTCATTCATTTGTTCATCCCAAAGACTGAAATTCCTTTCACTCTACTATGTTGCCTTTCATTTAATGGATTGTAAACTCAATCAGATTCAGAACTATGTATCAAGGAGAGAGTGGGGGGAAGAGAGAGAGAGAGAGAGAGAGAGAGAGAGAGAGAGAGAGAGAGAGAGACAGACAGACAGACAAACAGACAGACAGACAGACAGAGACAGTGACAGCAATAGAGAAAGACAGAGACAGATAAAAAGAGAGAGATAAAGAGATGTAGAGTCAGAGAGTAAAGAAGTAATCTAGTAGTCTAGATTTGTGATTGCAATGATGTTGAACATTTCTTGTACAGAAACTCCTTCACTTCATACACAGCAACATACTCAGCTGTATATACTGTAAGGGAATTTTACAGAGTACGTAAGGAAGGTGACTTTTCAACATTCACATAACTAGTAAATTTTAAAATCAGCTCAGTTTAATAATTTTCATCAACTTGCAATCCTGACTTTTAAAATGAAATGCAGATCTGGGCAAGGGAAAAATTCTTTCATTCTTCCAACCCTATATTTGGTTTCAAATTTGTTTTTTCCTGAGGGACATAGTATGAGTAGAGAGTCAGGGTTGAAATTAAGGAGAATCAGGTTTAAACTCTGCCTTTAATACTTTGCAGGTGACTTTGGGTTCTACTTCTAGATGCTTCCATTTCTTTATCTGTAAAATAGGGAAGTATAACTAGATAACTATTAAGTTATAGTCTATTGCTAAATCTCTCATTCCATGGATTTTTTTATTTCCTTTTTTCCTTCTTTAAAATTTAACAAACTTCGATCAAGTTCTATGTACAATGCATTGTACTGGGCAATGAGACATTTGAGCAGAACAGTAGTTACTGTTGCAAGGTTGGACCAATGCTTGTGGAAAGTGAAAAAAACAAAAGAAAGGAATCAGGAAAAAAAGTAGTGAGTAATCATTAGGAATTTCTGAGTTCTCTAGGTATGATCAAATTCTAGGAGTTGAAAAGGAAAACAACAAGAATAATAGCTCCATGGGTTTATATCCTGAAGAGATGAAGAAAAAGGGTAAAAACATTACTTGTACAAAAATATTTATAGCAGCCCTGTTTGTGGTGGCAAAGAATTGGAAATCAAGTAAATGTCCTTCAATTGGGGAATGGCTTAGCAAACTGTGGTATATGTATGTCATGGAATACTATTGTTCTATCAGATACCAGGAGGGATGGGATTTCAAGGAAGCCTGGAGGGATTTGCATGAACTGATGCTGAGTGAGATGAGCAGAACCAGAAAAACACTGTATATCCTAACAGCAATGTGGGAGTGATGATCAACCTTGAAGGACTTGCTCATTCCATCACTGCAACAATTGGGAGCAATTTTAGGCTGTCTGCAAAGGAGAGTGCCATCTGTATCCAGTTAAGGAGCTGTGGAGTTTGAAAAAAGTTCAAGGACTATTCCCTTTAATTTAGAACAAAACAGATCTTATTGTCTGATCTTTTTACCTCTTAGAATTCTTGTCTCTTCTCTAAGGATATGATTTCTCTCTCATAACACCCAATTTGGATCAAGGTACAACATGGAAACGAAGTAAAGACTGACAGATTGCTTTCCTTGGGTGGGGGAGGGAAGTAAGATTGGGGGGAAAATTATAAAACTCAAATAATATCTTTAATAAAAGTTAATAAAAATATTTTTAAAAAGAATAATGACTCCATTCCCCAATTGATAATTTGTCAAAGAATAAGAACAGATGATTTTCAAATGAAAAATTAAAGCGATATATAATCATATGAAAAAATGCTCCAAATCATTGTTGTTTGGAGAAATACAAACTAAAACAACAATGAGGTATTATCTTATACCTATCAGATTGTCCAAAATGAGCAAATAGGAAAATAAGCAATGTTGGAGAGGTTGTGGGAAGATTGGGAAATTGATGCATTGCTGGAAGAGTTGTGAATGAATCCAACCTTTCTGGAGAGCAGTATGCAACTATCCGCAAAGAGCAATAAAATTGTTTATACCCTTTGACCCAGCAATCCCAATTCTAGGTCTATATCCAGAAGAACTTATATAAAAAAGGGAAAAGTCATACATGTTCATAAATAGTCACAGCAGCTCTTTCTGTAGTGGCAAAGAATTGGAAATTGAGGGGATGACCATCAATTGGGGAATGGCTAAACAATCTATAGCATATGAATACTATGGAATACTATTGTTCTATAGGAAACCATAAATAGTTGGGCTCTAGAGAAGCATGGAATAACTTAAGGGATCTGATGCTGAACAAAGGGAGTAGAAGCGAGAGAACAATTTACACATCAACAATATTGTGAGATGAACTACATTGATGGAAGCAGCTCCTCTCAGCAGTTCAGAGAGCTAAGACAACTATAGTAGATTGGCTATGGACTATGTTATCTCCATTCAGAGAACGAAAACACACACACACACACACACATACACAAAGAAGAACAACCCTTCAGAATCTATCTAATGAACACTTTGCAAAAATTATCTCATATCTCTTTTCCTTGCTACTAATTCCTAATACTTAAAATAACTAATCTGTTAACATGTTTATCAAAATATGTATACACAATGTTAATGTGACTGCTGCTGAGGGGAGGGGTGTAGAAAGGGGGGGTTCAAGGAAATTTTATAACTTAAAAATATATGTGCATATGGATGAAAATAAATAAATACATCTATAAAAATATAAAGAACTAATGAACTCTGAATGTACTTGAAACATAAAAAAAGAACAATGGTTCCAAGGATTGAAAAATATCAGTCATAAGCATAGTAACTTTCACATACATTGCAACTTATGAGGACACCCTTTTTCTGGAAGGAATGGACTGGGGAGGAGTACATACCAGTGAGTATAAGAATAATCTGACACCACTCCTACAGTTTCTACAGCTCAAAGAAGCATTATCAATGTTTTGCTTTTTAGTGGTGATGCCAAGCCTCCAAGGAGTAATGTGTTTAATAAGTTTCATTGTCCTACTAGTGGCAGGTCAGAGGATGTGCATTTGATATACTTTAAGAGAAGAAGTCTACCAAAGTAAATAACCTATTTCCCTGAAAATCTCAGAAAATTAATATCAATTTTAGACCAGGGCTTTTTGGTGTCAGCTTATATCCATAGAGCATGGCCTAGATGTGACAGAGTATAGCTGTCATACTTACCTGGATAAGTATAATCATGCCCTTCCATTCAAGTTAGACCACATGGTCCATATTCTGTAGATATTTATGCCTTTGGGCTAAAAGGTGTTTCTACTACTTCATCCTGAATAACCTGGCAAAAGCATTGTTGTTTAACATTCTTTTCAGTATCAGAAAAAGAAATGACTAATCATCAGAAATAGTTTCTAGTCTATTCAATGAATTTTTAGAAGTAATTTTCTGATAAAGTGTGACTAAGGGAAATGGACTTTCTTCTGGAAAATGCCACAGAGTCTCCAGGAGAAGCATCCTTAATAGGAAGATCAGTAATACCAATAGATTATGAATGCTTACATTGTTCATTCAACTACTCTGTAGATCGGGGTGGAAAAACTTTTTTTCTGCCAAGGGCCATTTTGATATTTATAACATCATTTACAGGCTATATTTGGTTAAACAATTAATTCATTGCTATAAAGCTCCTAGAGTTATTGAATTTCAAGTTCTGCCTGATGTTGCCTTGGTAATGCTTTACCAATACTGGCCATTGGATGAAGGTCCCCCCCCACTTCTGTTGTAGATCATCTTCTTCACAGTCAGTTAAAATATAGAATAAGCTGGGATTTTGAAATAAGGTGTTGATCTAGGAGATCTTCTCAATTTAATTATTCTAGTGGAAAAGGACACCATAAATTGGGTTCAAGAGTGGCAAAGAGCCTAGGGCACCAGGATTGAAAAATGTCCTTCTATTCTTAAATGTGTGATCATCTGGACTGAGAAAAGTACTTGACTGGGTGGCATATAATCAGAGATGTTAGCTTATAATTAAGGAAGATTCCAGCAGTGATTTTAGACTGATACAAACTGCTGTGGCAGTCATAGACTTTCTGACTTGTCTTAAAACATGGGACATTTTATCACTCTGTATGCATGTGTGTTTGTGTGTGTGTGTGTGTGTGTGTGTTTGTAGATTCAGTTGTTAGTCTTATTCTTGAGCAACAACTTCAGTTCCTGACAGAAGTTCCAACTCTTGTAAAGGCAAGGGGCGGTGATAATTGGAGTGATTTGGGTTTTATCCTGACTAGGAAACTAATAACTTCTTGATACAATGGAAAACATCTGAATATTGGTGTGTCAAAGATCATGGGGATTCCTTTTCTGTAAGTGGAGAATGACTCAGTGATGGTTCCTTTTTAGTAAAAGAAAAATGAGTCACAAATTGAATAGACTGAGAAGAATTGAAGCTCCTGGAAAAATGGAAATGTTATACCCAGAATAAATTCATTTGAATTGCGGAAAGGAACAAATGGTGGGTGCAGGGAATGTCTCCACTGGTTGGTTTTATCATCCTTGAGGAGTGAGTCAAAGACTTGAAAAAAGGTTACTATGGGAAGTGGGTCAATGGAAATGATGTAGCCTGTAATTAGGTAAAGGAGGGAGGATGGTTGTTTTTAAGGATAAAGACCAAACATGTCCTTTCAGGTTATCTACTCTTTTTATTTAATGGGAAAGTGGGGAGGAAATGTGGGTTTAGTGACTTTCCCAGCTAATAAGTTGTCAGAGACTGGATCTGTAGGTCCTGTTTCCAGGTCTGTTCCAAAATCCACTGTACCACCTAGCAGCCTGCAAATGAACTACTCTTGTCCACTGAGGACAAATCCCAGATTGTTCCAATTTAGTGCAATTTTTCATATTAGCTTACAGGATACAGGATCAAAGATTTAGAGCTGGAAATAATCTTAGTTATCATTAGGTCCAACTCTCCTTATTTTATAGAATTAATTGAAGGGAAACAGAAAAATTTTCCCTAGGTCACTCAGGTAGTAAGTGACAGGAACAGGATTTGAAATTAATTCCTCTAATTCTAAGTCTAACATTCCTGTACTTTTTCCACTGAACCATGCTGCATTTCTACTAAAGACTGATTTTGTTTTGTTTTGACTGGTTATAGACTGATTACAATTGCTTCATTTTGAGTTAGCTACTGACAATTATGATATTTTTTGCTAGAGATTTTTTTTCCTCTTCTCTTCCTTCTTTTATTCTACTTTCTTCTTATTTTTCCTTTCTTTTTTCTTTCTTTTCTTTTGAAGATCTTTCCTTTCCTGGAGCTTTGGACTAATATTTTTTTTTCTCAGAGGATAATATACTAGACATCAATAGCCATTAACATCTTAATCTAAATTAATTTGTCACATTAGGGGACAAATAGCTTATGCCAGGACACAGCAATTTTATTTGAAAGTGGTAAAAGAGTTTTGGGGAAGATAAATCCAAAGTACAGGTACTCTCCAGGGAAGTAGGTTTAAAATATGGGAATTTCTGGGCAATGAGAAGGAGGAAGAAGGCCCTGGAATCTTGGATGGAAGTAGGTACCCAGAGAGAGCAGTTAAGAGAATGAAACAGGGAAGTCAATAAAGACAACCTTTTTCACTTTTCATTTTAGAGCTTGGTGGACAAGCCTGGTATTTCCTTTGTATTGCAAAAGTGTGGCTACTCTAATATTCTTCATTTCAGCCACAATATAAAATAAAGGAGCTAATATTTAAGAAGATGTAGCAGTTCCCTGATAATAAATTTTACCCAATTATTTATCAAATCATTCATTCAGTACTTAAGGACAAGCTGTTTAAATGGCTAAAGTGCCACCATACTTTTCCCTCTATCACCATGAGGTCATGGAACTTCTTTTTTTTTCCTACATTCAAAGGGGAACATCAAGTCTTATGAAAAGATCTTTGTCACTCTAACATTGCAATTATAAATCAAAAAAGTGTGGATGACAACAAAATAATCTAACCAAATAAAATAATTCCCTTTGTCAGAGAACTGTCATTGATTTCAACTATTTACCTGAAAAAAAATACCAGGAAAAATAGAGAATTTCCAAATGATGGGCTTGTTGTCTTAGGCAAATTTATGAAGGGTCTAACTGACAAGTGCTCATTTTTTTTGGAAAAGCTAACTTTAACTTTGTTTTTATAAGCATTTCCATTTCTGAAGGCCATTAGATTAATCCATTATTCTAGCTGTTTTGTCTTCTGGCAGTGAATTTTCTGGGAACCAATTTGAGCTCATGTTGATGGATTTATAAGTATATTTAAAATAAAATTCCATTGATGGCTACCAGCCTATATAATATACACAGTACCAAAATAATGAGCTTCTCTCTGGCACAACATAAAGTATGAGTCCTATGATTATTCCTAGACTTAAGCCTTAAAGACAGGACTGATATAAATTACAAATAACCTTCCAGGACTACCTGCATCTAATACTTATGCTTTTCTTTATTTGGATATTTAAAGAAAATAAGGGGGGGCGGTGTCAATAGAACTGGGCCTGGAGTCAAAAAGATCTAAGTTCAGATCTTGCTTCAGATTCTTGCTGGCTATCTGATCCTAGGCAAGTCATTTAATCCTGTTTGCCTCAGTTTTCTCATCTGCAACATGAATTGGAGAAGGAAATGGCAAACCTCTACAGTGTCATTGCTGAGAAAACCTCATATTTTTTTCAGAAAGAGTCAGACCTGACTGAAAATGACTAAACAATAATTTATTGCTATCTTTACATGATGTTAGATATGATTCTGTTGTCATTAGAAATAATATTTGCTAAAAAGATTTCATATTTATATAGCATTTTAAAATTTGGAAAGTATTCCCTCACAGTTTACAACCTTGTTAAGGAAAGTAGCTTAAATATTATTTTCTCCACTTTGGAAATGAGGGAACAAACAATCTCATCTAAATAGAGGATAAAAATTTGAGCAGAGTTGGGAACAATCTTCGTGAAGGACAAATGAGGGAAACCTAGGTGGTGCAGTGTGCTGTGGTGCACAGGTCCTGGAGCCAAGAGGACCTGAGTTCAAATGTGGCATCAGACATTTAATAATAATTGCCTGGCTGTTTTTTTAACCCCATAGACTTAAATAAATAAAATTAATTTTTTTTAAATGGACAAGTGATCAAAGGATATGCCTTTAAAAAAGAATTAAAATTATAAATGTCCACATGGGAAAATGCTTCATATCCCTAATAGTAAAAGAAATGCAAATTGAAACAATTCTGAGTTTCTACTTTGTTCTCAACAAACTTCCAAATATGACAAAAAATACAAAACAATCTATGCTGGTGGTGCAGTGGAAAAACAGGCACAGTAATATACTATTGGTGGTTGGTCTATAACTTGATCTAGCTATCCTGAATATCAATTGGGAAACCTGAGAGAAAAGTAGCTTAAACATGCACGTCCTTAAATACTGAAATATTCATATCGTTCTTTGTGATAGGAAAATAAAAGGTGATTCCTATTAATTTAGGAATGGTTGAAAAATGGTATATGAATGTAATAAAATCAAAGAAGTAGTTACAGAGTAAGGAAAACCTGCACTAAAGTGCCTCCTCTGATATATGTTGTTTATTTAACCCTGATAAGTCAATCTACTTCTTAGTGACCCCAGGCAATTCTTAAACTATAAATTTCTGAGATGATGTCTACCTATATTCGCAACAAAAATTCTTTATCAGGAGCTTCCTACATTATTGAAATCATGGGTCTTGTAAAAAGTAAAATAAAATAAATGATGAAAATAAAGAATTCAGAGAAATATATAGGAATATTCAAATTATTCAATATAGGCAAAAAATATAACCATGCAAACAGTATACACAAAGATTACAACAATGTAATGAAAAAAAGAAGCCAAACTCTTCTTTTGAAGAGAAAAACTTGTTAGATTAGAAAACATAAATAATGACTTATACTTTGAGTTCAAGGCAGAGAGTTGGAGACTAGAACAATAAATGAGTAAATACATTGTAATACTTTATTTTTCTTTTCCACAAAACAAGAGTTAATCTGGAAGATGAAGGTAAAAATAAGTATGACATAACAACAAAATACATCAGACAATTTAATTTTAAAAATATTTCAAACTTAAGATTTCAATCCAAATCATCTGATTCTAAACCTAGTGTTCTCTCTTCAAAATTAAAAAAAAAATGATGACCACTAAAATTACACATTAGGTATAAAAGATTTGATGAGGTTATATATGAATGGAGAAATAGAATTGAAACTAGAATAAGTGTGATTCACAGATGACAGTAGATGTGGGATAGGATCATGGTCTAATGGATATACTGTACTTGATTGGGTAGGAGATGGATAACAAAGAGATTCATTATGAGAGACAGAAGTGTTGGAATGGTTGAAACTATCAATTGATTTATGAGTATCTATTTGGAACTTTCTCTTTGAAATGCATTGCAAAAATTACAGAGAAATTTAAAGATTATCCCTATACTCAAGTAGTTTATAATCTAAGGGAACATAAGAAAAATGAAAATAAGAAGATAAATTTGAATCTAAAGCATTATTTAGTTAAATGTCAACTTTATATAGAAATATAAAGTGAGGGAAAACTCACTACTAAACTCTGTTGTAATTGAAGATTTCTTCATTATTAGATTTGATTGGGGGTCTATATACATATATATGTATATATTTATCTCTGTATATATATTTACATATATATATATATATATACATATATATATATATATGATGTTTTTGGATGAAAATTCAAAATTGAACTACTGAACTGGCAGGCACGACAGCTGAGTTCATGTCCTGACCTTGCCACTGAGATTTTTATGAGGTCCTGGACAAGTCATTTCAGACCTCTGGCTCTTAGTTTACTCATATATAAGATAAAAGAGCTAAAAGGGATCTTAAAGATGTTATAGTTTATCCTGCCCCTGTTTTTAGATTTATGAAGAGACTGAATATTAGACATTTTAAGTTACTTGCCCAATATCATATAATTATAGTGCTAAAATACTAATACAATTCTTAGGACTCCAAATTCAGGTATGTTTATCATCACCATCATCATCATCATCATCATCATCATCATCATCATTTTCCATTACTATGATGTATTTTGAAAGGCCTATTTTTTAAACATTTTATATTTTTATTGCATAAAATCATGCCTTCTTTTATGGCTTTCCCAAGAGAATGTAGTGGCTGGTAGTGTATTTAGTTTGTAGGATGAAATTCAACTTTAGAAATGGTTACCCAGTTCACATTTAAGTTGTTTCTATAAAAAGATCAGTCTATGTACAAACTGACTTTTTTTTGCAATGCTAGTCAGATATTCAGATTCAGACTTAGATATAATCTCATGAATCACCAGGTGATAGATCTTTTCACCAGAGGAAAGGGGAAGAATAGGATTTTGCTGTGTAGCCTGGCAATTAATTAAGCGTATTAAGTATAAAAAAGTAGTATCAATCATCTTAGGGATGGCCAAGTAATCAGATAAAATAAAAGAATAATTATATGCCATATTATATCACACTTCACACTGAATAGTTTTCTTTTTAATTTTAATCTCAGACCTTAAGCAATCTCATACCAACACCTTGAGTTCAGGTCTTGCAGTTTATATTATCTTCACATAAAATCAGCCTACACTTGAGTGTACCTCTCTGAAAATACACCAGTGTTGGCTGCATTTCCTTTTCCTTTGCTGTGGTATGCTGTACTCTTACAATGTGTTTATCTAAAGTAACTGGCTTATCATAGAGTAATCCTGTATCTATAGAAAACTGAAATCTAAATAAGTTGCCTTTTTTGACATTGTTCGGCTACAGATTATTGGACCCTCTCATGAAGCAATCAGAACTAAATCATTTAGGGTAAAGTAAAAGTGTATTATGGAAGCAGCTAACAATTAGGACCAACAAATGTCTCACAACTATTAACCTGAGGAAAATCTGAATATACTTGAAACATAGGATGGGACCTTTGGCCACAAGTAGGTCTTTTGGCTATTTCCAAACAAATAAATTGCAGAATAGCATCAGGCAATGCTATTCTCAAATCCTTGAATGGATCTGTACTCTCATCAATGGTATATATTGCTTCCAAAAATACATATCATAGTCACTCATGCTTTCTCATCTTGTACAACTCATCCATATTCTCTTAAAAGTTTGTCATGGGGCTCCTACCCAAGGTACTGAGGGGATTTTTTTCAAGATTATTTTGATGTTACGAGGATATCAAGGATGCACAAAGGATGTCTCTCCTTTAGTCAATTATCTTTGGCTCTCATCATCTGACTGGGTTACTTGTTTTTAGCCACCTATATGCTACTTAGAAAATCCTTTAATTCAGTTTTCTTTTATGATTCTTTGTTTTTAAATATTTCAGTCAACTCATAGCCACTGTGAACTTTTCCATTGTTCTTTGAATCATCTCACTTTCTATTATTTGGAGACTATAACATCTTTGAGGACTATAGTCACAAGTTGTGGATATAGACTAATTTCCATATAACTGGTTCATTTCTTATTGCTTAATGAGAGGGTTGAAGAATTATAGGACTTTGTGGTGAAAGGGATCTTAAAAGATGATCTAGTCTAACTCTCTTTTAATTGTGAAAAAATTAAGTCAAAGAAGTAAATTGCTCAATCATGCATGTAGTAAATCAATCAGAATCTTTTATTCTAAATTCAATGTTCTTTCTGATATTGATAATCTGTGGACTCTATTAAAATGGAAGAGCCCTTTGATCTTTGCTTTTGTATTGTTTTGTCATTCAGTGCTTTGTGAGGAGGAGAAAAGAATGACTGAGGATAAGAAAAATGACAGCAGGGTTGACAAGAAAAAAAAACTCAAGTATGAAGAGAAAGGATCCAAATCAGGATTGGGGTAAGTAATCAAAACCACAAAAAAAATGATTTTGACTATGGACTATTTGAGTATGGACTATTTCTACTTCATTAGCTTTTATAGTTCTATTTTTGGTTGGACTTCTCTAGATATCAAACAAATGTCTATTAAAATAAAGTTTCGGTTGGGGGTAGGAAACTTACATCCGGAATGGAAATAACTGTTGCTCTGGGACAAAGGACAGAGGAACCCTTTAACAGCCAATCCTTTCCTAATCAAATTCAGACCAAAGATAAGTTCAATTGCCTTCTGTCCTTAAATGCACTTTCCAGTTACTATAAGTCACAGGGCTACTGTCCCTTTCCAATCTTGCCTTTCTGACATATTTATATTTAGAGACTTTGCTGAAATCTCATAACTATAGAAGTATTCCTCACAATGTACCTAACAGAAGGGAGAACTGCTTGGGAAATATTTACATGACATTGATAGCTGATGACAAGTATCCGGTTACATTCTTATCAGTGACCTGAAATAACCATTTTTATTTTTAAATTATCAGACAGAAGAGTTTTCAGAAAATTAGAGATTTTCAAATCCAGATCTCAGGTCTGAATTTATTGATTGAGATAGAAGAGGTCATTCTCTTCCAGCCAAAATATGAATTCCCCAATAAAAAATAATTTATTAGTTTCTTAACTTGATACAGGAAATGATTTTAAGAGTCAAGGGGCAGTTGTCCCAACATATCCCAGTCCCATGAATTTGCTTAATTTAAAAGACTGAAAATTATGTAACTCATATGAGAAGCTCTTAAATGACCCAAAGGTTCCATAATAAAACTTGAGGGAGTTGGGGAGTAGAGGGGGGAATTTTTCATGTAGCTCTTATCCAGAATAGTTGAAGAACTTGATTTCACACATATGCTCTCAACAATTCTCCTTGTAAACTCATAGTTTCCAAAGGTTAACAGAAAATAAGTTTATAGATTAAAAGAAATGAAAGAATTTATAGAAAGCTCAAAGAAACAGCAAAAAGTTTCAGGAGATTTTTATAGAATTAAGTATCAGATATGTATAATATTGCCTCCTACTTTCTCAATATGTGCCAATACTATGGATTTGATCTCAACTTGTAGCATTATTTTCACTTGTTGTCGTATTCCTTTAGTCATTCTGTGATGGCTAATTCTTTGCCAGAAAACAATCTTTTTGATGCAGTACAAGAAAAAGACAGAATCAGTGGGGGTGGGGGGTTGAGCCTGACACAAGCCATATTTTAGCAACAGCTAGAGAATATTGTGAGCAAAGAAGCTAGAATGGAAACTCTAGGTAACTTAATGATATGGTGGATACATTATTAGGTTTGGATTCAAGAAGATCTGAGTTCAAATCTGCTTTACCCTGAGTAAGTCATTTCCCTATCACTTTCAATTTTCTTATCATTAATAAAGGAATAATAATAGTTAGGGTTATTGTGAAGACTAAATGAGAAACATATAAAAATACATTTATAAATCTTAAAAATGCTGTGTAAATGTTAGCTATTTTAATACTATTATTATTGCTATTTTTGTTATTACTATTATTTCTATTTCCTGGAATGGTTTGAGTTCATTTTGTCCCTAAATAAATTAATTTGGGTCCCAGGTAATCAAAACTTAAAAGTCAGTTATCTGTCTCCTATAGTAGACCTCCTCTCTACTTAGCCATGTCCTAGCAAAATTTGTTCTGTTACTATAGCATGTATTTTATGTCTCCAGTATACAAGACACCATTATAACCACTACAGGAGCAAAGATGGAAAATGACACAATATGTAAACACAAGGAAGATTAAAACCAATTGTGGGTTAAATACAAAATTAATTATTGTTTGGAATGTGAGTCCCCCCCCCACCGCCCCTAGCCTGAATCCATAATTTTATGCATGAAGGGAGATCATTGTAAGAAAATGCAATTTAAATCTGATGTTTCCTAGAAGAATGAATGTTTCCAGAAGAACAGATCTGAATTTGCTTTAATGCCATCCCTCATCCCACTCCCATGTCCTACCTTTTGTTTCTCCTCAAGCACCCCTTATTTGTAAGGTTCACTTTCCAAAGGGGACTTCCCCCTTTGATGTCTATCTATATGCTGTCCATCTTTGTGTCCGCTTATAGACCTTATATTTGTGTGCCCATATCTCCTAGGCTTGTTGGTATTTTTGCTTCCAGGTATGCCTGTTGGCTTCAGTAGATCCTACAAGTCCCCACATTTTTTAATGGATCTGCATTATATGCTATGTGTCACTTTGATCAAAATGGGAAAAAATATCAAAAGTGAATAAACAAGTGAGTGGAAATTCATCTATTTCATAAATCATTCTATTGATCAAATTGGGGAACAGAGAGGAGTGGACTAGGCCCAACCAAAGTACTTCCTAGTAATTGAGCCAATTAAGCGTTTTAGAAGGGTGTTTAGAGACAATTTTCTCAAAGTAAAACAAAGCAAAGGTCTCACCTTCTAATACCATCAGAAGATGCCTCTAGATACAGATTTGTCTTGAAGGTCTATTGGAAAGTGTCCCTTCTTCCTCCTCCTCACTCCCTCTTCCTGGCTTCTCTCCACCTCATTTGCACCTTGCCCCTTTCCCACCTACTTTGGCGACCTTAACCTTGTTTGGTTGGATAAGCCAGAGGTGACTTTTCATATCACACCTTTACATGGACTCAGGATCCACTCATCAGGGAGGGATCTGTCCCAATCTGCTTCAATAAATAATTATGATAAGAGATAAATTTATCTTCTGTCAATGCTATTTGATTGTAAATTATGTAATACACTACTAGAAAAATCAAAATTTTAGTTCACCCAAAAAGCAAAAGAAAGACTCATGAAGAAAGTTAGAAGACTGCACCATGCTTTGGGCATAATAAGACATCATCAATAATCTAGATGACTAGAAAAGGAGAAGGGTCAGCCATATAGTGAACAATAGGTGGAAAACCCAAGTGCTTCATTGATTTCTCCCAGATAATAAAAATAATGAAAGGAATAACTCCAGTACAGTGAGTAGATTCTAAGTAAAAAAGATAAGAACAAATATATAGCTGTTTAGGAAAGCATGAAGAAGTTGCAATCTGCATTGTTGATGGTATTACCTATATCAATTAAATCATAGATCAATTGATCCATTAACCTTACAGAGTTTACAATGTTTCAAACACTGTGGTAGGAACACATAGAAAAAAATAATTCAGTACCAAGCAGTTTCCACAGAAGTTATCATCAACTCTAATAGAAAATTACAGAAGCAAGAAAAATACAGGAAAAAAAATTTAAATTGAAGTTAGAGATGAGAAATACTTCTTAGAGGAGTTAGTACCTTATCTGGACCTTGAAATCAAGAGAAATATTTCAACAGGCAGAGAAGTGAATGAAGTACATGCTAAACTTGTGGGATTACCAGTGCAAATACATTGGGAAAATAGTAGTTAAGTGGATAGAATCAGAGAGCCTGGAACTAAGAAAATGTTAAATGGAATATGGATTCATGAATTAAAAATAATTAAGCATTTACTGGTACAACCTGTGCCAAGTTCTGCTGATATAAATTTAAAACATCAGATACTATCTGTTCTCAAGAAGCTTACATTCTAATATGGAGAGTACGGGTATCACACATATGCATCAACACAACAAATGTCAAAAAAATAGACATTCAGAATGTCCTTTTTTAATTATTCATTCTTATTATATGCTCATCTCCTTTTTTCTTATCATCCATGCAATTAGTAATATTGTTTATAGTCCTTAAATACAAGGAGTCCTGGAAAATGCTACATTATATCCTTGGAGTTATCAGCAACGTTGAGTGATTAAAAACATTTATTAAGGACGTACTGTGCAATAACGTATTGTCATTATTTTAAATTGTTTGTCACATCTTTGTTAACTACAGGGAGGATTTTCATGATAGTGTGCTTCTTGGAACCAGTGAATGTCCTTTACATTTCCAAATAATCTCTCTCCTCCCTAGAAATTTCTTAATCTTGCTCAATGATCTGCCCATTCATAATGCAATCTGCTAATGTTTTGCTCATCCACTTTGTGCATGTGAAAAGCTTGGAATAACTTTTTTGAGTGGCCATAAAGAATATTAGTTATGCATTAGTAACCCAGGATTTCCTATAGGGATTGGAAATATAACCTATGAACTGAAGACTTTGAGGAACTCCACTATCAATATGAAACTCATCTTATATTTCGATTTTTCGTCACAATCACCTTTGGTGAGCAATTGTATTTCTTTTATGCTGTACTTGATGCCTATTGGTTTATTTCTTTCTATTCAAATTTGATTTGGAAGACTGAATAATTTTAATATATTCTGAGGAAAAGAGAATTTAAGTCTGCATTTTTTCCTAGCTCAATACCACAAACAAATCTATAAATCTTTAAATTGCAAGCAGGTGTTGATTTTGCTTGCTAGATTGTGGTTTCCTAACCAAGAGTTCTCTTTACCAATGAAATCATAATCTCAGGTGAAATTTAGGTGATGGCAGTGGTAAGCAAAAAGTAGAGAAATGTAAGAGATACATAGGACAGCAAGGTGGTGCAGTGAATAGATCTCCAGCTCTCAAGTCTGGAGGACCTGAATTCAAATATGACCTCAGTCACTCTCTAGCTATGTGACTAACAAGTCACTTATCCCTGATTTGCCCCCAAAAGAAAAGAAATAGAAAAAAGGAATAACATAAAAACAAAAATAAAAGATGATGAAAAGGTTAATAACAATCCTTAATTTTCAGGCATGGATGAGGGGTGATTTCATAACTACAAACAGTAAAATTCCAAAGAGGATTTTTTAGGAGAAAAATAACAGGAACTAATAGATTTAGCAGTGATATGGTGATGGTAGATTTTGGCTCATGTAATAGTTTGGTTGCTCACTTGCTACTGGGATGAATAAGAGAATTAGACTAGAGGATTTAAAGTAACTTTCTAGCTCCAATCTGTATGATCTTGTGATGTTTGGTGATATAATGAGAAATCAAGGTAGGAAGAGTCAGTTGGTATATGTCTATCTGGGAATCACAAGAAAGGTTTAGTCTGAATATACAGACCTGAATGGAAAAAACAAGAGGAGCTAATTGAAGCCAATAGGGAAAAATGAGATTATCCTTAGAAATAGGAAAAGTAATAAAGAGGATAACAAAGGAGAGAAGTGAAGAAAGGAAGAGTCAAAAACAGAGGTCAAAAAGGAAGAAAGTCAAGTATAATCCTGGGGAAATTCCCTAAAAGGGTAGGAAGAAATGGCCATTATCTCTGTGATCAGGTAACTTGGGCAAGTCATTTTATTTCTCATTCAATCTCCTTATTTACAGATGAGAAACTGAGTAATCCTAGAATTCTAAATTATAGAGTCAGATTTGGGGTTTATAAGGAACAAAACCTTCGTAATATAAATACATTCTGTGTTGCTAGGAAGCAGCTCCTCATTTCTGAATTTCTTCAAGTGCAGGAAAGATGGTGAATTGTCTGGAATGGGTGTAGAAGAGATTGCATTTAATATAGGAATTTTAACAAGAGTTCCTCTGAGGTCCCTTCTACTTCATAAATTCTGTGTTCACATCTCAGGTAACTCATAAAGAAGATCTTTTGTCAAAATATGGTAAATCAAAAGGCATTGTCCCAAATGAAGATGTTCCAAGAACTGCTTGAATCTTTCTTAACTCCCATAACTTACTCTATACAAGGCCTCTAATATTTTAAATATCTTTAGCTCTGTGGTCTCATTGCTGGAAAAATTCTCATGAATTGCCCCACTGAGTGGGTTAGAGTAATAGAGTTAAGATCATTTTTTATTCTCCTTGAATGGAAATTTTCCCTAAAATAATCCTCCTAAGATTTAAAGATCAGCAGCAAAAAGGTTAAATATTTTGCCTCTTTCATTTAAATAAGTGAGATGCCATAAAATAACACTTCTTAACATAGAAACAGAGATGTCTTCATTTATCAAATATGTTTTCACCCTGGGAATTGTAATTATTTTCCTTTCCTTGTGGGTAACAGCAAGGAAAATCAATACTGGTAGGCTTGATGGAAAATATTGTATACACATTTCCCATTTCTTTTGGTCTAGACAGACTATTATATGAAATTTATTTCTTAATTTACATTAAGCAAAATGCTGAAACCCAAATATATATATATATATCTATATCTATATCTATATCTATATCTATATCTATATCTATATCTATATATATATATATATATATATATATATATATATATATATATACATATAACTGAAGAATGGTTTTTCTTCTAGGATGTTTTCCAGACACTATATTGGCATGTTTTGTTTTGAAAACAGTTCTTCCCTTAAGAGAACATCAAGTCCCTCTTGTTTACTATTCTAAATCTGTATCACTTAATGCCTCATGTCTAAGACACCACTTCCTTGATTTCAAACATGCTTCTGGGTTTTTCCCCTTGTATCTTGCTCTACTACTCTAAAATCTTAATCTCTTGCCTCATCATGCCAGTGGGGTTGGGAGTAGGGGGAGGTGAATTTTCAAGGGCTACTCCAGTGAAGCTAAGTTTTGTTAGACTCTCCCATGTTGAAAAGTCTAAAAATTGCCCCCAGAAATAGACCTGAGACTACTTTCTAAGGACTAGCCTACATAAAAATGGAGACACACTACTTATATTGACCATTTGGGGATTAATTATTCACCATAGTAACCCACAAAACAAAGAAAAATATAAAATATCCTGAAGACATTTGCACTGACAGTTTTGAAAAATAAACTTTAAACTGTTGGTTCTTTGCTAACAATATTCTTGTCCAATTACTGAATGGACAAATTACCAGAGTCATAGGAATATTGACATTCATTTAGAAGTAAAAATGAGAAAGAAGAAAGAAACTATGGATAGATGAAAACATGGGTCATAATTTCTTCTGAGAAAGAAAAAGAAAGAAATGAAGGGATTTTTATCAGCTTTTAGAAGCACTAAGAAACACCAGTTCATGAGAAATTTTTCAACACTGTACTCTAAAGATATCTATATACATGTATCTATCTACATACATATATATTTGGGGAAATTGTAACAACAAAATTATTATATTTCTGAATCATGCATTGCAGAAAGTGAGGAGGAATAGAAATTCTATAAAGAATTGGATAGGTTTCTCCAATTAAGTGCAAATATCAATGCATATTTGAGTTCTTAATGGTTTCATTGTAAAGGTGATAATAAGAAAAGACATCTAGAAATATATTAGAAAATATACCTTAGAAATAAGGAGTGAGATAGGTCAAAAATTTACAATTTATCTAGAAATGTATTCTAACAAATAATTAATTCTTTCTTCAAGAAAAGAATTAGGATTTCTGGCCAAGATAGCAGAGAGAAGACAGGCACTGTGCTAAGGTCTCCTGGTTTCTCATCAGAAATTAATATGAAAGAAACCTAAACAGAAAAGTGATTGACAAAACCCAGAGAGAGAAGCTAGGAGAAGAACATCTACCTCAACATCTGTCTCTGGGGATCTTGGGTGACAGGAGGAAGAGAGCAGAGAGCCAGTAGTGGCAGCATGAGACTGTGACTAACCTAAAATAAGCCATGGAGGCTTGACTATGGGAAATGGGGTTGGAGAACCAAGTAGGCTGTGGAGGCTTTGGCTGTAGGAACAGAGGTCTGTTCTAGCCCCGGTGGGATAGAGGTTGAGTTCCAGCACAGAGAGCTGCAGAGTGAGGCTGAACTTTGATCCACTGGACTGCTGTCCTGAGCTCTATACTTTCAGAGGAGCCCTCTTCCCAGGACACACACAGTCACAGTCCCCCTCCACCCCACCCCCAACCTCAGGCTCAGGTATGGGCAGCAGAGCTCCCTCAGCTGAATAGGGAGATGGAAATTTTTACCCACATTGTTCAAGGATAATTCAGACCATCCTGCTCCTCCTGCCCCTCCAAGCCTAGGAGGATGACCTTAAATCAAGTCTACAGAGACTCCAGAGGAAGTCACCACCACCCCCTACTGGCCAGCCCACTTGGAGTTACTAAATACAGTGAGCAAACCCTCTAGAGTATTCAAAAAACAGACCACAGCACCTCTCCCAACACAAGATTCAAGGAAAATGAAGAAAGCACAGCAGAAAGGGTGGCCCATTGAAAACTTCATTGAAGAAACAGATCCTAAATCAGAGAGATATAGAATTTCTGAGGATAATATGAATTGGTCTGCAGTCCAGAGAGACTTCCTAGAAAAATCAGGAAGGAATTTAAAAATCAATTGGAAAAACTGGGAAAAGAAACTCAAGAGAAAATTAACAACTTGGAAGAGAAAATTAGCATCTTGCAACAAGAAAACAAATCCTTAGAAAATATATTTGGACAAATATAAAAAGAAAATAATTCTCTCAAAACTGCACTTGGGCAAATTGAAAACTCCTTCAAAAATAGATTTTACCAAATGGAAAAGGAGTTGCAAAAGGTAAATGAACAAAATTCTTCTCTGAAAGAAGAATGGAAGCTGTGGAAACTGATGACTTCATGAGACAAGAATCTGTTAAACAAAACCAAAAATAAAAAAAAAAAAAGAAAATGTAAAATACCTCATTAGCAAAACCACTGACCTCGAGAATAGAACCAGGACAGACAACCTAAGAATCATTGGGCTTCCTGAAAACATTGAAGAGAAAAATGTCTGGACTTAATATTACAAGATTTAGTGATGGGAAACTGCCCTAATGTCATGGAAAGAGAGGGAAAAATAATTATTGAAAGAATATATCAATCCCATCCAGAAAGTGATCCTAAAATGTAAACACCAAGGAATACTGAGGCCAATTCCAGAAGTATCAGATAAAAGAGAAAATCCTGTAAGCATCCAGAAAGAAACAATTTAGATACGAAGGAGCCACAGTAAGGATTGCAAAGGATGCAGCTGCATCAATATTAAGGGATCAAAAAGCCTGGAATGAGATATTCCAAAGAGCAAGGGAGCTTGGAATGCAGGCAAAAAAGATGCACATTTAACAAAATAGACTTCTAACTATTTCTGATGAAAAGATCAGGTAAATGGAATATTTGGACATCAAACAGGAGACTCAAGAGACACAAGCAAACTTTACAAAAAGAGTAAAGAAAAAAATTCTGCTATGCAGTAAGATGAAACTAGCCTTATCCCAACCTGGGAGAAAGATTCTTATAAATATTGAGAATTATAACACAGTTAGAGAGAATATATTTAGACAGAAGTGATGGGCATTCATGACTTCTCCATGACTCTGATAGAATGATTTAAAAACAATAACTCTTTAAAAATGGGGGAACACTAAAGAGATAGGCAGATGGAGGAGACTGAATTGGGTGAATCACACTACCTAAAGAAATAAAAAGGATCTATTGTAATAGAAGGGGAGAAAGGAGGACATGAGAATGCCCTGAATCTTACTGTCATGAGATTTGGTCAAAAGTTAACATACACTCAGTTAATTTGAGAAATTTATCTTACCTTTCAAATATTAAAATGGGAAAGGGGGAGCGGTAAGGAAAAGAAGGAAGAAGGGGCAAAAGGAAAGGGGAAAAAAAGCAGAGAGAGAGATGCATACAAAGGGGAAATCACACTGAAGGTGGTGATATTCAGAAACAAAATGCTGGGGAATATGCATAAAGTGAAAAAAAGGGGGAAAATATAAACACAGGAAAGATAGCATGGAGTTCAAACAAGCATTAGTAATTATAACTTTGAATGTAAATGGGATGAACTCTTCCTTTAAATGCAAGCAAATAGAAGACTGGATTAAAAACCAGAATCCTACAACATGCTGCTTACAAGAAACTCATTTGGAACAGAGAGACAAATATAGAAAAAAGGAAAAAGGTTGGAACAAATTTTATTTTCCTTCAGCTTAAGTGAAAAAAATCAGGGGTAACAAACCTAATCTCAAACAAAGCAGTTGCAAAAATAGATCTTAATAAAAATGATGAGGAAGGAGACTAAATCTTCCTAAAAGGTACAATAGAAAATGAACAATTTCAATGTGTATGCACCCTGTGCTATAACATCCAAATTTGTACTTATTTTTACCAGGTTTTTTTATTTATTTTGAATTTTTTGCAATTATTCCCCTAACCTTACCCCCGCTCCCCTCCCACAGAAGGCAGACAGCCCGTCTTTACATTGTTTCTATGGTATACATTTTTTTAGATTTTTGCAAGGCAATGGGGTTAAGTGACTTGCCCAGGCCACCAAGCTAGGTAATTATTAAGTGTCTGAGGCCAGATTTGAACTCAGGTACTCCTGATTCCTGGGACGGTGCTCTATCCACTGCACCACCTAGCTGCTCCCATGCTATACATTGATCTAAGATGAATGTGATTAGAGAGAAATCATATCTCTTAGGAAGAAAAATAAAGTATTGTGCCTAATTGTTACCCTAATGTAATGAGCAAGTCCATCCAATTTGATCATCACCCCCATTTTGCTGCCAGGATGCACAATGTAGCTCTGGTTCTGCTCATCTCACTCAACTTTAGTCTATGCATATCTTTATGGGCTTCCCTGAATGCCCATCCCTCTTGACTTCTAATAGAACAATAGTGTTCCATCCCATATATACACCATATTTTGTTAAGCCATTCCCCAACTGAAGGACATTTACATTAATTTCCAATTTTTTGCCACCAGAAACAGAACTGCTATGAGTATTTTTGTAAAAGTAATGTTTTTTCGTACGTTACTAAAATATTCTTGTTTAAGAGTAAACATGATGGTGGCTAGGTGGTGCACTGGATAGAGCAATGGCCCTGGAGTCTGGAGTACCTGAATTCAAATCTGGCCTCAGACACTTAATAATTACCTAGAAGTGTGGCCTTGGGCAAGCCACTTAACCCCATTGCCTTTCAAAAAAAAACAAACTTAAAAAATGTAAAAAAAAAAAGTAAACATAAATAACCTCTCCTTCCAAAAAATATAGACCATCATGAGAAATAAAGTAAAGGAAATGGGGGAAAATGTGTTTCACTCTGTATTCTGATACCATCAGCTCTGTCTCAGGTGGATCACATTCTTTATAAGTCCATCATAAAAATTACATCCATATTTTTGCACTGTTGCTGTTGCTGAATATAATTTCATCCATTCCTCTCCACTACCATATTTTCTCTCTCCTTTCACTCTGTCTCTCTTCTAAAATGTGCTGTAGGGTGACAGATTAGTACATCACTGGCCTTGGGACCAAGAGGCCCCAAGCCCACAACCCCCCCTTCCCCCCAGAGCCAGCAACCACACCCTGTCCTGTGGTCCCAGAAAAGGCACCCAATTCCAGCCCCTTGTAAGAAGTGAAAAAGAAAATGTGTTATATCTAACTGTTCTCTCCTATGATCTACCCTATCCTCTATCACCCACATGCACCCCACCCATTTCCTCTTCTCTCCTTTGTACTCTAGATATCTATACCTTATTGAGTACTGTTTCCTCTCTGAGCCATTTCTGATGGGAGTGAAGTTTCCCTCATTCCCCTTCACTTTCTCCCCAACATATCATTGCAAAAGCTCATTGTAAAATAAATAAATAAATAAATAATAAATAAATACATGAATGAATGAATAACTTAAAAAATGAAAAAAACTATATTTTATATGAAGTATCTTATCCTATTCCTAATCTCTTTTCTTTTCCTTTTTTTTTTTTTAGATTTTTCAAGGCAATGGGGTTAAGTGGCTTGCCCAAGGCCACACAGCTAGGTAATTATTGTTTGAGAGCGGATTTGAACCCAGGTGCTCCTGACTCCAAGGCCGGTGCTCTATCCACTGCGCCACCTAGCCACCCCCCTAATCTCCTTTCTCTGACTCCCAGTACATTTCCGTTTTAGCCATTTACTCCATTTTTACAATATATTATATCTTCAGATTCAATTCTATCCTGTGGTACATCTATGAAAGCTCCTTCTATCTGCTCTATTAAAAGAGAAGTTTCATATAAGTATTATCAGTATCATTTTTTCCATGCAGGAATCCATGCAGTTTATCATTTTTAAGTCTTTCATATTTTACCCTTCTCCGTTGCTCTCTGTGCTTCACCTGAGTCCTCTATTTGAAGGTCAAATTTTCTGTTCAGTTCTGATTGTTTCAACAGGAACATTTGAAATTCCTCTGGTTCATTGATAGTCTATCTTTTCCCCTGGAAGAGGATGTTCAATTTTGTTGGGTTGTTGATTCTCAGTTACATTCCAACCTCTTTTGCCTTCTGAAATATGATCTTTCAAGCCCTTTGAGCTCTTAATGTAATTGCTGCTAAATCCTGTGTGATCCTGTCTGCAATTCCTCAATAGTTAAATTGTGTCCTTTGGACTGCATGTTGCATTTTCTCTTTGACTTGGGAGTTCTGGAATTTGGCTATAATATCCCTGGGGGTTGTGCTTTTGGATCTCTTTCTGGGGGATATCAGTGAATTCTCTCAATTTCTATTTTGCCCCTGCTTTTAGGATATCAGGGCAATTTTCCTGTAGGATTTCTTTAAAAATGAGGTCAAGGCTCTTTTCCTGATCATGACTTTCAGGTATCCCAATAATTTTTAAATTATCTTTTCTGATTCTGCTTTCCAGATCAGTTGTTTTTTTCAATGAAATGTTTCACATTTTCTTTAAATTTTTCATTCTTTTGGTGTTGGAGTATTATGTCTTGACTTCTCGCAAAGTCATCAGTTTCCTTTAACTCCATTCTACATCTGAAGGATGTATTTTCCTCAGAGAGCTTTCTTATCTCCTTTTCCATCTGGCCTGTTCTGATTGTTAAAGCATTCTTCTCCTCAATAACTTTTTGAACTGTTTTTATCCATTTGACCTAAACTGGTTTTTAACATGTTATTTTCTTCAGCATTGTTTTGGATTTTCTTGACTAAGCTGCTGACTTCTTTTCCATGTTTTTGCTGCATTTTTCTCATTTATTTCCCATTTTTTCCTCCCTTACTTTATTTTCAAAACCTTTTTTGAGCTCTGTCCTGCCTGAGCCCAACTTCAGTTTTTTTGTGGAGTTTTTAGATGCAGGAGCTTGTACTTCCCCATCCTCAAATTGAGTATTTTGATCCTTCTTAGGATCATAGACAATGTATTTCTCAATGATGTTCCTCTCTTTTCTTTGTTTACTCATTTCTCTAGCCTGTGTCTGGTTTTGGGGTGCTTTCTGAGCTTCTGAGAATTATTGGGGCACTTGCTTTGGAGGTTTTTTTTGGCACCCACCCACTGGGACCCTTATTCCTCCAAGGGCATATGCTCTCTTGTCTGTGCTTTGATATACAGATGACCACAGTCAAGCTCCTCTGCTCTGGAGCTGTGAGCAGGATCCCTGATATCAGTATGGAAGGCCAAATTGCAACCTGGATCTGAATGTGGGCAAACAGCAGAGTCCTGCCCCAAGGAGTACAGAGAGATTTGTGTAGTCTCCAATGACCCCTTTACCATCTGTAGGCTGTGCTCTGGAGGTGCAGGCTGGTTTCCCTCATTCTTTCTGTCTCTTCTGTGGCCAGTGTTCCTCACTCCACACTCATTCTGGCACAGCAGAGTTGTCTCAGGATCCCTTCTAGCTGTTGCCAGTGATCCCTGGGCTGGCCTGAGCTGAGCTGCAACTGTGGGTTTTTCCAACCCGATGCTTGGTGAAACACACCTTTCCTGTGGAACTTCTAAGTTTTCTTGGACTGGGAAAATGTATCACTCAGCCCCTCTCTGGGTTCTTCCCATCTTAATTTTGGCTAGAGTCATAATTTGTTGGAGTTTGGTGGAGGGGAGGAGTTTTTGGGAAATGCTGCCTTCAAGCTGCCATCTTGGCTCTGTCACCAGCATCCAGATTTTTAGAGGAGACGTTGAATGAGTTACAGGAAGACATAGACAGAAAAACTTGACTGGTGGGAGACCTCAATCTCCCACTCTCAGATTTAGATAAATCTAACCACAAAATAAAGAAGAAAGAAGTTAAGGAGGTAAAGAGAATGGTAGAAAACCCAGACATGATAGACATTTGGAGAAAGTTGAATGGGGACAGAAAGGAATATACTTTTTTTCCTTCAGGACATGGCACTTACAGAAAAAATTGGCCAAGTTCTAGGGCATAAAAACCTAATAATCAAATGCAGAATGGCAGAAAAAGTTAATAAATTCTTCTCAGCCAATAATGTAATAAAAATCACATGCAATAAAGGGCCAGAGAAAGAGATACCTAAAGCTAATTGGAAACTAAATAACCCCATTTTAAAGAATGAGTGAATCAAACAAAAAAATTATGGAAAGAATGAACAACTTCATCCTAGATAATGACAATAACAAAACAACAAAAAACTTATGGGATATAGCAAAGACAGTTGTCAAGGGATATATTATGTCTTTAAATGCTTACATCAACACATTGGAGAAAGAGGAACTCAATGAACTAAAAATACAACTATAAAAATTAGAGAAAGAACAAATTAAAAACCAACAATTAAATACCAAGTAATTCTAAAAATTAGAGGAGAAATTAATACAATAAAAAGCAAGAACACTAATTAATTAATAAATAAAACCAAGAGTTGGTTTTATGAAAAATACAATAAAATTGATAAATTTCTGGTTAATTTGATTAAAAAAAAGAAAGTAGAAAACCAAATTACCAGTACCATAAATGAAAAAGATAAACACACAACCAATGAGGAGGAAATTAAAGTAACAATGCAGAATTATTTTGCCAGTAAATTGGATAATCTAAGGAAAGGATGAATATTTACAAAAATATAAGTTGCCCAGATTAAATGAAGATTAAATATTTAAATAACCCTATCTCAGAAAAAGAAATTCAACAAGCCATTATTGTACTCCCAAAGAAAAAAATCTCCAGCGCCTGACAGATTCACAAGTGAATTCTAACAAGCATTTAAGGAACAATTGGTCCCAATTCTATATAAATTCTTTAGCAAAATAGGTGAGGATGGAATTCTACCTAACTCTCTCTATGACACCAATATGATGCTGATACCTAAACCAGTTAGAGTCAAAACAGAGAATGAAAATTAGAGACTTATCTCCCTAAGGAATATCGATGCAAAAATCTTAAATAAAATTTTAGCAAAGCAAGTACAGCAAGTTATCACTAGGGTAATACATTATGACCAAGCAGAATTTATCCCAGGAATGCATTGTTGGTTCAATATTAGGAAAACTGTTAGATTAATTGACTACAAAAATAACAAACTGATTGGAAATCATATGTTTATATCAATAGATGCTGGAAAAGTCTGAAAAAAATACAACCATTTCTACTAAAAACTCTAGCGAGTATAGGAATAAATAGATTGTTCCTTAGAATGATAAGCATGCAAATGGGTATAAACTAGAGGCATTTTCAATAAGACCAGGGGTGCAAAAAGGATGCCTGTTATCACCACTACTATTTAATGTTGTGTTAGAAATATTAGATTTATCAATAAGCGAAGAAAAAGAAAAATGAAGAAATTAGAATTGGGAAGGAAGAAACAAAACTCTCACTCTTTGCAGATAATATGATGGTATAACTAGAGAATCCTAAAAACCATCTAGAAAACTACCAGAAGCAATTAGTAACATTAGCAAAGTCACAGGATATAAAATAAAGCCTTATAAATCCTCAGCATTTCTATATATTAACAGAAAGATACAGACCCAAGAGCTAGAAAGAGAAATCCCACTCAAAATTACTTCAGACAATATAAAATATTTGGGAGATCACCTGCCTAGGAAGACTCAGAAATTTGATGAAAACAACTACAAAACACTTCACTTCAAATAAAATCAGGTTTAAAAAACTGGGCAAATAACAACTGCTCATGGATAGACAGAGCTAATATGATGAAAATAACAATTCTACCTAAATTAAAGTATTTATTTAGTGCCCTACTAATCAAAATTCCATTCCAAAAAATTACTTTAATGAATTAGAAAAAAAGTAAGTAAATTCATATCGAGAAATAGAAAGCTAAGAATTTCCAGGGATTCAATAAAAAAAAGTGCAAAATAAGATGGTTTAGCCCTACCAGGTCTAAAATTATATTATTAAAGCATCAGTCATCAAAACTGTCTGATACTGGCTAAGAAACAGAGTGGAAGATCAGTGGAATAGACTAGGTGCAGCAGAAGGAAATGATTATAGTAACCTATTGTCTGATAAACCCAAAGAGACCACTTTCGAGATTAAAAACGCTCACTTTGATAAAAATTGCTTAGGAAAGTTAGAAGTTAGTATGGCAGAAACTTGGATTAGACAAATACTTCACACTGTATACCATGATAAGATCCAAATGAATAGAGCATTTAGACATAAAAGGCAATATAATAAGCAAACTAGAAGATCAAGGAATAGCTTACCTATCAGATCTATGGAAGGGGAACCAGTTTATGACCAAGAAAGAGATGGAGAATATCATTAAAAACAAACTAGATAATTTTGAGTACATTAAATTAAAAAGCTTTTGCACAGACAAAACCACTGTAACCAAGATCAAAAGAAATGTAGTAAATTAGGAAATAATTTTTACAATTAATATTTCTGACAAAGTAATCTTATCTAAAATATATAGAGAACTGAGTCAAATTTATAAAAAAAAAAAACATTCCCAATTGACAAATGGTCAAAGGATATGCAAAGGCAATTTACAGATAAGAAAATCAAAGTACTCCATAGTCATAGAAAAGTTGCTCTAAATCATTACTTATTAGAGAAATTCAAATTAAAGTATCTCTTAAGTGCCAGTTCACACCTCTCAGGCTGGCTAATATGACCAGAAAGGATAATGATGAATGTTGGAAGGAATGTGGGAAATCTGTGATACTAATGCATTGGGGTTCTTTTAGGTTTTTTTTTTTTTTTTGCAAGGCAAACAGGGTTAAGTAGCTTGCCCAAGGCCACACAGCTAGGTAATGATTAAGTGTCTGAGACCGGATTTGAACCCAGATACTCCTGACTCCAGGGCCGGTGCTTTATCCACTACACCACCTAGCTGCCCCAAACACTAATGCATTGTTGGTGGAACTATGAACTCATCCAGACTTTCTGGAGAGCAATTTGGAATTAAGCCCAAAGTACAATTAAAATGTGCATGCTGTTTGATCCAGCCATACCACTACTGGGTCTATACCCTGTAGAGATCATGAACAAGGGTAAAAACAACACTTTTACAAAAATATTCATAGAATCTCTGTTTATGGTGGCAAAGAATTGGAAATTGAGTGAATGTCCATTAATTGGGTAATGGCTGAACAAATTGTGGTATATATATATATATATATATATATATATATATATATATATATATATATATATACATTATGGAACACTATTGTTCTATTAGAAACCAGGAGGGATGGGAATTCAGAGAAGCCAGGAGGGATGATTTGCATGAACTGATGCTGAGTGAGATGAGCAGAACCAAAAAAACTTCATACACCCTAACAACAACATGGGTTTGATAATCAATCTTAATTTAGTACTTGCTCATTTCAGAAGTGCAACAACCAGGGTCAATTTTGGCTGAGATGGAGAATACCATCTGTATCCAGAGAAAGAATTGTGGAATTTGAATGAAGATCAAAGACAATTACCTTTAATTTAAAAAAGAATTTATTTTATTATGTAATTTTGCTATCTCTTATATTTTATTTTTTTCATTAAGGATATGGTTTCTCTCTCAACACATTCAATTTAGATCAATGCCTACAATGAAAACAATGTAAAGACTAACAGACTTCGTTCTGTGGGGGGTGGGTGGAGGGAAGCGAGATTAGGAGGAAAATTGTAAAATTCAAAAATAAAGAAATAAATTTTTAAAAAAAGAAAATAATTAGAAGGCATTGAACATAAGAGAGGTCCTGAATAACAATACATATAAAGAAATTGAAATTTTAACAAACAGGAAGTGATTCATTTGAAGTGGGTGTTTTCTTGAATTAGAAGTTTGTAAATTGTCAGATTAGTAACAAAAAATTTCTATGAGGAGAGAAGTGATTAAATATGACAGAGAAAAAATGAGATGTATAATGAAAACAATTCAATCTTAATCTAATTTTAAAGGTTATTGTGAATGGATAATAGTACAAAAATGAAATAGAAAATAAAGGAGCAGTTAGGTAGAATAATAAACAGAGCATTGGCCCTGGATTCAGGAGGAACTGAGTTCAAATCCAACCTCAGACACTTAATAATGACATGGCTGTATGAACTTTGGCAAGTCACTTACACCTATTGCTTTGCAAAAACTAAAAAAAAATAGAGTAATGAACATAGACATAAATTATAATAATTTCATAGATATGGTTATTCAGTAAATCAAGATAAAAGAATCATATGAAGATGGTGTTAATACCAAACCAGGAAGAGTTAAAACAGAGAAAGAAAATTATAGACCTATCACCCTGAAGAATATAGATGAAAAATCTTAAATAAAACCTTAGCAAAATGATTACAACAAGTTATCACTAGGATAATATATTATGACCAAGTAGGATTTATCCCAGGAATGCAGGGTTGGTTCAATATTAGGAAAACTGTTAGTATAATTAATTTTATCAGTAACAAAGCTATTAGAAATCATATGATAATATCAATAGATACTGAAAAAGCTTTTTACAAAATACAGCACCCATTCCTACTAAAAACACTAGACATTGCAGGAATAAATGGATTGTTCCTTAGAATAATAAGCAGTATCTATCTAAAACCATCAACAAGCATCATATGCAATGGCAATAGGCTAGAGGCATTCCCAATAAGATTGGGGTGAAACAAGGATGCCATTATCACCACTACTATTAAATATTGTATTAGAAATGTTACCTTCAGCAACCAGAGAAGAAAAAGAAATTGAAGGAATTAGAATTAGGAAGAAAGAGATAAAACTCTCACTCTCTGAAGATGACATTATGATATGCCTAGAGAATCTCAAAAAATTATCTAAAACACTACTAGAAATAATTAGCAACTTTAGCAAAATAAACAGGATATAAAATAAACCTTCATAAATCTTCAACATTTCTATACATGACTAGCAAGATACAACAGAAAGAGCTAAAAAGAGAAATCCCATTCAAGGTAACCTCAGTCAATATAAATTACCTGGGAGTCTACCCACCAAGGCAGACTCCAAAATTTTTGAAAACAATTACAAAACACTTCTCACACAAATAAAATCAGATTTAATCAACTGGACAAACATCTACTGCTTATGCATAGGCTGAGCTAATATAATAAAAATGACAATTCTACCTAAATGAAACTAATTGTTTAGTGCCTTACGTATCAAAATTACAAAAAATTACTTTAATAAGTTAGGAAAAACTGTAAGTAAATTCATATGGAGGAATAAAAAGTCAGAAATTTCCAGGATTTCAACAAAATAAAAGTGCAAAGGAAGGTGGCTTAGCCTTACCACTTCTAAAATTATATTATAAAGCATCATTCATCAAAATTGTCTGGTACTGGCTAAGAAATAGATTGGTGAATCAGTGGAATAGACTAGGTGCAATAGCAGGAAATGATTATAATAATATTCTGTTTGATAAACCCAAGGAGTCCAGCTTTTGGGGTAAAAATTCTCTCCTTGATAAAAACTGTTGGGAAAATTGGAAATTAATATGAAAGAAACTTGGATTAGACCAATACCTCACACCCTATATCAAGATAAGTTCAAATTGGATACAGGATTTAGAAATAAAAAGCAATATTATAAAAAACTAGAAGATCAAGGAGTAGTTTACCTGTCAGATCTATGGAAAGGGAAGCAATTTATGAACAAGGAAGAGATGGAGAACATCATTAAAAACAAAACAGGTAATTTTGATTACATTAAATTAAAAAGCTTTTGCATAAACAAAACCACTGTAACCAAGATCAAAAGAAATGTAGTAAATTGGGAAACAATTTTTACAGCTAGTATTTCTGACAAAGGATTCATTTCTGAAATATACAGAGAACAGAGTCAAATTTTCAAAAGAACAAGTCATTCCCCAATTGACAAATGGTCAAAGGATATGCAAAGGCAATTTACAGATGAGGAAATCAAAGTGCTCTGTAGTCATATGAAAAAAATTGTTCTAAATAATTATTTATTAGAGAAATATAAATTAAAGCATCTCTGAGGTACCACCTCACAGTTCTCAGCCTGGTCAATATGATCAGAAAACCAATGATCAAAGTTGGAAGGGATGTGGGAAATCTGGGATACTAATACATTGTTGGTGGATCTGTGAACTCATCCAGCCTTTCTGGAGAGCAATTTGTAATTATGCCCAAAGGGCATTAAAAATGTGCATACCCTTTGATCCAGCAATAACACTACTGGGTCTATACAGTTAAGAAATTATGAAAAAGTGTAAAATCATCACTTGTACAAAAATATTCATAACAGCCCTGTTTGTGGTGGCAAAGAATTGGAAATTAAGTGAACGTCCTTCATTTGGGGATTGGCTTAACAAACTGATATATGTATGAAATGGAATACTATTGTTCTATTAGAAACCAGGAGGGATGGGAATTCAGGGAAACCTGGAAGGAGTTGCATAGACTGATGCTGAGTGAGGTGAGCAGAACCAGAAAAACACTGTATACCCTAACAGCAACATGGGGGTGATAATCAACTTTAATGGACTTGCTCATTCCATCAGTGCAAAAATGAGGTGCAATTTTGGGCTGAGATGGAGAATACCACCTGTATCCAGATAAAGAACTGTGGAGTTTTAACAAAGACCAAAGACTATTACCTTTAATTTTTAAAAAAGACCATTTTCTTATTATGTAATTTTTCTATCTCTTATACTTTATTTTTTTTTCCCTTAAGGATATGATTTCTCTCTCATCACATTCAACTTAGATCATTGTATATCATGGAAACAGTGTAAAGCCTAAGACACTGCCTGCTGTGGGTGGGGGGGAGGCAAGCAAAATTAGGGGAAAAATTATAAAACTCAAAATTAATAAAATCTTTCAAGAAAAGAAATAAAAAATATAAAAGAATCAAAAAATGTTCATTAAATTGATAATAGATAGATGAGAAAGACAGAGACAAAAATGGAAGAGTATTTATTAAAACATACAAGTACTGTGCTAAGGGTTTCAGATAAAATAGGAAGTAGCAAGCAAAGTAATTTTTTGTTAAGGTCTAAATTCTAATGGATGAAACATTGGGAAAAAGATTATGGGAGATTTCATAGAGGTCTGGGTCCCAGCAAGACAAGGCAAAAGTTTCTCTTATCAGTGAAGAGAAACATGGAAAATTTATAATTTCTGATTAGGTTGGAGAGGGTTAGAAAGTTGTGCCATGGAGAAGAAATGGCAGAGTTAGTGAATACTGGACTTACCAAGCAATGAGATTTGGCATTCATGGGCAATACCAACAGAGGATACAAATTTGTATCAGCATACTAAAAACCATTTGAAAGAGTGCAAAAATGAAAGAATATAAGCTGTTTCTTCTTTTAAACCTATTAAGTGAAAGTTCACCCTGTGCTAATAATTATTAACATAGCTTTCCAGTCTTGTGCAAAGGGACCAAAAAGTTAATAATGAGTCTCAGGTTGCTCTTGCCTGTTAATAAGATGACAAAACAATATTCTTTCTCCATAAAGCCAGTGAATTCAAAGAATTGCCCATGTTACCTCATTACACTTCTTTGTGAAATTTAGTTTAACAAATGGGAAATTATGAGAAGTTCTATTCCATCAAACAGAAAAAACTGCATTATGTAAAACTTGTTTAATGAACATGGGGTGAAAGAAATATTAAGGAAAGTAATCCCAGGGACATTCAGAATAAAACTGGAAAGACAAACAAATGAAAAATTCTACAAAATTGTAATTATAAAAAATAAATCTCTTTTCACTCTCAAGGTTAGTGGAGTCACTTCAATTGAATCTAGCAATCATAATTGCAGATAGGTTTATAGAGGCTGAAGAAAAATATGGACAAGCCAACTAGACTAGAAAAGTATATACAACGGATTTCCCTGCTGGTAGAGATACAACTGTGGAAGTATTGTAGAATTAACAAGGTTTTTGAGAAGAAGAAAGATAACAAAGGCATAAAATTTTCACATTTTATGATCATCAAACAGAGACAGATAAGTGAAAGTGGCACCTTATTCCAAATTTCTAATCCATTTAAATGTTAGGAAAATCATCTCACATATATCAGGGTTTGTATCAATGATAGTTTTAGCAGACTTCCACAAATTATATTCCACAAAAGGCATGTCTTTCCCATCAGGCAAGAAAATAAAAAAAAATGAAGAATACTGAATCCTATTGTGTTTATTGATTTTTTATTCTTTTAAAGAAATTAAGCTGAGCAAAGTGATATCTCCCATATATATATATATATATATATATATATATATATATATATATATATATATATATATATATGTAAATATATATATATACATTAAAATTTTCCAGGATACTTTGAAAGATATAACAACAGAGAAAAACTTGTTTCATGACCCCCTGACCAATAGCAAGCAAATTATTAAACACAAAGAAATATATTGGTCATTGGTGTTTACCATTGCAATGCAGGTGATCCAATACACAAGTCAATTTGAAGAATGACTCCCCAGATGTTAAGGTTTTTAGCGGTTTCTGATAAATGATAATATTGTTCAAGCTATATCTATCTGTGTCATATTGCATGGTTTCCTGGACAAGATTTGTCATTACTCAAAAGTGCTTGGTAGAGCCAGCTAGGTGGTGCAGTGGGATAGAGCACTGGCCCTTGGAGTCAAGAGGATCTGAGCTCAAATTGGATCTCAGACACTTAATAATTACCTAGCTGTGTGACCTTGGGAAAGTCACTTAATCCCATTGCCTTATAAAGACAAAAAAAAAATGATTGGTCAAATTATATTCATAGAAAATAGTAAATAAATAAGCAATGCTTATTTTATAAATTGACCTGCTAGATTCTTTTTCTTTATAATTCTTTTTTTGTCTGTATTTCTTTCACAGAACACTTAAATGGAAATGTGCTTTGAAGGATTACCCAAGTATAACCTGCAAAATATTGCTTGCCTTCTCAATGTGGGAGATGGAGGGAGAGAATTTGAAAACTTAAATTTGGAAAAAAATGCTAAAATTTTTCTTTGCATGTAATTGGAAAAGATTAAATACTACATAAGATTTTTTTTAAATGAACTGTTATGCTTTTAGGTAAACAACTGATAAAGCTCATTCATTAAATTATGTACATGTGTAGATACATAAATGTATATGACTGTGTGTGTGTATGTTGTTTTTGTGAATATAAAATTTTATGTACCTGTTTTTGCATCTCTCTTTCTCTCCAACAAGCTCCAAAAAAATCAAAGTTTCAATGAGTTGGAACAATAATTAAATTGGTGGAAGAGAGAAGTAGAGTAGGCTTAATTGTATATATGATCAAATTGAGACACACTTTAATGACACCAAACTTTTTACTAGTTTTGTTGAAACAATAGTCTTCAAGGAATTAAAAATAAGTGTCATACTAAGGGCAATGGAACTATTCATGATTAGTGTAAGCTGATTGCAACATGTGATTAACAAGAAATTGGGAAGTAGAAGCAGGAAAAGGGATGTCATCAGGTAAATATATAATAGAAGAAGGAGCCTTTTCCTTGTTCTGTCAGAAGAATTAAAGATCATTCTCAAGTATGTTGAGTAGACCCTTTGTGGTATACCTACAGTTAGACACTTGGTGGTATGGAACAGTCATGTGGATAAATCTAGAGTTGCATAAGTGGAAGGAATGGTGACATCTTTAATATCACAAAAATAATTGAGTAAGTAAATAACTGAGTGAGTATGGATACTGAGAGGGAGATATGGAATTATAAGTTGAAGATATCTATTCAGTTGCTTCCTTCATTCTCCTATAGATCTTAAATCAATGTTAATGGTAGGCAGTCATACAAAAAGTACAGTGAACTGAGTAGATTGAAATCTGTTCCAAAACAAATAAACTCTCCTGCTGGCCTACCATCCAGTCTAAGTATCACTAGTATATTCATGTATTTTGAATGAACTCTTGTCTCCAAAAAGTCCATATTAAAATGCAAATGCAATCCCTGTGAGGGGTAAAGCAGTGATCCATTAGCATACATTAATAATTAATTCTGTTATCAGTATAGATGCCTGAAGAAATAGGAGTTAGATGAACTATCTTTTAATGGGTGGGCTGAGAGTGGATGATGGTAAAGATTCTAGAAAAATCCTGATACTTCTCCTTCTAAGCATATTTTGTACTTCTCCCTTTCCTTTATTCTATGCTCTGACCAATCCAGACTACATTGTATCTCCTCTCTCATTCAGACTTTTCACATGTCTATGCTTCAGTTTAAGTCATACATTACACCATGTCTTTCTTTGAAGTTTCTTTCTCCTTTTCAAAATCAAAGGCAAATGAAAGCATTACTTCTTCTATTATTTCTTCCTTGACACTACCCCACAAACTTTTACAAAAGATTTAGTATGACCCCCCTCCTACCTACTAAGAACTCTTCTCTAGAAATGGACTTCTCCTTTGCTCTCCTTTTTATCAGTTATTTGAACACACTTATCTCTCCCCTTTATTTAGATTAACTCATGTCTTCTTAAACTAAGATCCTCAGATATCCTGCCCCATGAAGTCAGGCTTATATATCATGGAATCTATGAATTTGGATTTTTTTTACTATTCTCTAACTAAAATTTACCATTGCCCTAAATTATTTAAAAATATTATTTTGAGGGGCAGCTAGGTGGTGTGGTGGATAAAGCACTATCCCTGGAGTCAGAAGGACCTGAGTTCAAATCTGAACTGAAACACTTTAATAGTTGCCTAGCAGTGTGACCTTGGGCAAGTCACTTAACCCCATTGCCATAAACATTTTTTTGAGAAGAGTTCCATATGCTTTACAAGATTGTCAAAGATTTTCTTTACATTTTAACATAAAAAGGTTTTGAACCCGGGGATTAGAAGCTCCTGAGAAACAGAGACTCTTTATATAGCCATTATTTAACTCAGTGTCTTATACACAAGAGGTATTTAATATATTTATTGAATGAATGAAGTTTGATTTGAAGAAAATGAAGAGAAATAAAGGATTAAGAAAACTAAGTATAGGATGCATGTGTATGTTGGGGAAGGGAGATACCAAAGTAGGGTAAAGTGATTAAAAAAAAGGAGAATAAAAAAACAATGTTCATCAGCTTAATCTACACTTTTGCCTTTAGTCTAGTCTGTCCTCCTGTCTGGAGGATCATAGATGGTAGTTAAATTACAAAAAGATATCTACTAGTGGTCATTTTTTCCCCATTACCCAAACACTATTATGGAATTGATTTGTTTTAATGTATTTTGGATTTGAACACTGTATGATTTGCAAGGTAATTCTCATTACTATTTTTGGATCTTATGTCTCTGAAGGAGAGAGGCTGTGTCTTCCAGCCTATATGCAAAGTCTTAGGATGCAATATTCTACAAATATTTGATGATGATGAAAGTGATTATAATTCATGAAATCTCTTTATGGTAGGTATTTCCATAGCTACTTTTATACCTATGCAATATAGTTCTACTACTCTATTCAATTTTCTAAATTTAGAGGCTTATGTCTATTAATTTGCTTTCCAGCTGATGGGTTGGAGAATTGTAATTATCATTGTCATTATTATGATTATTGTCATTGTTATGAAGTTAAAATTCATATTTATGATAAGTCATAAACTTGAACTTACAAAGTTTGATGTGGAGGCTCCAATGAGCACTTTAAAAATCTTTAAGTGCAATATAATTGCCCCTTATAATAATTATCTGTAAATTTTTCTTCCATATACTGACTTTCCCCTTGTGTTTTCATTATTTCATTAGTTAGCATGAGAAATTAAATTGGAATAATTGAGAAGTTTTGTGGAAGCCACAGATGATATGCGAAGGCCAGCAGATGACAAAGAAAAATTAGAAACTCAGAAATGCATAAAACTTCTTAATAATATTGAATAATATCAACATGTTTCAACTTTAATACCAAGATAATTCTGATTTCTTCTCTGTAAAATGGGAGAGCCAAAAAATTTAATGTGGATTTTCCAGATTATGTGGGTGGGGTGTGGGAGGGGAAATTATACAATTTTTATCATTCCTGAAGAACAATGGAGCCTTATTATTTCTGAAGAATATTACTATTAAGGCTAACTCCAATGGTGATTTTTATTTAGGATATTGAACATGGCCTACTTGTGAGCATTCTAACAGCAATGCACATTCTTAAGAACATTGGGACATGGATTGGGAGCTGGAAGGGTTGTTTGAGGGCATTCTGACATCATGCTTTTAATATTTATAAAACACTTTTCCTCAAGAAACCTTGGGAGGAAGTTAGCTATTATTATTGACCTCATTTTTTTTAACAGAGAAAGATAAAGATCTAATAGAGGAAGTGACAACTAACTAAAGTCAAAAACAGATTTCAAATCTAGGCCTCCCAACTACAAACCTGACGCCACCATTTTATTTTGTACTATCTTTCCCGAATATACATTACTCATTCAGGACAAATATTATTTCCAGAAGGCATTTACTTGGCATGCTATTATTCCTTTGGGGGAAGATTCCTAACAAAATTTGAGATGTGTTGATGGCTGCTGATGTTTTGGCAAGGAAATACCTGGGACAGTCAGGAGTGGGTGCTGGTATATTCATGCCCAAAGAGCTTCTACTATTTTTTTTTTCAATTTCAAGCCTTAACACATCTGTTTCTTGAGAGTTTTCCAGACTGACTCTCTGTGAGTCATCTTCCCACACTGCCTCTCCTTTAGTATGTTCTCCAGCTGTCAGAGTCAGTCTTCTTCTCTGATCTGTGCCATATTGCTTCCCCTACACACTCCACTCCCAGTCAGGTTAACTTATTGGTTAGTTTTTTCAGTGTCACCTACTTCTATTATTAGTCCTAACCATTTTAAACTGAATATACCTAGGGAAAATCTGAAAGATCTTGTCCTGCAAAGAAAAGTATTAATCTGGAAATTAAAGAATTTGCCTAATTTCAAGATTTCCTTGTCTCTGGTTTCTGTGATTACTGTTACAATTATCTCTTTTCACACTTAATATATTAACTTCTTTTAATTTTGTTATGTCTCTTTAATAGCTTTTTTGCCCTAATTATCAACCCAAGAATTACCAAGATCTCTGATTTCTACATAATTTTCAACTCTCTCCCTGTATTCACATTCCTTTCCTGTCATTGCCCCAATGTAACAATAGTACTCAGACAATACTTGTGGAGGAAGTGATGGGAAAACCAAAGGACAAATGTTTGGAAAAGCTTGTTTCAAGTGAACTCATGAGTCAGGACTCAGAAGAGAAAATAAAATAAAACATGCATTCCAACATCCAAATATTTAGATAGCTAAATACAGTTTGTATCCAAATTTTGTTTGAATCTATCTATGTATATATATATATATATATATATATATATACAGATATACAGATATATGTATGTATGCATATGAAAACCACATATATCTTTTATATGCTTATGTATACATAAACATAATCCATGTGTACATACATGTGTATATACAAACCCCGAATATATACTTATATACATGCATACATATGCATATACACACATTGATACATATATTATATAAAGGTTAGCAATAACTTAATTTCATATATGTGAATGTGGAACACTGTGTTAGCAAAACTGTCATTATGATGGATAATCTTCCCCTAGGTCTTCAGATGTAATGTAAATACAAGCCTAAATACAAGAAAGAGTTTCCTTGTGCTGTTGGTAGTCTGCCTGTCCTGCCTCTCAGAATAAAAGACAGAAAGATCTACTTTATAGAGCAGGAAGCAAGTACATTGTGATGCAAATTTGTTGAGACAAAGTAGAGAAAATACAGGTATTAATGAGTACAATAAAGTTTTCAACTTTTAACATATTAAAAAACTTAAAAATAGAGACTTAATTTTTAGGATCTGGCATTGGATTCAAAAAATTTTCATACATGTTAATTATTACATTATATATTAAACATTCCTTTCAAGAATTGTCTAGCCTTGATAGGCTATGGGGTTTAATATTCACAGGTGAAGTCTATCAGTCAAGGAACAATTGGTTCCAATTCTACATAAATGCTTTAGAAAAATGGGTGAAGGGGTGGCTAAGTGGCATAGTGGATAGAGGACTGGCCCTGGAGTCAGGAGTACCTTATTTCAAATTTGGTCTCAAACACTTAATAATTAACTAGCTGTGTGGCCTTGGGCAAATGACTTAACTCCATTTACTTTGCAAAAAAACAAAACAAAACAAAACAAAACAAAAGTAGGTGAAGATAGAACTCTGCCTAACTCCTTCTATCACACCAATATGGTACTGATACCTAAACCAGGAAGAGTTAAAACAGAGAAAATTATAGACTAATTTCCCTAATGAATATGGATAGAAAAATCTTGAATCAAATCTTAGCAAGGAGATTAGAGGAAGTTAATGCAGGGCTGATTCAACATTAGGAAAACTGTCAGTATAACCAATTATATCAATAACAAACCTAACAGAAATTATATGCTTATCTCAATAGATGCTGAAAAAGCCTTTGACAAAATACATCACCCATTCTTACGAAAACATCTGAGAGTATAGGTATAAATGAATTGTTTCTTAGAATGATAAGTAGTATAAGTAGACATAAAAAGACAATATTATAAGCTACCTAGGAGAACAAGGAATAGTTTACCTGTTAGACCTATGGAAAGGGAAGCAGTTTATGACCAAGGAGGAGATCAAGCACAACATTAAAAAAAACTGCATATTTCTAATTTTTTTTTAATTTTACAATTTTCCCCCTACTCTAGTTTCCCTCCCCCTCCCCCTCACAGAATTCAGTCTGATAGCCTTTACATTGCTTCCATGATATACATTGATCAAATATGAATGTGTTGAGAGGGAAATCATATCCTTAAGGAAAAAAAAAAACAAAATATAAGAGATAGCAAGATTGCATAATAACTTATTTTTTTTAATTAAAGGTAATAGTCTTAGGTCTTTATTCAAACTTCACAATTCTTTCTCTGGATACAAATAGTATTCTCCATTGCAGTTACCCCAAAATTGTACCTGATTTTTGCAATGATGAAATGAGAAATTTCATTAAGATTGATTCTCAAATCCATGTTGCTGTTATGGTGAAAATATTTGTCTAGTTCTGCTCATCTCACTCAGTATCAGTTCATGTAAATCCTTCCAGGCTACTCTGAATTCCCACCTCTTACAGTTTCTAATAAAACAATAGTATTCCATAATGCATGTATTCCATAATTTGTTCAGCTATTATCCAATTTTTGGACATTCACTCAATTTCCAATTCTTTGCCATCACAGAGTCGCTATGGATATTTTAGTACAAATGATGTGTTTATTCTTCTTCATGATCTCTTCAGGGTATAGACCCAGTAGTGATATTGCTGGATCAAAGGGTATGCACACTTTTATTGCCCTTTGAGCATATTTACAAATTGCTCTACAGAAAGGTCGGATGAGTTCACAGCTCCACCAACAATTCATTAATGTACCAGATTTCCCATCACCCTTCCAACATTGGTCATTGTCCTTTCTGGTCATAATGGCCAGTCTAAGAGGGTGAGGTGGTACCTCAAAGAAGTTTAATTTGCATTTCTCTGATAAGTAATGATTTAGAGCAATTTTTCATATGAATATGGAGCACTTTGATTTCCTCATCTGTTAATTGCCCTTATATATCATTTGACAATTTGTCAGTTGGGAATGGCTTGTTCTTTTGTAAATTTGACTCAGTTCTCTTTTATATTTTAGAAATGAGTCCTTTGTCAGAAATACTTGGGCAAATGGGGTTAAGTGGCTTGCCCAAGGCCACACAGCTAGGTAATTATTAAGTGTCTGAGACCGGATTTGAACCCAGGTATTCCTGACTCCAGGGCTGGTGCTTTATCCACTGCACCACCTAGCCGCCCCAGAAATACTTGTTTTTAAGAAATGTCTCCCAATTTATTTCATTTCTTTTGATCTTGGTTACAGTGATTTTGTCTGTGCAAAAGCTTTTTATTTTAATGCAATCAAAATAATCTGGTTTATTTGTAATGATGTTCTCCATCTCTTCCTTGGTCTTAAACTGCTTCCTTTTCCATAGATCTGATAGGTAAACTATTCCTTGATGTTCTAGTTTGCTTATAGTATTGTCTTTTATGTCTAGATCATATACCCATTTGATCTTATCTTCATATAGCTTGTGAGATGTTGCTCTACTCCAAGTTTCTGCCATACTAAATTCTAATTTTGCTACAATTTGTATCAAAGTGAGAGAGTTTTAATCTGAGAAGCTAGACTTTGTGGGTTTATCAAACGGCAGATTACTATAATCATTTCCTGCTATATCTTTTGCACCTAGTGTATTGCACTAATCCACCATTCTATTTCTGTTTTAAAATTTTATTTATTTTTGAATTTTATATTCCCCCCCCAATCTTGCTTCCCTCCACCCCCACGTAGAAGGCAGTCTGTTAGTCTATATATTGTTTCTGTGCTATACATTGATATAAATTGAATATGTTAAAAGAGTAATCATATCCTTAAGGAAAAATAAAATAATATATAAGAGATAGCAAAATTACATGAGATAACATTTTTTAATTTAAGGTAATAATATTGGTCTTTGTTCAAAATCCACAATTCGTTCTCTGGACACAGATGCAGATACCCTCAATTTTCCTGATTGTTGCACTGATGAAAAGAGCAAGTCCATTAAGATAGATCATCAACCCCATGTTGCTGTGACAGTGTATAATGTTCTTCTGGTTTTGCTCATCTCACTCAGCATCAGTTCATGCAAATCCTTCCAGGCTTCTCTGAATTCCCATCCCCCTCCCCGGTTTCTGAAAGAACAATAGTGTTCCACAACATATACATACATATATATATATATATATATATATATATATATATATATGCATATATATATATATATATATTAACTGATTGATGGATATTCACTCAATTTCCAGTTCTTTGCCAACACAGAGTGGTTATGAATATTTTTGGACAAGGGTGTTTTTGTCCATTTTCATGCAAAGAGTGAGTTTCATTTTTTTCTTTCCCCATTCTAATTATCAAACAGCAGATTGCTATAATTGCTATAATCATTTCCTGCTATTGCACCCAGTCTAATCCACTGATCCACCACTCTTTTTCTTAGTTTTGATGACTGGTGCTTTATGATATAATTTTAGATCTGGTAGGGACAAACCACCTTCTTTTGCCCTTTGTTTTTCATTAAATGCCTGGAAATTCTTGAATTTTAAATTCTCCATATGAATTTACTTACAATTTTTTCTAACTCATTAAAGTAATTTTTTTGAAATTTTGATTGGTAGGGCACTAAATAAGTAGTTTAATTTAGGTAGAATTGTCATTTTAATTAGATTTGCCTATCCATGAGCAGTTGATATTTGTCCAGGTATTTAAATCTGATTTTATTTGTGAAAGTGTTTTGTACTTGTTTACATAGAGGTTTTGATTCTCTCTTTGCAGGTAGACTCCCAAGTATTTTCTATTGACTGAAGTTATTTTGAGTGGGATTTTTCTCTTTCTAGCTCTTGCTACTCTATCTTGCCAGTAATATATAGAAAACTGAGAATTCATGAGGATTTATTTTATATCCTGTGACTTTGCTAAAGTTACTAATTATTTCTGGTAGTTTTTAGACCATTTTTTATGATTCTCTAGGTATACCATCATGTCATCTGCAAAGAGGGAGAGTTTTATTTCTTCCTTCCCAATTCTAATTCATTTATTTCTTTTTCTTGTCTTATTGCTGAAGCTAACATTTCTAGCACAATATTTAGTAGAAGTGGTGATAACAGTATCCTTGTTTCACACTGATCTTTTTGAGAATGCCTCTAGTTTATCCCCATTGCATATAATGCTTGCTCATTATTTCAGATAGATACTGCTTATCATTCTAAGGAACAATCCATTTATTCCTTTGCTCTCTAGTGTATTTAGTAGGAATGGGCATTGCATTTTTTGAAAGGGGTTTTCAGCATCGATTGATATAGTCATATGATTTATGAAATGTTTGTTATTGATATAATTAATTAAATTAACAGTTTTCCTAATGCTCAACCAACCCTTTATTTCTAGGATAAGTCCTGCTTGGTTATAGTATATTATCCTAGTGATACCTTGCTGTAATTTCTTTGCTAATATTTTATTTAAGATTTTTGCATCAATATTCTTTAGGGAGATAGGTCTATAATTTTCTCTCTCTCTGTTTTAACTCTTTCTATTTTAGGTACCAGCACCATATTGGTGTCAAAGAAAGAGTTAGGCAGAATTCTGTCCTCACCTATTTTACTAAAGGGTTTATAAAGAATTGGAACCAGTCACTCCTTAAATCTTTGATAGAATTCACATGTGAATCCTTCTGGCCCTGGAGATTTTTACTTAGGGAGTTCAATAATGGCTTGTTGAATTTCTTTTTTCTGAAATAGGGTTATTTAAGTATTTAATTTCATCTTCATTTATCATGGGTAACTTATTTTTTTGTAAAAATTCATCCATTTCACTTAGATTATCAAATTTATTAGGATACAGTTGGGCTAAATAATTCTGCATTGTTACTTTAATTTCCTCCTCATTGTTGGTGAGTTCACCTTTTTCATTTATGATACTGGTAATTTTGTTTTCTACTTTCTTTTTTTCAAAAAAATTAACCATATTATCAATTTTATTGTTTCTTCATAAAACCAATTCTTGGCTTTATTTATTAATTCAATAGTTTTCTTGCTTTCAATTTTATTAATTTCTCCTTTCATTTTTAGAATTTCTAATTTGGTATGTAATTAGGAGTTTTTAATTTGTTCTTTCTCTAATTTTTTAGTTCTATTTTTATTTCATTGATTGCCTCTTTCTTCAATTTATTTATGTAAGCATTTAAAGATATAATATCAATATTATGACTATGAAACAACAAGAATCAATTACACAAAAACAAAATATCAAAAAATAGAAGAAAATTTAAAATACCTCATCAGCAAAACCACTAACCTCGAGAATAGATCCAATATGTCTTGACTGTATCCCATAGTTTTGATATATTGTCTAGTAATTGTCATTATATAGGAAGAAATTGTTAATTCTTTTTTATAATTCCTTGTTTGATCCACTCATTCTTTAAAATGAGGTTTTTATTTTCCAATTAGTTTTAGAACTTTCTCTCCTTGGCCAATTATTGAATGTGATTTTTATTCTATTATGTTCTAAGAAGTATTTGTTCACTATTTATGTCTTTATGCATTTGATTAATAAGTTTTTATGCCCTTTTATTTGGTCAATTTTTGTGAAAGTGCCATGTACTGAAGAAAAAAAATGTTCCTTTCTATACCCATTTTACATTCTCCAAAGGTCTATCATGTCCAGGTTTTCTAACATTGTATTTATCTCCTTAACTTCCTTCTTCTTTATTTTATGGTTTGATTTATCTAAGTTTGAAACAGGGAGGTTGAGATCTCCCATCATTAGAGTTTTGCTGTCTATGTCTTCCTGTAACTCATTCAATTTCTCTAAAAAATTGGATGCTTATACTCCTTGGTCCATACATATTAATATTGAAATTTGTTTATTCTCTATGGTACCTTTTAGGAAGATATAGTTTCCTTCCTTATCTTTTTTATGTAAGATCCAGTTTTGTAACTGCTTTGTCTAAGGTAAGGATTGCTATCCCTGTTTTTTTTTTCACTTCAGCTGAAGCAAAATATATGTTGATCCAAACTTTTACCTTTTCTCTGTATTTATCTCTCTGCTTCAAATGAGTTTCTTGTAAGCAGCATGTTGTAGGATTCTGGTTTTTATTTCATTCTGCAATTTGCTTACATTGTATGGAGAGTTCATTCCATTGATATTCAAAGTTATAATTACTATCGCTATCTTCCCTCTGTTTATAGTTTTCCCTTTTTCTTTCACTTAATCCATATTCCCCAGTATATTGTTTCTGAATATCACCACCTTCAGTGTATTTTCCCCCCTTTTATGCAATCTCCTTTCCTTTCTTTCGTCTTTCCCTTTGCCCTTTCATCCTTCTGTTAGTTCCTCTTTTCTCCCCTCCCCCTTTCCCCTTTTAATACTTGATAGGCAAGACAAGTGCCTCAATTTAATGGAGTTGTCCCTATTAACTTTAGGCCTGATCCGATGAGAGTAAGACTGAGACAGTTTTCACTTTCTTCTTTCTTCCCCGCCATTGCAATTGGTCCTTTGCATCTCTTTATACAATGTGTTTCACCTTATTCAATCTCCTCCATCCTCCCATCTCTTTACTGTTCCCCCTCTTGAAGGAGATATTGTTTTAAAATCATTCTATCAGAGTCACAGAGAAGTCATGAATGTCAATAATTTCTGGCTAAGTATATTCTCTCTAATATAGTTGCAATTCTGGAGAGTTATGAGAATCTTTCTCCCAGGTGGGGATATAGCACATTTCGTCTTATTGGATAGCAGTTTTTTCTTTACCTTTTTTTTAACCTTTTCATGTGTCTCTTGAGTCTCCTGTTTGATGTCAAATTATCTATTTAGCTCTGGCCTTTTCATCAGAAAGAGTTGGAAGCCTCTAATTTCGTTAAATGTCCATTTTTCCCCCTGGAAGTGAAAGATCAGTTTTGCCAGATAGTGGATTCCTGGCTGCATTCCAAGCTCTTTGGTTCCTTGAAATATTGCATTTCAGGACCTTTGTTCCTTAATGTTGATGGAGTCAGGTCCTGTGTAATCCTTTCTGTGGCTCATTGGTATCTAAATTGTTTCTTTCTGGCTGCTTGCAGGATTTTTCTTGCATTTGGTAGTTCTGCAGTTTGGTCACAATCTGCCATGGTGTTTTCATTTGGGGATCCTTTTCAGGAGGGATTGATGTATTCTTTCAATAAGTATTTTGTCTGGGGTGGCTAGGTGGCATAGTAGATAAAGCACCAGCCTTGGAGTCAGGAGTACCTGGGTTCAAATCCAGTCTCAGACATTTAATAATTACCTAGCTGTGTGACCTTGGTCAAGCCACTTAAACCCATTTGCCTTGCAAAAAAAGAAAAAAACTTAATAAGTACTTTGTCCTCTGGTTCTATGATGTGATGGCAATTTTTCCCAAAACAAATCCTGTAATGTTGAATCCAGGATTTTTTTTTCTTTTCAATGTATTCTGGAAGCCCAGTAATTCTTAAATTCTCTCTCCTGGATCTATTCTCGAAGTTAGTGGTTTTGCTGATGAGGTATTTTATATTTTCTTCTATTTTTTGATATTTTGTTTTTGTGTAATTGATTCTTGTTGTTTCATAGTCATAAGTATCCACAGATTCCATTGTTCCTTTTTTCAGAGAAGAATTTTATTCCTTTACCTTTTGCAATTCCTTTTTCAACTGGTTAATTCTATTTTTGAAGAAGTTTTCCATTTGCTCAATTGAGTCTTTGAGAGAATTATTTAATTTTTGCATTTGTTCAGTTGAAGATTTGAGAGAATTCCATTCTCCAGTTGTATTTGCTAATGATTTGTTTTCTTGTTGCAAGATCTTAATTTTCTCTTGGGGTTTTCATCCCAGTTTTTCCAATTGATTTTTAAACACCTTCCTATTCTCTTCTAAGAAGTTTTTCTGGGCTCAAGACCAATTCATGCTCTCCTCAGAAGTTCTAGCTCTCTCTGAGCTAGGATCTTTTTTTTCAAGGTTGCTTTCAATGGACTCCCCTTATTTCTGGCTTTTCTTCATTTTCCAAGGATCTTGTGTTGTGCGAGATGCTGGTTCACAGACCTTTGGTTTTTGAAAACCTTAGAGGTTTTGCTCACTGGGTTTACTAACTCCAAGTAAGCTGGCTAGAAGGGGGTGCTAGAGGCTTTCTCTGGAGTGTCTATGACCTTGATTTGTAGTCCACTCCCCAGGCCTGATGGATAGGGGAAGCAGAAGTATCTTAATTATCTTTGAACAATGTGGGCTGGGTCCTTGGGCTATTTAGTTAGTCTTAGTACTAAGAGAGATCTACTGACCACACCTGAGCCTGGGGAGCAGGGAGGGGAGGGGAGATTGTTACAATATTTGTTTTGAAAAGTCCATTTCTCTCACAGGGATGGGGAGGGTGCCTCAATTGGAAGCACAGGGACTCCACTGCAAATGCCCTGGTATTCCAGGCCAGTAAAGCTGACCATATTTATTTCTAGCTGCCTGCTCACAAACCCAAAGCTTCCAAGGTTGCTCTGAGGTTAGTACAGGGTCTCATTTCCCCAACCCTGCACTGGCTCTCTGCCCCTGGCTCAAACAAGCACCTTCAAAACAGACTTTCTTGGTAAATGTTCTCCTTTGATCTTTCTGGATTTTGTGAATTTGGATTCTGTTAAGAAGCTTAGTTCATATTAGTTCTGAGGGGAAGCCAGGAGACCTTACCACATTGCCTAGGTTCTCTCTGCCATCTTGACTGGAAGTCCAAGTTGGATAATTTTTATAACATCAAATTAAAATGCTTTTGCACAAAAAGCCCACTTTAACCAAGATAAAAAATGAAGTAAATTAGGAAACAATTTTTACAACGTGTTTCAGACAAAATACTCATTTCTAAAATATATAGAAAACTGAGTCAAATTTTAAAAAAATGCCATTCCCCAATTCACAAATAGTCAAAGGATATGCAAAGGCAATTTATAGATGAGGAAATCAAAGCCATCTATAGTCATATGAAAATTGTTCTAAATCATTAATGATTAGAGAAATGCAAATTAATGCATCTCTGGGCTACCACCTCACACCTGTCAGATTGGCCAATATGACCAGAATGGATAGTGATCAATATTGGAAGAAATGCAGGAAATTTGGGACACTGATACATTACTGGTGGAACTGTGAACTCATCCAACCTCTCTGCAGAGCAATTTGGAATCATGCCCAAAGGACAATAAAAATGTTCATACTCTTTGATCCAGAAATACCAATAATGGGTCTGAAGAGATCATGAAAAAGGGTAAAACCTCACTTGAACAAAAATATTTATAACAGCTCTGTCTGTTGTGGAAAAGAATTGGAAATTGAAGGGTTGTTCATCAATTGGGGAATGACTAAACAAATTGTGGTATATTATGCTAAGGAACACTACTGTTTTATTAGAAACAAGGAGGGATGTGATTTCAGAGAAGCCTGGAAAGACTTGCATGAACTGATCCTGAGTGAGATGAGCATTACCAGAACACTTCACCTTAACAACAACATGGGGCAATGATCAATCTTAATGGATTTGTTCATTCCATCATGGCAATAGTCAGGAGTAATTTTAGGGTATCTGTGATGGAGAATATCATCCATATCCAGAGAAAGAATTGTGGAGTTTGAACAAAGACCAGAGATTACTACCTTAAATTTTTACATAAAGTTGTCTTATATACTACATAATTTTCCTATGTCAAGTATTTTATTTCTTCCTCAAGGATATGGTTTTTTTTTCTCTCAATACATTCAATTTTGATCATTGCACAGCATGAAAACAATGTGAAGATTATCCAGTTGCCTTCTTCTGGGGGGAGGGGAGGGTTGGTAGGGTCAGGGAAAAATTGTAAAATTCAAAACCTTACAAAATGATAGGTAGAAACTACTATTGCTACTATTGTATATAATTGGAAAACTAATAAAATCTTTATGAAAAATATAAGAATAAAGTGAAATTCTATTCTTAGTCTAGTTCTTTCAAATAGGGGTTAGATTGTTGGAGTGAAAATTTTATGAACTTTGGTGCAAGGTAACCACTTAATCCTAGGGTTATCACAGGGAAAGAGAAAACAATTACTCATAGTCTGATATAAATCCTAGAATTTAAGAAATCCTCTCTCAAAGCAGATAATTTAAATTTAAAAATTCATAAAATAAACCTTTTTAAAATATTGCTTTGTTATCAAAAGGAATAAACTTGATTCTCCAAATTCAGTGATTGATTCTCCAAGTGTTCTAATAAGCTGTCATTTTTCATTCTTAATAATTTAATTGTAAGAATGGGTCAAATAGAAATATAATCTTTAGTCAAGTAATTGACATTTTCAATATGTGTCAGTATAACTTTCAAAACTATAAGAGATCATGCCTCTCATTTTATAGAAAAGAAAACTGACACTCAAAGAGGGGAAACAATTGGCCAACTTACATAGGTTTACCAGTATAAACCCTTGTTCTTGGCTTTCCAATAACAGAGTAGACCTTTTAAATTGAGACAGTCATTGCTATAAATTTAACTTCTAGTTATAAGTTTTGCAAAGGCAGCTAGGTGACATAGTGGATATAGCACCTGGAGTCAGGAGTTCAAAAATGACCTCATTCTTTTGATACTTAGTAGTTCTGAGACCTTGGACAAGTCTCTTAACACCACTGCCTCACTGAAAACAAAAACAAATGAAGAAAAAATACTCTGTATCTCCCTCTCCCATTTCTCTAAAAAGAATGATGGTGAATAGTTGAAAGGTAACAGCAGGGAGGAAGGAAAGAAGGAAGGAAGGAAGGAAGGAAGGAAGGGAGGGAGGGAGGGAGGGAGGGAGGGAGGGAGCAAGGAAGGAAGGAAAGAAGGGAGGAGGGAGGGAGTAAAAAATTAAGAAAGCTAATTTTTTAACTACATAGCTAAATAACATTTTTGTACCTTTAAGAAGGTTGTGATTTATTGTTCATAGGAATCTTGGGGGAAGGTTATTTGATTTTAATATGAATTTTTGCTTAACTCTCAGCATTTAAATTGACTTCCCCTTCAAAATTCATGATTATTGGATAGCATGCAGATTATATTCAAATCATTCTTGCTTTTTTTGACAGATAAGCTATGGTGTAAATATAAAATTAATGTCTCTTAATAATACATTCATATAACAAACTGAATTCCCTTCCTTTCCCTTCCCAAAATTGTTGATATTTTACCATAAAATTATCATTTATTTCTATATTATTCATTTAAGTATCAGAATCAACAAAATTGCTATTCCCATAGTGAGAGAGACAGTTCGAATCCTGTTTCTGACATATACTTGCTACATGAAACAGAGCAAATCATTTAACCCCCATGTGCCTAAGAATCTCCCTACAATGTATGACTAAATCATTGAAAAGTGTATGTCTTTGTTAGTGGAGAGAGAACCCTCATCAAGAGTTTCTTCCAATCATGAAAGTTTAGACTCAGAAAAGTTATTGAAATATTTTTTAATATTTTTTATATCTTTATTGTGCTTCTAAGTTGGATGGTTGGTTCATTCTTGTCTTTCATTATCGAAGAATACCAATATGACATCACTATATTTGAGACAAATTACAGTGTGTCCTACTATAACTGATCAAACCAATATGAGCTCAGAATGCTCTACCACAGGTCAGGAACAAATAGTCCATGTGAACAACTGGGGTGGGAACTCTAAATTGACATATGTCATTTTTGAGCTGTTTCAACACTTCAATCTCATGGTCTACATGCACTATCATTTGGCAAATCTTATAATTTCTCCTTCCATGATATTTCTCAATTTTATCACCTTCTTTCAGCTCATATAGCCACTTTTCTATTCAAGTATTTGTCACCTCTCAACTTGTCTATTGCTGATTTTGTCTGTCTAAAGTCTTTCTCTTTTCCAATTCACTCTCTTCATTGTTGACAAAGTCATTTTTCCTAATGTACAAGTCTTATCTTGTCACTTTCCTAATCAATAATCATACCTTACAATTAGTTCTTGAATTAAATATTATTTCATCTTTATCTCATTTTTAAAAATATTTTCTATGTTTTATCTTATACTATACATATTTTTAATATAATAATACAATTTCCTTAAGGATTTAGATGTGCTGGGGTTTGATTTCATTAATTAATATTTTGTGAAAAAAAGCAAGCCAGCTAACTAAATGAATGAATAAATGAAAGAGATACAAACTTTGTCTTTCAAACAAGCAAGCAACATATATAAGGCACACAAACATGAAAAAATGAAATCATTTCTACATTCTTTCTAGGATGTCAAAAATATATACATGTATCTATCAAACATGTGTGTATAATTACACATATGTCTATTGATCAATATGAACAAAATGCACACAAATATCATTTCTGTGTGGTGTGAATATTTATATTTTAAATACATTTCTATATACAGACTAATCTATGTGTATAAACATATCTCTTCATATAGACATATATATATATATATTTATATATGTATTGGAAGAGAAAGGAAGGGAAGTCAGTCTGTTATTAAGACACATTAGTTTTATATTTACACCATTATTTAGATGTCAAAAAAGCAAGAATGATTTGAAGATAATCTGCTTGATGTATATATATACATACATACATATGTACACACACACATATATATATATATATTTTTATATATTCACAATCAATACAAATTTATGCAAGTACTAAATGAGGGAAGACTATCATTTGGGACAAGGTCAAGAAATTTTTCAGGTATAATGTGGTACTTCAGCTGCATCTGATAAAAATGAAATGGATTTCATGAAATGAGGAAGCAGTTCATTTCAGGAATGGGGGATGGTTAGTGCACAGAAACAAAATTAGGAGCTGGAGTTCTCGGTTTGAGAAACACAGAGGTTAGTTAACTAGATGAAAGAGTGGGAAGGGGAGCAATATACATTGAGTTTGGAAAGAGACTGAGTCAAAATTGTGAAAGATTTTAATAGTCAAAGAGAAGATTAAACATTTTATTCTGAGGATAAGTAGAATCAATAGAGTTTGTTGTATAGACTAGAATCATGGTTAGATTTTATTTTGAAGGAATTTGTTTTGGCAGCTCAGTGGAGCATGAGTGGAGAGTGATGAGCCATGGGAAATAATCAAGGAGACTTGCAAATTTTTGATCAGAGGTGATATGGATCTCACTGAAAGTGGTTGTGTGGGGTATTGAAACCCTAATCCAAAATGACTACTCGGAGTCCTCTCAAAGTGGCAGCAAAGAGTTAAAATTTAATTCAAGCCAGTTCCTAACTCTCTATGAAAGAGAGGAGGAAAAGCTGAATTACAGAAGCTGAAGCAGGGTTAAAAACCCCCACAAAAACCACAACTCACAACATTGATATACAACTTAATATAGGTCAGATATTATGCTAAACCACTGATCCTCATAACAACCCTGGGAAGTATTTGCTATCATTATTCCCACTTTACAATTGAGAAAACTGAGACAAACCAAGGTTAAGTGACTTCTCCAAGGTCACACAGCTAGTAAATGTTTTTAGGCTGGATTTGAGCTCAAATCTTTCTAATTACTAGACCAATCTTCTAGCCACTGTATCACCTAGCAAACAGCAAAAACATAGAGAGAGCTATTGAAATTATAAATTTTGGAGACTGTAAGACTGATAATGCCCTTGAGAGAAATAGAGATGTTTAGAAGAGGGAAGGGTTTGGGAAGAAAGATAATCAGGGGTGTTTTGGGGGAAAAATTCCATTTGAGATATCTCCCAGATAGCCACTTTGAAATTTCTAATAGATATTTTGTGAGGTGGGACAAAAGTTCAAGAGAAGGACTGGAACTGAATAGGGAATTTTTTGAGAAATTAGTGTGAAAATTAAAGTTAAAATTATGGAAATTTTATGAAGTCATCTAGAAAGAACCCAGAGACAAAAAAAGGGGAACAGGACAATTTTAAGCATCACCTGCAGTCAGGGGAAAGTGAGCCAAGCAAGTTATGAGCAAGTAAAGAAGATTGAGGAGTGGTCAAATAAGTAAATCAAAATCTAGGACAAAATAATAAAGAGAGTTTGCAGGAGAGGATGATAAATAGTGTCAGCAGCAGCAGCAAAGAGACCTGGAAGTTGAAGAACTAGTAAATATCAAGTTTAGAAGTTGAAGTTTTAAAAAAACAAATTAATTATGGAAGAAGGGAAGAGGCCTTCAATTCAGTTAAACAATGAGATAGTTAATAAATCTACATTTGTTTTTATCTCACCTCAATAATTTTCAATAAGAAAATTATTTTTAGGAACAGGTAGGTGGCACAGTGAATAGAGCACCAACCCTGGAGTAAAGAGGACCTGACTGAGTTCAGATGACCTCAGACACTTAATAATGACCTAGCTGTGTGTGACCTTGGGCAAGTCACTAACCCCATTGCCTTGCCAAAAAAAACTAAAAAAAGAAAAAAAGAATTATTTTTTCTTAACATATTTGTGTATGTAGACTGTGCATTTTGAGCTTGTCCCTGATCCAGAACTCTTTCTCTTGGACAGATGGTGTACAAAGGAATTAATGGACATGATCACTTTGTGTCTCTATTTGGTAATGACATTCAAAAATCCAAGCTAGGACAATTTGTTCAATGTGAAGTCAGTTAAGTGAAGAAGAAAAAGCAACAGTGACATTAATTATTTCAATCTGTACACATGTAATCTCTGTAAGAGATTAACAATTCACTTTACAAAACACTGTGTGCTTTAACAATCCTAACAGTTAAGGTTAAAATATGAATTTGGAGATTCTCTTCCCACCATGCCCATCATGAGTCATTGGACATTTATATACTGTCATATATAATTTATTTTACAAATATTTATTGAGAGCTGACTACATACTGAATCCTGAATGAGAGAATACATTGTAGTATTGTAGATGCAGGGTTGGGTTTAGGAAGGTCAGGATCAAATCCCACCTCTTACTGTTACTCATAGTAAAGTGTAGGATGAGTCACTTACTCCTATTGCCAGCTGTGTTTTATCTAGTTTATACCTGAAAGGTGGCATTAAAAGACACTTTTTAGATTTTCTTCATTGTAAGCCAAAATTCAGAGCCCAGTAACATGAAACTCTCTCCTCACTGGGGAAGTCAGTAAAGCATTCCATTTACTAGCCAGTGGAGTTGGAGAGAGTGGGGAGAAAAAGAGATCTTCAATTTTCTTTGCAGTTACTGAGTATCTTTATACTTCAGGTGGTTCTGGCTTCCACCTTAGGGAGCAAAGATGAAAGATGCCAACTGTACTTCAGGCTATTAAAGAAAACACTCTGAGAAGGCGCAGGCATGAGTGGCACTTGTAGTAGCAACTGTGTCTCCACCCCCAGATTGCTATATTAGAGATTAGAGGGAAGTTACTCTTGAGTAAGATATATGACTCTCTGTTGAGTTGAGTTACATGACTTCTAATGGGAGAACTCCTTTATTCTATATTCTCAGGTGTATGTTCTCCTATGTATACTTGCCTGATTTCTGTTTGGCTATCAAATTAGAAAAATGGATTCTTTGATAAATGTAAATTTACTGTGAAATTGGTATTTAGTGGTAAGGGATTAAAGACTTGCATGTAGAATTTAGGGTCCTGTTTCCCTCATTAATGTAAGAAAAATCAAAACTTAGTTTGAAGCAGAAAATCACATTCCTAAGACTAATAATACTTAAGAGAATGCTTGGATATAACTCTTGCACAGTATCCTCTTTCTCTCTGAAGAGAGCAGAGTGCTTAAAGTATTAAGGCCAATCTCCTGTTTTTTCCTCTTGATTCTTTTAAATTTTCCCTTGAAGAAGGATAGAGAGGAAAGGCTAGAAATGTCATTTCCATCTCCCTTTGAATCACAAAACTTCCCATCCACTCTATGCTACAATTGAGTGATTGTCCTAACTACATCTATAAGAAGGATCAGAGTCCTAGAAAGTCTCATATTTTCCCTGGTGGTTTGCAAATGTCCTTACTGAGCAGAGAAATACTGAGTTGAAATTCTCTCTCTGTTTCTCAGAGAACAGTGACCTCTTATTGTTCAACTTCAATTCTTTTTGTTGATCAGTGCTAATTCCGCAAAAGAGTATATTGATTTGCAGATTTACCCAATCAAAAATTAGTTTTGAGTCCACATTCAAACTTCTCATTCTCTTTGACCTTGTTATATGTCAGTAAGACCTAGTTACTAGCCCCTAGCTTAATGGAATTCATTCTCCACAGGAACTAACAAACAAGTTTGGATTATTACATGCAATTGTTTTGTTTTATTTTACTCCGTATAAATCAATAAACAATTAACACTACATAATATCAAGTCAATACATAATAAAAATCTACCAATGGACTGTGAGCTACCTGCTCTCTTGAACTCAGGAAATTTGCCAGAATATTTGCCATAATCGATATGAATTCAAGAAGTCAAGGAAATGTGTGTTTCGAGGGGCACATATACCAAAACTGAAATGATGCCAAGATTAGCATAGCCTTTGAACGAAAAAGACATGCAAACTTGTCAAATGTTCTATATTAAAAAAAAAATTATTACTTGAATTTGTTTAGTTCTCCTGGGTTATGCCTCAGGATAGTAGATGGATTGCCAGGATGAGCATGTCTGGTGGGGAAGCTTGCACAGATGAAGATTCTCAGTACAAACATCAATCAGAGGAAGTGACTATAGAGCTTTCCAGTTTCCCGTTTTCCCCTCTACTGTAAAAGCTTTCACTGTACAATTCCAGTATGTGAGACAATTTTTCCTCATTCTTCCTTTCTTGTCCTCCATCTATTGCATCTCTCATTCTTTTTAATGCTGTATTTTATCCTATTTTTCAAATTATATGTAAAAACAAGTTTTTGTTTTTTCTATTTTCTTTTTAAAAATATTTATTTCTTTTCACATTGAAACAATAGCCTTGTTGTAAAAGTAAACATAACCCCCTCCTCACAAAGATAAACCTAAAGAAAAATAAAGTGAGAAGAAAAAATGTATTTCAGTTTGTGTTCAGACATCATCTATGTCTCTGGGATGGATCGCATTCTTTATCATAAGTCCATCAAAGAAATTGTCTTAATATTTTTCCACAGTTACTATTGTGAACTGTATCACCTTCCATTTTATTCCTCCCTACTCCTATTTATTCTATTCTCTCTCCCCTTTCACTTTTTCCCTCCTCAAAAGTGTGTTGTATCTGACTCTCCCACAATCTTTCCTCTCTTCTCTCATCTACATCTGCCCTCCTCTCCCCTCCCCTGTCCTCTTTCTCCCATCCTTTTCCTTTTCTTCTTCCTCTAGGATTAGAAAGATTTCCATACCCTATCTGACTGTGTGTCTTCTTTCTTCTCTGAGTCATTTCTGATGAGAATGAAAGCTCACTCATTTCCTTCTCCTTCCCCCTTCCACTTCATTGAAAATGTTTTTTCTTGACCCTTTTACATGAAATACCATAGCCCATTCTACCTCACTTTTTCCTTTCTCCCAGTATATTCCTTTTTGGTCCACTGACTCCATATTTATGTTATATCTTCATTTTCAACTCCCTCCTGTGCCTTGTCTATTTATGCTCTTTCTAAACTGCTCTAATAAATGAGAAGGTTCATATGAGTATTAAAAATGTCATCTTCCCATGCAGGAATACATGCAATGCAATATCATTAGATCCCTCATTATTTGCCCTTCCAACCCACCCTCTCTGTACTTAAACTTGAGTCCTCTACTTGGAGATCAAACTTTCTGTTCAGCTCTGGTTGTTCCAACAGGAACATCTGAAAATTCTTTATTTCATTGAATATCCATTTTTTCCCCCTGAAGATGTTCTGTTTTGCTGGTGTAGTTGATCCTTTGGTATAATCCAAGCTCTTTGGCCTTCCAGAATATCATATTCCAAGTCCTATGAGTCCTTAATGTAGATGCTATTAAATCCTGTGTAATCCTGACTATAGCAACACAATATTTAAATTATTTCTTTCTGACTGCTTGTAACATTTTCTATTTGACTTTGGAGGTCTGGAATTTGGCTAAAATGTTCCTGCGAGGTTTTTTCTTGGGGGGGGAGGCGTGGATCTCAGGTGGTGATTGGTGGATTCTTTCAATTTCTATTTTATCCTCTGCTTCTAGAATATCAGGGCAATATTGTTTTCTTGAAAAAATGAAGTCTAGGCTCTTTTTCTGGTCATGAATTTCAGGTAGCCCAATAATTTTTAAATTATCTCTCTTGGATCTGTTTTCCAAGTCAGTTGTTTTTTCCAGTGAGATATTCTACATTTCCTTCTAGTTTTCCATTTTTTGTTTTATTGTTTCTTGATTTCTCAAAAAGTCATCAACTTCCATTAGCTCTATTCTACATTTGAAGAAGTTATTTTCTTCAGAGAGCATTTTTTTAAATCTCCTTTTCCAGCTTTTTAAAGTATTCTTCTCCTCAGTGGCCTTTGGATTCTTTTTTTCTATTTGATATAAACTGATTTTTAACATGTTATTTTTCAGTAGTTTTTGGTATCTCCTTCATCCAACTGCTGACTTGGTTTTCATGATTTTCCTGTATCACTCTCATTTCTCTTCCAAATTTTTCTTCTACCTCTCTTACTTATTTTTCAAAATCTTTATTGAGCTCTTCTATACCCTGAGACCAATTCCTATTTTTCTTGGAGGCATTGGATATAGAAGCTTTACTGTGTATGTGTTTTGATCCTCTATGGGACCAAAATAATGGGTGAGATTATTTTGTTTCTTTTATGTACTCATTTCCCTAGTCTATGACCTGATTTTAACACACTTACCAAGTGTTTGATTGTTTGGGGGACACCTCCCCAGGGATCTTAATTTCTTTAAGGTCTTATAAGAGGTCTGACTGTTCTCCTGGCTTGTGCTCTAGTCTGTGGATGGCCACAGCACTCTCCTCTGCCCTGTAGCTGTGAGGAGGGTCCCTGCTCTGCTATGACTGTATGGGACTCCAGACAGTGATCTGGATCTGAGTGTGAACAAAACAACAGTGTTGTGCTCCAGGGGTAGTGGAGAGACCTCAACAGTCTCCCCTGACCTCTTTACTGTCCATGAGCTGAACTCTCTGGAAACAGCTTCTGGGTGACTCCACAGGCTTACTTCCAGTTCCCAGAGTAGGGCCATATTGAAACCTGACTGGCTCTGATATGGCAGAGATTTCCTGCTGATCTTCCAAGTTGTCCTTGGAGATCCCTGAACTGAGAGCTATGGAAACTGCTCTGCTACCAAACCAGGCACCCCCAGGGAACCAGGAACCACTAGGGATGTCCCTGGAAGATTAGAGTTTATCTGCTCTGCCTCATCATGGCCCAGGCTGTACTGTGGTCCCTTCCAGCTCCACTGGAACAAAACCATCCCACAGATCTTCCAAACTGTCTTGGACCATAATATTGTTTCACTCAGTCTTTCTGTGTCCTCTTCCTATCTAGAAATTGGTAATTTTAATGCATTTGGAGTGTTTTGAAGGTGAGCTTCTGGGAATCCCTACCTCTATACAACCATCTTGGCTCCATCCCTCCAAAACAAGTTTTAACATTCAATTTTTAAACTCTGATTTCACAATTCTCCTACTTCTTTGCTCTCCACTCCCCTCATTGATAAAGCAAGTTCTTTGATATAGGTTAAAAATGTGTAATCATAAAAAACTTTAGCATAGGGGCGGCTAGGTGGCATAGTGGATAAAGCACAAGCCCTGGAATCAGGGGTACCTGGGTTCAAATCTGGTCTCATACACTTAATAATTACCTAGCTGTGTGGCCTTGGGCAAACTACTTAACCCCATTTGCCTTGCAAAAACCCAAAAAAAACCCCAAAACTTTAGCATAATAGTCATGCTGTGAAAGTAAACATAGTGTCACCTCCAAAAAAGAGAAATCTCAAGAAAAATAAAGTTAAAAAAGTATGCTTCAACCTAGATTCAGACACCATCAGCTCTGATTTTTGGGATGGATAGTATTCTTTATCACAAATCTTTCAGAGTTGTCTTGGGTCATAGCACTGCTAAAAACAGTATATAATTCATAGCTGATTTTCCTGAAATACTGCTATTATTTTGTTAGTACATTTCCTTTTGCATCTCTAGGTTTTGCTAAGAGCATCCTATTCATAATTTCTTATGGCAAAATAGTATTTCATCATTATCACATACATACCTTAATTTGTTCAACCATTCCCCAGCAGATTGGTATTCCCTCAGTTTCCAGTTTCATTCCACTAGAAAAGATGCTGTAAATATCTTTATACATATACATCCTTTTCCTTCCTGTTTTTCACTTTTTTGGAATATAGACCTGATTACAAGGTCTAGGGATAGGCATGCATTATAGCCCTTAACACACAGTTCCACATTGCTCTGTAGAATTGTTGAATGATTTCACAACTCCTCCAACACTTTGTTAATGACTAATTTTCCCTACATTCCTTCCAACATTTGTCATCTTCTCCTGTTCTATTAACCAATCCAATAGGTAGAAGGTGGTACTTCAGAATCATTCTAATTTGCATTTCTTCAATCAATAGTGAATTAGGACTTTTCTTTATGTGTCCATAGATAATATCAATAACTTCATCTATATCGAGGAATAATTTATTTTTATAAATTGATGCAATTATCTGATTGAGAAGTGAGTTCTTTTTAGAGAAACTTGATTCAATATCTTTTGTCCACAGTTACTCTTGCCCTCAATCCTATTTCCCAACCACCATTTATTTTATTCTGTCTTTTCATTCTCTCCCTCCTCAAAATTGTTTAGTATCTCACTACCTATTCCCACAATCTTCCCTCATTCTATCACCTTCCCCCATCCCCCATCACTTTCCTCTCCTACTTTCCTTTCCTTAACCCTATCTAGGATAAGACAGATTTCCATACCCAATTGAGTGTGTTTGTTATTCCTTCCCTGAAACAGTTTTAATGGGAGTTAGGTTAACTAACTTTGTTTTAACTTCATCCTCTTGCACTCTACTGAAAAAAGTTTTTTTCTTACCTCTTTTATGTGAAATAACTTAACCTATTCTACTTCCCCATTCCTTGTTTTCCCTGTTCCACTCTCACACTTTAACTCCATCTTTTTAATATTTTATCCCTTTATATTCAACTCCCACCTATACCTTGTCTATAAATGTTCCTTCTAATTGCCCTAACAAGTGACAAAGGTCATATGAATTATCAGTATCACCTTTGCATTCATGAATATAAGATGTTCAACATCATTAAATTTCTTATGATTTGCCTTTCCTGTTTACCTTTTGATTCTTCACTTGATTCTCATATTTGAAAATCAAATTTTCTTTCAAACTCCTGTCTTTTTATTTGGAAGGTTTTAAAGTTCTCTAATTCATTGAATATCCATCTTTTCCCGTCAAAGAATATGTTCACTTTGAATGAGCAGTTGATTCTTGGTTACAAACCAAGCTTTTTTTCCCTTCTGGAATATCATATTACAGATTTGTTAATGATTTGTTTATGAGGAAAGTGCTAAATCTTTTGTTATCCTGACTATGACTCCACAATAATTAAAATGTTCCTTTCTGGTTGCTTGCAATACTTTTTCCTTTACCTGGGAGTTCTGAAAATTTGCCTATAATATTACTGGTAGTTTTCATTTAGGGTCTTTTTCCAGAAGTGTTTGGTGGATTCTTTTAATTTCTATTTTACTGTCTCCATCTAGAATATCAGGGTAGTTTACCTTGATAATATTTTGAAAGATGATATCTAGGCTTTTTTCTTAATCATGGCTTTCAGGTAGCACAATAATTTTAAGTTGTTTCTCCGGATCTATTTTCAAGATCAGGCTTTTTCCTTTTTTGCAATTTCACATTTTCTTCTTGGTTTTTGTTCTTTTGGTTTTGTGGTTTCGCTTCTTGATTTCTTACAAAGTCATCAGCTTCCTTTTACTCAGTTCTATATTTTAAGGAACTATTTCCTTTAATGAACGTTTGTATCTACTGTTCTATTTGCCCAAATCTATTTTATAAAAGTATTTTTATGCTCATTGGTTTTTTTGGACCTCTTTTTTCATTTGGTCCAGTCTGTTTTTAAGATCTTCTTTTCTTTAATAGCTTTTGGTTTCTCCTTTACCAAGCTGTTGACTCAGTTTTCATGATTTTCCCATAGCATTCTCATTTCTCATTCCAATTTTTCCCTCTACCTCCCTTAACTTGATTTTCAAAATCTTTTTTGAGCTCCTCCATGGCCTGAGTCCCATCCATATTTTGCTTGGTAGCTTTGTATATAGAAATTTTCACTTTATTATCTTCTGAGTATGTACTTTTATCTTTCTTATCCCTATAATAATTGTCTATAGTCAGATTTTTTTTCTTCCATTGTTTGTTCATTTCCCCAGCCTATGACTTGACTTTTAACTCTTTTCCCCCTCTGCTACTAGGGTAGAGAATGCACTGTCCCAACTTTTCATATTTTTGTAGCTATTTTCAGTGATACTTCTAGAGATCTACAAGCTTTCAATTCTTCAAAGGTCTTAGGACATGTTTATCCATTCTTCTTGTCTGTGCTGTGATCTGTGAGTGAATACAAGTACTCCTAGAACTGTGAGTGAAATCTGCTGCAGTAGCAGGCTCTATTCCTCTTTCCGGATCTGGAAATTCAAGATCATGCCCCAGCTCTGAATATGGCCAAACAACAAAGTCCTGACTGAATAGTAGCAGAGACCCCCTGTAAATCTTCTTCCAAGTCCCTTGTCCAAATAAAACAAAGGTAGACAAAATTAGAAGGAAAGCAGAAAATTGTGAAGAAGTCATAGATGATTTCTTAGCTAAATGTCTCAGATCACAAATATTTAAAGAACTGTGAAAAATCTGTAACTGGTCAAAGGTTACAAAGAGTCAGTTTTCATATGAAGAAATCAAAACAAATTATAGTCACATGAAAAAGTACTCTAAATCATATTGATTAGAGAAATGCAAATTAAAATATACTTGAGCTAGAATTTTATAACCATCAGATTGGTTAAAACAGTTGAAGGAGAAGGCAACAAATGTTGCAGGAAATATGTGAAAAAAGAGACACTAATTGTTAGTGGACTTGTGAACTGATTGAACCATTTTGGAGAGTAATATGGAAATACCTACAAAAATGTATTAAACTACCTAAAACTTTATTAAGCTGTCTTTTGACCAAGCAAGATCATCCACTAGGTCTCCTTCCAAAAATTATTAGAAAGGGGTTTTGGGGTTTTTTTTTAGGTCTTTGCAATGCAGTGGGGTTACGTGATTTGCCCAAGGCCACACAGCTATGTAATTATTAAGTGTCTGAGGCTGGATTTGAACTCAGGTACTTCTGACTCCAGGGCCTGTGCTCTATCCACTGTATCACCTAGACACTGCCAAAGATTATTAAAAAGAAAAGAAAAGAATTTATGTATTTTTAAAATATTTATAGCAGCACTCTTCTTGTGGTCAAAAAATTGGAACTTGTGGGGTCTATTAATTGAGAAATGACTGAACAAGTTTTGGTATATGATTGTGATGGAATACTACTTTTCTATAAGAAAGGATAAACTTAAAGATATTAGACAGATATTGGTAAAACTGCACAAAATAATGAAGAACAAAATGAGCAGAACCAACAAAATGTTGTATATATAGTAACAGAGTTTCAAGATGATGATGATGCTTGTTCTTCATTTTCAAAAAACATCATAACATCAGTGGAGGTGATGTCATGACAAGCACATGAATTGGATTTAAGTGAGGGGCTGCTGTGGTAAATCACTAGCCTCACTTTCTCCTCCAGAGGCACTTGGCCAGATATGAATCAGAATAACTAGAGATGGCTCTAGATGTGACAAAATCAGGGTTAAATGACTTGTCCAAGGTCACACAGTTAAAAAGTATCAAGGCTAAATTCGAATTCCTATCCTCCTAATTCCAAACACAGTGCTGTATCCACTGTACCATCTAGCTACCCCTTAAAAAGTGCTTAAAGAACATTTACAATAGAAATCAAATTAGCTGCATAGGACATGTGATGAAAATGCTATCTGCATACCAAGAAAAATCTGATAAAGGGAAGTCTGTATAGAGTGGTCTTATATATTCATACACATATATGTATGTGCATGCATATATCCATGCAAACACACTTATTTGCGTCTAAGTGTAGCCCTATTGTAGGTGAGAAAGTGGTGGAAAGGGAAAAAAATTACATGATAACTTTATTATCTGTTTAAAAGGATAGCAATATATACATAATAGATTTGTAGTTTCATGTACAATCATCTTTTTTTTATCATACAGTAATGAAAATTTTTGCTTTATTCTAGAAATCCAAAATAACACAAATAAAAATAAAAAACTAGAATGCCATATTCCAAATCTTCTATTCCTTTAATGATAAAGTTTGTGTGTGTGTGTGTGTGTGTGTGTGAGTGATACTGACTGTGACTTCATGGTATTTGAATTATTTATTTCTGGTTTCATGCAATATTTATTCCTTAATCTGGGAGTTCTGGATTTGGACTATAAAATTTCTGGGAGTTTACATTTAAGAATCTTTTTCAAAATATGATCAGTGGATTCTTTCACCTTCTATTTAAGTCTCTAGTTTCAGAATATCAGGTCAGATTTCCTTTACAAAAATCTTGAATATAATGTTTAGGAGCTTTCTTTAATCCTAGCTTTTAGGTAATACAATAATTTTTAAATTATCTCTACTAAATCTAATTCCAAGGTCAGTTGTTTTTCTCAATATTTCATTTTTTCTATTTTTTCATTATTTTTACTGTTATTATTTTTTATATCTCATGGGATCAGGAAAAAATGTCAAGGAGGAGGTAGAGTTTGATTTGAGCTTTAATGGAAGATGAATTCTGAGAGAAAGAGATAAGGAGAGAGCCTAATCCAAGCATGGGGAAATGGGTTTATGTGAATAAATATAACCAGATTAAAGAAATGGCAAGTGTAGCATCCAGACTGAATATAATGCACTTTTTGGTGAAGGTATTTATTATGAAATAGGGAAAGAAAGCTATATAGTGAGAAACATTAAATTCCAGGGTAAGAAGTTTATATTTTCTATGACAGTAAATAGTGAACCACCTACAGTTTTGAGCAAATGAATGCATATTCAGATCTGCACCTTCGGAAAATTATTTTGGCAGTGATGTGGAAGAGTGACTAGAGGAGAAAGAAATTGGATGCAGGAAAACCAATTTGGATTCTATTAATAATAGGTCAAGTGAAAGGCAATAGAGTTCTGAATTAAAATGGTGGTTATTCGTGTGATGAGAAGTAGATGGATATAGGGTATGTAGAAATAGATAAGACTTGGCAATGGAATTGGATTTGATCCATAAGAGTGAAAGAAGAAAGGTCATGAAATGATAACAGTTGGAATGGCAGTATAGTGAAGACAATTAGGTCAATTTGGAAGAGATGAAGATTAGATCAGGAGAGTAGATTTTATTCTGGATATGCTGAGTTTGATTTTTGTCACAGGGTATATAAATTGAGGTGAAAAACTTACTGTTGATGGCATGGGACTGCATTTAAAGAAGGAAATCATGGCTGGAGATATAAACTTGATAATCCTCTGCAAAGTCCTAAAACTTGGACCCCTGGGATAAAATTATAAGAGTATATAAAAAGAATGGAAAAGGCCCAGGAAGGACTTTTCAATATGGTCTTCCTAAGTGAATGAAAGATATATGATAATAGAGCAAAAGAATTTCAAAAGACTGAATCTTGAACTTTAATTAGCCATCACATTCATTTCCTGCATTCTTCACCCCAATATAGTCTCTTATGGTCATTTATTTGTACTGCTGTAATAGCATTCAAGCTGGTTTAACAGACAAGTTTTCATAATTATGTTTTTTCTTATTCAATCTATTGAACTCTGACCTATCCTTCAGATCTAGCTTGCATGCTCTCTAATCTATGAAGCATTCCCTGATTCTATCAGTTAAAGATCTTTCTCTTCTCATATCTTAGAGAACATTATCTTTGCATCTCTATTGTTCTTTTCCACATTGTATCACAATTATCTCTATGGGATGTTCAACATTTTTTGACTATAAATGCCATGAGGAACTTAGGCACATTGCTATTCACATTTCTGTTTCCTGACCAGCACTGAATAGTGTTATGGAAAAAATATAGCTGTTTAATGAATGCTTATAGGATTTATTGTCATAAATAATTTTCATAAATTTTCAGGCATACTTTAGGTAGGACTTGAACTGGATGAAGTGTGAGGTATAGTCCAAAGGGTATTATTCAATTATTGCATTTTCTAATATAGCTATTGATATACTTATCTCATCCACTCTATTATACTGGATGACATTTAAGGTTCTTTCCTAAATTTTCATGTTTTTGTCAGGGTTGCTGCAAAGGGGATTTATGAATCTTCAGGTATTAAGATAGGGCTTCTACAAGATGCAAGCAAAACTCCTATATAATATAAATTTACATTTACAGTTTACCAGTTAAAAATAAAATGAACTGTGTCTTTGCTGAGTGTAAGATTGCTCTTTCCAGTTCTAAATTTATGATATTATAGTTGTAATCTTATTGAGCAGGGATTATCTTTTATGAATTTCTTTATAACCAAGAACAGTGCCTTGCACATCCTGGGAGCTTAAAGAATGCTGAATGTTGAGAATAGTGATAAAATATGAATTAGAAGGGATATCTCACAAAGAGGCTTTGAAATAATTTTTTGTACTCCCTTTACAATTTCTTTCCCCTTCTGTCATTCATTTTAATTTTAAGCTCCCAACTTGATGGAAGATTGAAAAATTTGTCTTTTCTCCACAAAAGATAAATCTGTGAAGTTTTTAATACAACTAAGAAGCTGTCATCACAAGAAGTGAACATTTATTCATGACACAATGAACTGCCTGATATGAAAACTGAAGCAAAAGATCCTGAGAATGTATGAGGTAACAAAAAGAGGAGCCCTATTGGAAAAAAAATAGAAGCTCAGCTTTGCTTGGGGGAAGTAAATGTCTATATATATAAACAGGATGTTTTATACAATTAAAAAGAAAACAACTGTCCTCTGACTGGAAAAGAGGTTAACAGCAAAACTTTTGAGCTCTATTCTTCTCTTCAGTTTAATTTATTTAATGTGTTGAGCATTTTTTTCTTTTTTTTTGCCTCATTTCATTTAGTTTTAAAAAAGTCTTTCTTACCACATTGATGAAGAAAGATTGAAAAAAAAGGTGAATGGTTTGATGTTATTCATAGTCCTAACATTTTCTTTTCTTTTTTTAAGTCCTTAAATGAGCCATGTTTAGAAAACTTCATTTTCCTAGTTGGAGATTTCTATGCTTGTTTCTCAGTCAATATAAGGCATCCAGACTGAAACTTTCATTCTATCTCCTCCAACTTGCTATTTTACCTACCATAGAATTATTTAAAAATAATCTTGGGGCAGCTAGGTGGTGCAATGGATAGAGCATCAGCCCTGGAATTTGGTGGATCTGAGTTCAAATTTGACCTCAGACACATAATAATTACCTAGCTTTGTGACCTTGGGCAAGTCACTTAGCCCCATTTCCTTGCAAAAAAACATCTTGCAGAAAATATGCTACATCTATATTTGCCCCCAATCAGGTCAAATAAAATCAATTCAGAAGCATTTTTGTATATAACAGAAAATCAGTTTAACAGCTAGTGGCATGCAATATCTTTCCTGAGAAATAGACTTTCATTTGACAGTCTCACTAGTCAAGGGAGAAAAAAACCATCTGTCTCAAGAAACACCACACTGAATATTTTCTACATACATGGTGCTTATAAAATGCAGACTTGAAAAGTACCATTTGTACATAATTGTCAACTACCATCTTCATTTTTAATTTAGCAACTAAAGCTAGGCTAATGAAATTCTTTAAAGGAATATGAAGTTCAGTCTTACACAATAGTATTACTGTTTACATAGAAGGCCAGACTGGTACATGTGATAGGATTTTCAGTTCAAGTCTTGAAAAAGAAATTTCATATGTAATGGGATAGAGCAAGGGTTCTAAATCTTTTTTTGTGTCATAGACCCTAATAAAGCTTATGGATCTTTATCAGAATTATGGCTTTTAAATGAACAGAAGAAAACACAAAGAAACTAATTAAATTGAAATAAAGTCTTTTTTTCCATTCAAGTTTAAGGACTATCTTAAATATATCACAAACTCTAAGTTATACACTTCTGGGATAGAGAGAATACAGAATGGAATAGATAATGGTGACAAATTTCAGAAAGACAGATGCCTTGTTGGTCTTCTTGTTAAGAGAAAATATTTATAGCCTAGAAAGGGTAGAGCAATAGTTCATAGGATGATTAGATCAAACAATCTACAAGTATTTTTCAAGCATCCCCCACCTACTAGACTCTATACTAGAAACCAGGATTATAAGGACAAAGAATGAAACAATATCTAATAGAAAGGATTTTATATTCTATTGAGGAGAAAAGTTATAAACAATATAAATATAAAGTAATTAATGCAAAGAAATTCAAAGTTAGTAAATACAAAATAGCCTAGGGGAAAAGGTACTAAGAGCTGGGTGAATCAGGAAAATGTTCATGTGGAAGATGGCACTTGGTTTCCAGGAACTTGGAAACTCTATTATAAAAGCAAAGGGCATTCCAAGAGGGGGAGATGGTCAGTGCAAAGGGACAGAGCTAGGAGATGGAATTCTGAGTGTCTGGAGCACACATCTAGAGAAGACTAAAAAGTCAGGACCATGGAAGATTTTTGTGACTTGCCTAAAGTTACAAAGGTAGCAGTGGTGGTGGTGGTAGTAGTAACAGTTTTACTAGTAGTAGCAGTAGTAATGGTAATTGTAGTAGTAACAGTAGCCACAGTCTAAGTCATAATAATCATAATCTTAGTATTTGTAATAGTTGTTTTTTAGTAGTGGTGGTGATAGTAGTGGTGGTGATAGTAGTCATCATAGTCATATGTTTATAGTATTGATAATAATAATAACTGATATTTGCATTGTTCTTTAAACATTAAAAAAATCCTGGCTTATATAATCTCATATGATCATCACAACTACCTTGCAAAATAAGTATTATCAATAATCCTATTTTACAGAATAGGAAACATGCTGAGAAAGGTTATGTGACATCCTCAGAATCATATGACTAGTCAAAAGATTTTGAACATAGGATCTGGTTAAGAATTCAGGGCCAGTACTCTTTTCACTTTACTATTTTCTAAGAGTATTCATGGGATAAGGATTTGAAATGTTGCTCTATACCTTGTATAGTCTAGTTGTACTAATGTAAGGATGTGGATATTTCTTAAAAGAATTAGTCTAAATTCAATATATATTTCAGGGAAGTCCATCATAAAATCTTTCTATTAAAGAGATATCAGCCTTATTCATCTGTAGCCTATGTTGACCTCTCTTTCTTTCTAAGTTAACATTTCTATGAAGACATCATTTATTTCACTTTCCCAATTCCTTAAGTCTTATATGCTGCAGGTTCTTCATATATGCTGTTCATTTCCCTAATGTTTTTTGGGGGGTTTATCAAATTCAATTCTTTAAAATCACTAGCATTTCATGACTTGAAGATATACATTGCTGGAAATATTAATGAGCTGGGTCTTTGTTTCAGGAAAAATTTGGGGGTCTTTGAAAGAACTGTCAAATTGCACCTAGAATTATCTAGCCTTCTTTCCTATTCAATTGTGGACCTATCTCATTGTCAGTTATCATTTTCTTTCATAAATGGATTGAAAGCCTGAAAGAGAGAGTGACAGATGATAGAGAGAAAGAAAGATGTTAGATACACAATATATATGCATACACTATCTATTTCTTGATCTACCTATCTATCCATCCACCTACCTATCTATCTCATTTAGATGGAAATTCTAGGTTTTTCATCCAACTGCATGTCATAATCTGAAACTTCTTCAGGTATATAGGTGAAAATTCAAGCCAAAGAAAATTATAGAGCAATACCCCTATTTAGAATTAATGGAAATATTAAATAAAATATTAGTAAATTTATTAAACAACATTTTAGAAAGATACCAGACTATGACCAAATTGGATTTACATCAAAAATTAAAGGTTGGTTCAAAATAAGAAAAGCTACATATAGGATAATTTTTGATAATATAAATTTAATTTAAAAATGCTCTCATTTTGTTTGCACTCTCATTCTTGCACTCTGGTTTCTGCAGCATAGATTACTTCTAGTGAGGAAACTCCTTTACCAATAAAGATTGACACTTATGTTGCACCTGATGGTATGAGCAGAAGTTTTTGTTTTTGTTTTTTTTGGAAGGCAATGAGATTAAGTGGCTTACCCAAGGCCAAACAGCTGGGTAATTATTAAGTGTCTGAGGTCAGATTTGAACTCAGATACTCCTGACTACAGGGCCAGTGCTCTATCCACTGTGCCACCTAGTCGCCCTGAGCAGAAGCTCTTAATCTGTGGTCTGTCAACCTGGTATTGAGCTTCAAATTTCCCAGTTGCTAAGAAATATGAGACCAAAGAGGTCTGGATTCAAATCTTGTGCCTAAAACATAAAAATGCGATTCTCTTAGGGATATGCAGGCAGTCTTTGTCAGACTTTTATGACTTCTTATCTCTGAGTACCTTGGAAATATGAATCTTAGGAGAAACGGTTAAGTTTGTCAACACTAGACATAGAAAATGTTTCAATTAGAGAAAGAGATTTTTAGTGAATTTCACAGGCTCCAGGCACTACCAAAGCCCTGTCTGGGCTTTCCTGGTATTTTCCATGCTACAGTCATGCACATGGTGGTGCCAATTAGATTCTATGCTATTTTAAATTCTACATCCTGTATGCCCATGTTTTTCCTGACCCAATGTTTTATGTAATTCTCAATGTTTTGTCCCCATTTACTTTAGACTCCAACAAAATTAGAAGCATCAATGTGGACAGTAATTACATAACAGAAAAAGAACAGTAGCAAGATGTTCCAGAGTCTTCCAGACATCTTTAAAAAACACATTACCATTGTGTTTATAGTCCAGGTTATGGCTTCAAGGTTGTCTATGTTAATTCTGTTATTTTATGATTTTTTGCTTCTCACAATAATACCTTTATTCAGTATTCTAAGATTAAATGATATGCCCAACATGACAGAAGACAGAAAGATTTAATATGTTTTAAAGGGGAAAAAATATCTCTTTTGCTCACAATACTTGGCAAATCAAAAATGAAATTAAAATTCAGAGAATAATTGTTTCAAAAATATTCTTTCCTTTGTGTTTTTATTAAAAAATATAATGTTCTATACAGTTATGAAATTCACATATTACCAATTCTTTTAGTTGAAGAATGACTGTGTGACAGTGTGAATGAAGAAGTTCTTCCACAAAGTTTGGGCAACAATAAGTTAATAGCTTGTTTCTTGTATTTCACCTGCTTAGCATAAATTAGAAAAACAAAAAACAATCCAATCTAATGTTACATTAAGAGAACCATGTTATCTACAATTAAGAGATTATCACAGTACTGGACACTATTCTGGTTGGATGATATATGAAATTCTATGTCACTTCTGAACATCACATTTTAACAAATAAATCAATGAACTAAAGAACATTCAAGAAGGAAATAAGAGTATTGAGGAACCTTAACACCATATTATATGAGGACTGTTTCAAGAAACTAGGAATGTTTAGCCAAGGAAAAAAGAAAGCTTAGGAGTGAGGTGGATGCAGCACAGCTCAGGGCATTAAAATTAAGCATTATAGGTATAAACATCCTACAAATTTGTACCAAACAAAATTGGTAAAAGTTGTCTTGGGAATGAGAGTTTCTTCTCAATGGAGTTTCTCAAACAATACTAACAACTACCACTTGTATAACATTGTATAATTTGCAATGCATTTTACAAGCTTTTAGTCTCACAACAACCAAGAGGTATCATTATTTTCCCAACAAAACAAACTAAAAAAAAAAAACTGAGTCAGACACTAGATAAATGACTTGCCCAGGCTCTCAGAGTGAGCAAGTATATTGGGCAGGATTTAAATTAGGTCTTCCTGAATCCAGGTCTACCACTCCACCCACTGCAATACTTCAAAGGGTAATCATTTCTCAACTAGAGTGTAGAGAAAATGAAAATTCATGTACAGTTTGAAGATAGGACCTTTGAGGGCCCTTCTAATTTTGAGATTTATAAAATACTTTTATTTAAAGAAATTTAAATCCTATAAAGTACTATGTAGTATGTGTCATTAACCTTTCAATAAAATGTTAACTTGTTTCTTCAATGTAGTTTTCAAGTTTGGTATACTTAAGTCTTGACTTCCTCTAATAAATCTATTTCACACAATATTCCTTTTTCCACTAGGTTTTGTGTCTTTCCTCAAACTAATTTAAATTTCTCCTCTAGGAACTGGCAATGCATTTCTTGTGAGATTTTCACATGATGGGTTTCACATCTAAGGAACATGATGACAAGAAATTCTGTTTTAATGATATGATTCAATGATTCAATAAATAATTTAAAGAAGAAAATAATGAAGATTTAATTAATGATTTAATGAAGAAAAATAGGTTAACAGAGTAATTCATTGGTTTATCATAAATTCTGCAACTTTATTCCTATAAAACACTCAGTCTTATATTAATTAGTTTATTCAGTCAATTAACAATTATTAGGCACCTAAAGTATACAGAGTACTCTTTATGTGCTGAGGAGAAGGTAAGTTTGCATAAAACATTTTTTTAAATCATAGATCTTACAATCTGTGTTTGTGTATCATGTGTATGTGCATCTTGTAGGGAGGGGGAGGGTGTTGTACAATCCATTCATAGCTATAATGTACACTATTACCTAAATTCATTTAATAGGTACAAGCTAGAATGTTATGTAAAGCCAAAAGAGAAGGAGCATTACTAAGTAGGGAAATAAAGGAAGATTTTATGAAAAAGAGGCATGAAAAGATGAATGAAACTTTCAGTAGTTTATTGGGTGAAGTGAGGATTTTCACTGCAATAGAAAGACTGAGCAAAGGCATGAAGATGGAACAATTCAATTTTCTGGGGGTAAAGAAATAAACTACCCAGTTTTACCAGATTAATTGGATAAGAAAAGCATGGATAGTGTTGGATTAGACAAAGCATTATGTAGGCAACATGGTATTTTCTTGTTAAACAATAGAGAAGAACTGAAAACTCGACATCAGAAGAGTGACTTAATAACAGTAGGAAGAAGAGATTTGAAAAAGGAAGAAAGTGGAAATGGTAATTACTTAAGACCTTTGAGAAGAGTACTCCAATTCTTAAGATGATAAATAAATTATTTTATTAGGATAGTGACAATGGGAATAGAAGTGGGGAGGCAGGGAAAATATACCAGAGATATCATAGAAGCAATATCAACAGCCTTAGTAATGATTTGGTTGTGAGAGGTGGTGAAAATCGAAGATTTCAGGGTGCTATTCAAGGCTATTCAAAATTTAATTTTTCAGTCTTGAGATAAGATCCATGTAACCCAGTGGTCCCCATTATACTTTTTTCTATTATTCTAGAAAATCATTCTTGTATTCCAGATACAGAGCTTTCATTTGGTATGCTACGTCTTCTCTGTGCCCTGTTCTTTGTGTAGAATTCTTTCCTGGATTCAGCCATGCTAGACTCTCTTGTGCCAGAAACAATCAGATCCATGCATTATAGCAGTGTGACAAAATGGATAGAACAGTGAACATAGATTTAAAAACTCCTAGGCTTGAAACGCTTTAACTGTCTTTCTATTGTTGTGATACTCAACAATTTGCTTAACCTTTTTCAGGCTCATTCTCTTGATTTATTAAATGAGGATCAATCAATAAGCATCAGTTAAGCCCCCAAGATATGGCTAACTGTATTAAGTGCCATAAAAAAGCAAATAAAGTGAATTAAACAATCCCTTCTCTCAAAAAGTTTGCACTCTAACAAGAGACACAATGCTAAACCTTAATCTACTTGCAAGCTTATTATGGGGACAAAATAAGATGACATAGATAAAGTTATTTTGAAATTGTAAAGTGTTATAAAAATGCTACTTGCTATTGTGGCATAATTGTCATTTCCTTGCATCTCCACGCCTGTGCAATTAGAAGTGGTAAACCAATAATATCTTCCTGTTGAGCTCCCTGCTCCTTCACAATACAATACAACTCAGGACCTTCACCAGTATATCTCTTCTGCCTTAATGTGAGAATGAGGGCGGCTAGGTGGGGCAGTGGATAGAGCACCAGCCCTGGAGTCAGGAGTACCTGAGTTCAAATCTGGCCTCAGACACTTAATAATTACCTAGCTGTGTGGCCTTGGGCAAGCCACTTAACCTCATTGCCTTGCAAAAACTTAAAAAATATATATGAGAATGAAACCCAGTTGTTCCTATAGTGAACTAGAAAAAAAATACAAAATCCTGGTGTAACATCAGTACTAGCTCCAGAGAGTACTCTCTTTCCATATTACTGCCCCATTTCCCTGCTATGGTCCCTCCTATTCCCATTGTCCCCAAGTTTTCAATGTCTACGACTTGACTGAGATGCACATATATCTTGTCTTTGTCAAGACAGTAATTTAGATGCATTTTTTGTCCAAAGCCCTACTTTTCTTGTCTATTTCCCTACTCCTTCCTCCTTTAGGTATCTTATATTAGACATTTCTTTGCTTGAATTAAAATGTATGCATCATGAAGCCTACTGCTCTGAAAATCATTGACTGGCCTACTTGTTCTGGGAAGGTTTTGAAATCCCCAAAGTAAATGCAACAGTCTGGGACAATATCCAGGCAAATAAAGTCAGGGCAATCAGGAAGTTCACAGGAAATAAGGTTATCCACTGTCTGGCTTTTGGAATTTAAAACAGAATAACGTTCATTATTTAAACAAACAAAACTTTCATTTTTCAATTTGGCTTATCAGTAGCATGAATAAAAAACAAAATTTAAAATATATATTGCTTAACAGCTTCATCTTATAGCAACCACTCAGCATCATATTATACTTGAACACTTCAAAACTGTTCAAATGTCACCAGGTGGATTACTTCCTCTACCACAGAGTGATAGTGTTCCATAGTATCCATCATCTAGTAGTAAATTGTTTGGTGAGGTTTGTCTCCAGATAGAGATTTGGTGATCTCAGAGCAAATTAATGAGGCATTGTTTTGACACGGTAAATGGAAGAATTTTCTTTCTTGTTTGTATTTGTGTTTCTAATGTATTTTTAAATATTGAAGAGGAGGAAGTAGAGGGCAGAAAATTTAAAAGCTGAAAATTAAATTAAAGAATACTAAAGCTAAAAAATAAATCATGCTGTCCTTTTCAATTGCTCAATAAATTCAATTTTCTGGGTTTAAAAAGATATGTGTTTAGAAGATTAATCTTTGAAAAATATTTTTGGTTGATTGTATTTTTGTGTGAAGTTCAAACCCAGGTATTGGGTCCAAAAATTTTTCTGAGATTTTAGTTCTAACATTTACTAACTAATATATATTTTGTATGTAACTTTGCATCTAATGTAAGGTTAAATTAATATATAAAGTTAAAATTATAAATTATATTTATATATTATACAGTTATAATTCTATTATAAATTTAAATTAATATATAAAGATATATTAATATACCTAATATACTCTATTTTCCCATATTTGCATTGATTTCCTCTTTGTTAATTAAAAAAAACTAGTTTTCTGATTTATTCCAGTTGAGGGTCACCAAAAGTATAAAGAAGAAACATGGTGAATATCAAGAATGCCAGCACTACCCCAGTAATCTGTCTAACTGGATAGAAATATCTAAATCATATCAATCAAATAAGAATTCACTAGCAGTTTAGCCTTCTGAAATTAAAGACAGATTTTAAAATTAATCACAAATAAAAAATTAGGAGAAGCCTGAAATAAGGAACTTGTTTGCATAAGAGAAAAATATTTACCTTAGTCACTGTTGGGGCCCTTATTATTGTTTCCCATGAAGATTCTTGACAATGTCAGTAATAAAATGACTATTTGAAGAGACCTTTAAGATATTTTTCTTTTATTTTTCCCCTTGCTTGCCACAATTATAGCTAATTTATAGCATTCCTAGTATTATGATAGCTAATGTTTACAATAGTGACACTCTTGATGCCAAAACTTACAAATTAAAATGAGCACCAAGAAGATGACCCCACATTATTGACTCATGAGTTATTTGTTGTGGAGGCAATTCATTCATTGAGTGGATGGTTGAACCAATCTTCTATGAATTCATTCTGAAGAAAAACAATTCTTCAATATTCTATCACATTTTGATATATAGTCTTTATTTTGATCTTCCGTATGCCTAGACAACTTGTTCCCCATGAAACCCATTGAAATTCTCTATCGTTCTTCCTTATTTTTCCTGGAAGCCATCTATAATCTCTTCTAGTTAAAACTTCCATCTTTGGAATTTTAATAGGACTTTATGCTGCTCAAGAAGTTGTAACATCCTGTGCTTGCTAATAGCTTTCTGCATGCATCCTTCCTCTTCTACTAACCTGCATTTGTAGGCATAGGGGAGGATTGGTCTGGGATCTATTATGAACTTTTCTTTATTTAATTCATGCAGGAGTTAATATAATCTTCTACACAAAATAAGTACTTTACACCTACTTAATTGCTAATTTGAATAAATAGAAAAAGGAAAAGTTGAGATTGAAGTCTAGGTGGGTTTGGTATCTATGTGCAATCTTCTGTCACCACTTTTGTTCTCATGGAATATATATTTTTAAGCATTATTTCACAAGTAATGTGGCATTTGTGCTTATGTATGTATATATGTGTGTGTGTGTTTATTGTCTCATTTTACTTTGTCTTGGAATTCAAGAGAACATACCTATTTACTTGCCTTAATTCCATCACTGTTGTCAGGTCATGGCAATATCCTAGAAGGAATGTTTTTAAGCAATGGCAAAGTAAAAGCAATTATATTCATTGTCTAAAATGAGGTTATATATTTTTTTCGGTATTAGAGAAAACTAAAAAAATTCCTAAATAAAATCATATCTTCCATTATGGAGATATATAATTGCTTAAAATCCTTAGACATCTAGGGGATCTTGTGTTGGGTCAAGAGTCAGAAAGACCTGCATTCATAATTAGTCTCAGGCATGTACTAGCTGTGTGATATTGAGCAAATCATTTAATCACTGTTTTCTTCAGTTTCCTTAACTGCGAAATGGAGATAATAATAATAGCACATATTTGATTGGTTTGTTGTGAAGATCATCTGAGGCAAGATACAGGACTCATATAGCATACTTCCTAGCAGACAATTGGTACAAATGATTGGTTAGTTCCTGGCCTCCATTATCAAAGAAGACCAAAATGATATCACTACATTAGAGAAAATTACAGTGTGTCTGACTGTGACTGATCAGACCAATACAACCTCAGAATGTTCTACCAAAATAAGACACAAATAGTGCATATGAACACCTGTAGTGCTTACTCTAAACTTATATAACTAATGTTTCCTCTGAGCTGTTTCAATTCTGCCTTCCTCAGAGTACAGCACTATCAGTGAAAAGTACATGCCCTTCTGGGTGGTCCTGTGCCAGTGTCTCCCATGTTGCACAATAAATTTTAAAGTTCTTAAGAGAGACCTTCAGGGTACTACTTTTTCTGGCCCTCTTATGAGCATTTGTCCTGTGTAAGTTCTCCATAAAAGTCTTTTTGGCAAGCATATGTCCAGCATTCTAACAATGTGTTGAACCGATAATAGTTGTTGGCAGTTAAACTTGAGAAAGGACTTCAGTTTTTGGTATCTTCTCCTGCCAGGTGATCATCAGAATCTTCCCAAGACAATATAAATGGAAGAGATTCAGTTTCCTGGTGTACTGCTGGTAGATTGTCGAGGTTTCACAGGCCTAGGACAGAGGTCAGCATAATGGCTCTGTAGACCATCATTTTGGGAGTCAGTCTTATACTTCTCTCCCCCATACTTTCTTTATTATTTGTTTGTTTTTTGTTCTTTGCTTTGTTTGTTTTTGGCTAGGCAATGGGGTTAAGTGACTTTCCCAAAGTTACACAGCTAGGTAATTATTAAGTGTCTAAGAACAGATTTGAACTCAGGACCTCTTAACTCCAGAGTTGGTACTCTATCTTCTTCACCACCTAGCTGTCCCCATGCTTTCTTTCTTTATCAATGTACCTCCTGGAAAGGACACTGCCACTGAGACCACTACTATTTGAATATGATACTTTCTGAGTTCTCTTAAAATAGGAGCTGTTAGTCTTTCACTCTATTGTATCTTGTATTGTTTATGAGTATGCACACATTCCATACTACAATGATGAGTAGAATCTTTTCTGAAGATTTTGTAGTGGCTTTTTTTGTATTTTTGACTGTAAATTGGAATCCTAGCCTGCCATGGTATTCAGAACAGGGTTGGGTAAGCTGACAACTTTTAGAGCACCTTTGATAGTCATTTCCTTATATTATGAAGTGAGCAGTGCTATCTTTAAAAGTGCTGCTTAGAAACTCTGGGGGCTGCCAAATCCAACTATTGCTTCTAGTGAGGAGATGATCCTTTGGTCTGGGCCACCTGTGTACAGGGTTGTGACTACATGGTGTATTCAGATCTGATACTTCATCACTTTCCTGTTGCCACAGAACTTTGAGATAAGAATGGTAAAATAGTATGGGTAATGTCTTTTGATTCATGAGTAAATTGGAATTAAGTGAGGCAGAGTTATAATAATAATAATATTGTTTGTTCTTCATTCTCGAAGAAGACCATGAAATCAGGGAGGTGATACCATGACAAGCATATGAAGAGGATTTTGGCGAGGGGATGCTGTGTCACCAATCTCACTTTCTCTTACAGAGTCATCTGGATCCAGTAGCCAGATATGAATCAGGACTCCTGGATACAAGGAAATTAGGATTGAGTGACTTGTTCAGCTTCATGCAACTAGTTAGTGTCATGTGTCTTAGGCCAGATCTGAACACCAATCCTCTTGACTCCAAGACCAATGGCTTATCCACTGTGCCAACCTAGCTCTGCAGAAGGAAATAAGGTAGAAAAATGTGTAACTTATAAATATGGAACTGGATGAATGCTGAAAAACTTAGATAACATATAATTGGAAAAAATAAAATAAAAGATTACACTTTTAAAAGGAACTGGTAAACCTACCCTATTTCTATATTTATTTTGTATTTTTCTGGTATTTAATCCTATGGAATCAAGTGTCTCCAAGTTCTTCACCAGGGTCTCTTAGATATGTATCAATTGCTTAAGATTCCCTCGAGTTAACAAATACCTAACTCTCAGTCAAATTTGTGGTTAAGCTAAAACTCTTCAACTTCAAGCATGCTTAGGTATACAATCTTTTTTCATTGAGGCATCCTCAGTCCCTTCCTGGTATCACCCAGTCCTGCCCCTGGCTCTACCTGATCCCTCCCCCAAAAGCTCTTTGACAGAGCCCCCTTTCCCTCTCTCTCTGGTTGTGATCATCAGGATAATTTGTGGCTGCCTCTGTGGCAAGCCACTTGCTATACCAACTAGCATTCCTTCCTTTGTCTGACTACTTTTCTTAAGAATTCTCTTAACCTCCATAGAAAAACTTAACTAGCCCATTTTCAATACAGCCTTAACCTTTGTAATCAAGTTTCTTTTAATTCTTATCTTCCTGGGTGAGAGAACTCTGTGATTTTCTCACTTAACTGTCTCTGGGATCTATCCACCCCTGGCCAACACTGGGCAAAAATGTAAAATGATATGATAGCCCCTCAGGAAGTTCACATTCTGGGGCAGAGTTGCACAGTCTCACTCTTCCAAAGTCATCATGGTCCAGTGACAAGACAGAGTCAAGACAACTGGTGATGATTCTAAATGCAATGCATTAGTTTGGTATTTTCAACATCTAATTAAGCTCTAAGTGCCTGCTTTAATTGCACTCACAATCATTGGAATGAAGTGTTCTCATCCATTTATTCCACCAGTGGAAGACTTTATTTGGTTGGCATAGATACCCCCACCTCAACTCACCAGTAAGTTTGAGACTCCCTTAGATATCCTCAATCTGGTTTAACTTGTCTCTGTCTCCTGAAATGGTTTACATAGTTGTGACTTGTATGTATGCTCCAGCTTCTTGGAGCCACAGGTTAAGAGTTAGGTGGCTCAGGAAGCTATCAAAGGAGGAAAGCTTTGCTGAAAAGGACAGCTGTATTGAAAAGGATTCAGCAGCTCTCTACCAGAGGAACTAGTCTTTTTTGAACATGCCCTACTACTTTTACTACTGCTACCACTCCTAATCCTATTAGTCTCACTATCAGCTAAGGAATTCCTAACAGAACACCTGGTATTATGTTGTTAGAAAACATTTGAGTATGTTCCACTGTCTTTTGAAGGTGTCTTATTCCAAAATAATTTTTAATACCTTCTACCAGAGTGAGTGTATTTATGTGATTTGTTCACTTGGGAGAGAGAGATAAAAGAAGCTCTGGGTATATTTTTGAATATTGAACTTTTGGGACCTCTTTTGTGAAACTGTGATTTCAGCTTTGCTAAGAGTCTTTGACATCAAGTAGAGGATGATTTCTGTCACCTCTCCCAATGGAAAGGAATTTTAAAAGATGATGTCAGAAAGTCAGAAAGTCAGAAAGACTAGGTTCAAAGTCCACTATGACACTTAATTACCATGTAACCCTAAACTGGGGAATTTGTAGTTCATTAGCCTTTGTCTTTGCTCCACTTGATTTTTGGTAGTCTGAAATAATTCGAACTGGATGCTACAGTCTCTCTCAGGTTTGGTGGATGTTGCACAACCTTCTATATACACAGCATCTATTCCTAGTGAATGTTTTTTTTCTGCTTTTCCTAGATCTGGCAATTCAGAGTGTTGTGGTGTTTCTGGTTCCAGATTACAACCCTTAGCAGCCTTTTACTTTTGAAGGACTGTGGCAAAGTTGGATGTTGAGGCCTAGATAAGAGCCTAGGGATATGGTCTCTTAGGCACTTGAAAGAGGAAGGGGGAACTGAATGTCAGTGGTATATTTTAATATAAGTCTATGTCCTGTCCTTGGATCTGCTAGTGCAGTCTAATAACCAATAACCGTATAGCCTCCACCCCACATATGCTGTAATCCTCTGGAAGTCAGAGACTGTAGTTTATCTCAACTTCGTATGTCTTCTAGCACCTAGCATGCTTCTGTACAATACAAGTACTTTACAATTTCTTTTGTTAAATGTGAAATGAATGATCACTTTCTTTTGTGAACACTCAATTTTAATGTGTCACTCAGAGCTGAACACAGAAGTCAACTGGACTGCTGACCAACAGGAAGACATTTAATTTTTCCCTGGACACCAAACTTGTACCATGTTTTGGATGTCACATAATGATTATTTTATATTAGGGTCAACTAGATTCCCCAATGTTTGTTTCTTTCAATAAGAACCATTGTTATGCTGAGTATCTTCCATTCTTAAAAGAATAATGTGAAATTGTATCTCTCCACTATGGAAGTGGAAAAAGTAGGTAGAAGAATAAAGAACTACATACAGTATTTTTTCTTCTTCATGTTAAAGACAAATATTTTATCTTCTTTTGATTTTATTTTAGAAATTTTTCAGTAAAGGGAAAATAAATTGATACAACAATACATCAATATTATCTTACTAATGTTTATTTTTTAAATTTCCAGTATGAAAACCAATGTTGCTAATGAAGGTTCCCACACCCTGACTTAATTGCCAAATTCCCATATCAACAGGAAAATAACAACCTTTCTTTATGTCAATGGATCAATAAAAAGGTCAGTGATTTGTATGAAATTTGTAGATGATCTTTATGATGACTAATGAAAATACAAGATTAATGATCTTAACTAACTGCTCAAGCATGAATCTTCTAGAAGCTTCCCTGATAATTTCTTTCAACATGCTAATGTTGAAACAAACAATAATACTTTACATTTGCATAAAACATTATAAGTTAAAAAGTATTTTCTTGTGCATTGTGTCATTTATTTCTTACTACACTACTATAATATAGGAAATTAGTATCATGGCTAGGCCTTAAAGGATATATGAAGCAATTTAGGACAACCTTCTCTTTAGCAGATGAAGAAATTGAGGCCCAGAAAGAGTAAATGATATAACAAGATTCCATAGACAAGTAGGTGAAAAAACTTGAATTGAAACCCAGATACTTTAACTCCAAATCAAATACTATTCACTTGGAAAGATGTAAGTGAAATGAAGATTATCCCTATCCTATAGATGCAGACACTGAATCTTAGAGATTTAACTGTCATGGATCTAATTAAGTTATAAAATCACAACTAGAATGTTTTTCAATTCTAAGTCTTCAGGTATGTTATACACACGATTAATCCCATATAAAAACTTCCTATTGATACCACCAGCTATCTTCCATTCCTAAAATACATTGTTCTCATCTACATTTTGGAAAAGCTCCAGTTTACTTCAACATCCAATGTATTACTTTCTATATGAAATCTTCCCTGATTCTCCATATCTACTATTGTCTTTTCATCATAAGATTGTGTTGTATCTATTTTATATATGCTTATAAATTCATACTTTGTAAACCTAGGTTGAATTTAAGATCTTTGAAGATAGTTTCTTTTGACATTACAGCCCCAGTGCCTGGCCTGTTACTTGGTCCAGAGTAGGTGTTTGTTGATTGATTAAATGGAAAGATTTAAACAAAGTCTGGTAAGTTAAGATCACAACTTCTCCCCACATCTGAGGGGACCCATATTACCAGACCTTTATCCCTCATAGAGTTATGTTGCCAATCACAAGGATAGAGTAAGAATGGAACTATGTGGTCATCTAGCTCAACATATATACATATATACATATATATATATATATACATACATACACACACACACACTTGATACGTTGTTCATTTTTTTAGTGTTCTTTTTGCAAGGCAATGGGGTTAAGTGGCTTGGCCAAGTCCACACAGCTAGGTAATTATTAAATGTCTTGAGGCCACATTTGAACTCAGGTGCTCCTGACTCCAGGGCCAGTATCCACTGTGCCACCTAGCCTCCCCCAAGTTGTTCATCTTTGTCATACAATATTTAATCTATGGCAAAGGAAGGGAGTCACCCCAGAAATTACACTGCTCAACAATAATTTTCAGCAATGATTAGAACAGTTTTGCACCATAATACCTAGTGAAAAAGCAGATATTGAAGGAACAACTGAGCAAAAAAGCGAGCTACAAGTGTGGAAAAGAATGATTATTAAAAAAAAGAGATGAAATAAAAGCAGCACTGTGCCTATAGTAAATTAACTATTTAGGAAAAGAATACACTTGGAAACTCACAGATATATTGTTATTTATATTAGTCTATAAATGTCTAGGAAATGCTTATTTAGAACCAGCTAATATGAATCCACACTAACTTCTACAAAGCCCAGTGACAGGCATACCTCTCTAAGGGAAGAAAACCAAACTTTGAGGTTTAGAGTACAGATTGTCTTTGGAAATAATTCAAATTCAAATTTTATCCAAGTTAAGATGGAGGAAGATGAGTTAGTTCATCAGAGACATGTAGATGATGAGCATACATCAGAGACTTTGGGCAAGTCCCTGTATTTTTCTGAAGCTAAATTTCCTTAGCTGAAAATTGAAAGCAACAAGGAAACTGAGCAGTAACGTGGGCTAAGATTCAGAGGGAATTCATTAGAATTGCTTAAGAAAGTAGTCGTGTCCTTTTTCTTTTTTAATTGATGTTTTACTTTTCCAAATACATGTTAAAAAAAGTTTTTTTAACATTCATTCATATGTCTATGCATATTTCTAAGTTACAAAATTTCCTTCCACCCTCCTCTCAATGACAGTCAAGTTAATATTGTTCATACACATTTGTGTTAAATATGTTTACAGATTAGTCATTTTTGGTATGAGGAATTAAGATTAAGGTAAAGAAAAACAAGAGACTAAGAAAAAGTAAACATAGTGTTCCTCAGATTTTGGAAGATTTTGTTTTCTTTTGTTTTGTTTTACTTCCTCTGGATGGGGATGGCATTGACCATAGCCTGTCTAATACAGCTGTCCCAGTTATTTATCCTGCTGAGAGGAACTGCTTCCATCCAGGCTGATCTTCTCATCATGTTGTTGTTAATGTGTACATTTTGTTCTTTTGGTTCTGCTCCCTTTGCTCAGCATCAGATCCTGTACTTCCTTCCATGCTTCTTTACAGTCCAATCACTTAAGGTTTCTTATAGAACAATAGTATTTCATATTATTCATGTACCACAACTTTTTTAGTCATTCCCCAATGATTGGTATCCCCTCTATTTCCAATTCTTTGTCACTACAAAAAAGAGCTGCTATGAATATTTTGGAACATGGGGGACTTTTCCCATTTTTAGTAATTTCTTCTGGATATAGGCTTAGAATTGAAATTTTTGGGTAAAAGGGGATGATCAGTTTTATTGCTCTTGGGGCATAGTTCCCTATTGCTCTCCAGACTTGTCCTTTATTCTTGAGGAAAATCAATCCAGCACACAATAAACAAGCATTTGGGATTAAGGGCACATCTTTACCATGTTTTGAAATTTTAATTATCGTAACTTCCCACCTTTCACAAAAAAACCCAAAAAGCAAAAACCCTGTTTTTGGAATACCATTATTCTTCAGGTGAAACTGTATATACAGCAAAGAACACACAATTTATAAAGCATCACTATTGTGGATCATCCAAACTACTATAAAGAAATGTATAAGGGGTATGCAAAAAATTCAACCTATTCCAAAATAATCTAACAGATATTATTCATGAGTTGCATGATCAGAATCAATCACATTGTGTAGGATCATCTACACTGGTGAGCAAAGAGAAAAAAGACATTTTAGTGTGACACTGATAATAAGAAAAAAGATTAAGGATCCAGAGGAAGGACCATTCAGTGAGATTTAAATCTAAATCTAATGGATTCACAGAAAAATCATAGGCAAAAGTAACTCTGTATAAGAATATGCAAAGGTTGCAATTATCACCAGTGAAGAAAGTAGCCACATCAATGAGATTATGAATTCATGGAAATAACAGAGTATAAAGACCAAGAAGCCCCTCATTAAGGATAGTTATGAATATCTGGTAAGGTACATTACAGTAGATGTTTAGTTACACTGGGAAAATTGGGGCAGTCCCATTCAAAGCACATTTATATATATTTTAAATTGGTAAGAATTTTTTAAGTTTTTACTATATATGAGGCTCAAAGAAACTATGCCCTCACACAAAAAAAGTGAAAAAATCACTGTACCTAAGGAATTAACAATATAAATTAAGCATAAATTTGTATAATAGCTTATGAGCACTATAGAGTTAAAAAAAAAGGAAATAAGGTTGGAATAAGAAGGAAATAAAGTTGGAATAGTGATTGTTCACTTCATGGAGAGGTAAGACTAGAGTTGACTTTTTCAAAAAGAGTAGTATTTGAAATAGTAATAGTAATTGGAATATGTATAGAAAAGGAATAAGGGACAGAATGGGTGATGGCACAAAGGTAGAAATACTGGAAATTTTTTTAATTTGTAAGGATTCCAAGGATGCTTCCATGATAGTCAAATTCAGATACTTTTCTGTCACTACTTGAAAGTTATTTTTTAAGTGTATTATTTGGAGGCAGATTCAACATAATAGAGCAAAGGCAGGAATTCACATGAACTCTTTCAAATTCCCCTCTAAACTATTTTAAAATAAGACCAAAAATAAATTATGGAGTGACAAATTACAAAAAAAGTTGCCTTGAACAATTTTCCAATCCAAGGCAACATAAGAAGTCAGCAAAATAGGTATTTTCCAAGTGAATGGTAGTTAAACCTACAACTCAGTTCAGTGTAAGCCAAAACCTTGCAAGAATGCTAAAGGACTTAGAGATGATTGTACCAGTATCAGCAGCTCTGGGAACTCTCAGGTCAAAAATGATAAGGAGTCAGACAACTAGTCGGAAGATTAAAGGGAAAAATTTGCTTGTACTATACTTAAAGGATCCTGCTGCACCTACCTATGCATAGTTTTGCATTACAGTCCAAAATTATAAAAAGAGAGCCAACAGTTTGGTAAAAGAGGTACACATCCAGACACACACACACACACACACACACACACACACACACACACACACACTCACATGCACAATCACATACATACTCACAGATAACATAGAAAACAAATAGGCCAAATGACAAAAGAGACATAAAAATTTACTGAAGAGAATAACTCATTAAAAAGATTGGTTCAAAAATTGCTCTAAATCATTAATTATTAGAGAAATGCAAATCAAAGCTTCTCTGAGGTACCAGCTCACACCTCTCAGACTGGCTGATATGATCAGAAAGGGTAATGATCATTGTTGGAAGAGTTGTGGGAAATCAAGGACACTATTACACTGTTGGTGGATCTGTGAACTCATCCAACCTTTCTGGAGAGAAATTTGGAACTACACCCAAAGGGCAACAAAAATGAGCATACCCTTTGATCCAGCAATACCACTACTGGGTCTATACCCTGAAGAGATGATGAAAAGGGGTAAAAAAATCACTTGTATAAAAATATTCATAGCAGCCCTGTTTGTGGTGGCAAAGAATTGGAAATCAAGTAAATGTCCTTCAATTGGGAGGCTTAGCAAACTGTGGCATATGTATGTCATGGAATGCTATTGTTCAATTAGAAACCAGGAAGGATGGGAATTCAGGGAAGCCTGGAGGAATTAGCATGTACTAATGCTTAGTTAGATGAGCAGAACCAGAAAAAACACTGTACACCCCTAACAACAACATGGGGGTAATGATCAACCTTGATGTACTTGCTCATTCCATCAGTGCAACAACCAGGAACAATTTTGGGCTGTCTGCAATGGAGAATATCATCTGTATCCAGAGAAAGAGCCATGGAGTTTGAACAAAGTTCAAGGACTATTTCCTTTAATTTAGAAAAAAACAGATATCCTATTGTCTGATCTTTTTATCTCTTATACTTTTTGTTTCTTCCTTAAGGATGTGATTTCTCTCTCATCACATTCAATTTGGATCAATGTACAACATGGAAACAAAATAAAGACTGACAGATTGCTTTCCATGGGTGAGTGGGGGGGAGGGAATTAAGATTGGGAGAAAAATTGTAAACCTCAAATAAAACCTTTAAAAATAAAAATTAAAAAATTAAAAATAGATTAGTTCAAAAGGATCACTGAAGAAAGTATAATCTCTCAAAAAATAGAATTTTCCAAGTGGAAACTAATGATCCCATATGACACGAAGGAAAAATAAAACAAAATCAAAAAAATGAGAAAAGGAGAAGAAAATGTGAAATATCTCATTGGAAAAATCATTGAAAATAAAATAAAAAATTTTAAAAATCATGGAAAATAAAAAAATAATTAAGAGAGCTCATTCCTCTCTTCCTGAAGATGATAGCAAAATGAAAACTTCCAGAACCAAATTTGAAAACTACCAGGTCAAAAAGAAAACACTGCAAGCCATCAGAAAGAAACAATTCAAATACCATGCAGCCAAAGTCAGGATAATAGATGATTTAACAGTCTCTATATTTAAGTACTGAAGTGTTTGGAATATGATAGACCAGAAACCAAAAGAGCTAAGATTCTAGCCAAGAATGATTTGTGAGCAAAACTGAACAAAATCCTTCAGAATACAAAATATAGACATGTAATGATACAGAGAACTTTCAAGCATACCTAATGAAAAAATAAGGGCTGATTAGAAAATTTGATTTCCAAATCTAAGACTCAATAAAAGCATTAAAAAGGCAAGCATGAAAGAGAAATCTTAAGGGATTCAATAAACAGTTTGTATTCCTATACAAGAAAATAATACTTACAAGTTCTAAGTACTTTATCCTTACTAGAAAAGTTCAGGGTAGCATACATATACAGTGGGTCCTGGGTATGAGATGACTATAATGGAATGATATTCATAAAAAATAAAATTTATGGGTGAGAAAGAAGGATGCACTTGGAGAAAGGAGATGTAAATTAGAGAAAATTATCTTTCATAAAAGGAGTAAAATTATCTTTCCTTATCATTTGCAATGGAGAGGAAGAAAGAAGATAATGGGAAATGCTTTAACCTTATGTTCCTCAGAATGGCTCAAAAATGCAATGCCATACACACTCAGATAGGAATATAAATCTCTTACCCTAGAGGGAAATAAAAAGGGAAGGGGAGAAGAGAAGGGAAAGAGGGAGGGAAGATTAAGGGAGGGACTGGACAAAAGTGAAATAAGCTTTTGAGAAGAAACAAGATGAGAAAGAGAGACAGACAGACAGAAAGACAGACAGACAGACAGACAGAGACAGAGACAGAGATAGAGAGGTGAGAGAGAAAGGATAAACAGGAAAAACAAGATGGATGGAAATGTGTTGTGAATATGAAAGGTATGAGCTTCAGTACATAGTTGAATAAAAGTTAGAATGTAACAATATGTTGTTTATAACAAACATACTTGTAACAGAATCATAACACAGGAAAAAAATAAGGGTCTGGAAGTCTATTAAACTTCAGTTTAAAGAAAAATTTTTAAAAAGTGATAGCAATCTTGATCTAATTAAAAGAGACAAAGAAGGAAATTGCATCTTGCTAAAAGGTACCAAAGACAATGAAGTGATGTCAATACTAAACTTATATACACCAAATTGCATACCATCCAAATTCTTAAAGGAAAAACTTAATGAGTTACAGGTGGAAATGGACAGTAAAACTACAATTGTTGGGTACTTCAACTTTCCCCTCTCAGAACTAAACAAATCTCAATAATAAACTAGAAGTAAGTTAAAGAGATAATAGTCTTTTAGAAAAGTGCTGTGATAAATTTTATTTAGGTTTTTTTTTTGCAAGGCAAATGGGGTTAAGTGGCTTGCCCAAGGCCACACAGCTAGGTAATTATTAAGTGTCTGAGACCATATTTGAACCCAGGTACTCCTGACTCCAGGGCCGGTGCTTTATCCACTATGCCACCTAGCTGCCCATGTGATAAATTTTTAAGTTAATTTTTTCACAATACTACAATAGTCTTGTTGTAAAAGTAAACATAATCCCCTCTCTCCCTACAAAGATTTAGATACCTCAAGAAAAATAAAGTGAGAGAGAAAAAGTTCGTTTCTGTTTGTATTCAAATACATACATTCTCTATGAATCCCAGTCTTTATCATAAGTCCATCAGATAAGTTGCTTCAATATTTTTTCCCTCACTTGCTATTGCTAACTGTATTTTCCTATTTCTCCCCACCCTCATTTATTCTATTCTCTCTTTCTTTTCACCTTGGCCCTCATTAAAAGTAGATTTTGCCTTACTACCCTCTCCCTCAATCTTCCTTCTTTTCTATCACCTAAATACCCCCTCCTCTCCCTGTTTCTCCTTTCTCCTGTTTTCCTTGAGGGTACGATAGATATCTATACCCAATCCAGTGTATATGTTATTTCTTCTCTCAGCCACTTCTGATGAGAAAATATGCTTGCTCATTCCCTCTCACCTTCCCCCTTTTCCATTCCATTGCAAAAGCTTTTCCTTGCCTCTTGTATATGCAATAACTTACCCCATTCTGCCTCTCCTTTCCTTTTCTCCTAGTACATTCCTTTCTCACCCATTAACCTCATCTTTTTTTTTAACAAGTCAATGCGTTAAGTGACTTGCCCAGGGTCACACAGGTAATTATTGTGTCTGAGACAAGATTTGAACTCACGTTCTCACTCCAGGGTTGGTGTTCTATTCACTGCACCACCTAGCTGCCACCTAACTCCATATTTTTAATATATCATACCTTCAAATTAAAATTTCTCCCTGTGTCTTGTCTATTTATGCTCCTTCTAACTGCCCTAATAGATGAGAAAGTCTATAGGAATGATCAGTATCATCTTCCCATACAGGAATACAAACTGTTCAAAAATCATTAAGTCACTTATGATTTGCCCTTCCCATCTACCCTCTCTATGCGTCACCTGAGTCCTGTAGTTAAAGCTCAAACTTTCTATTAGTCTCTGGTCATTTCATCAGAATAGTTTGAAAGTCCCCATTTCAATGAATATTCATCTTTTCCCCTGAAAGAGTATATTTAGATTTACTGGGTAGTTGATTCTTGGCTGTAATTCAAGCTCTTTTGCCTTCCAGAATATCATATTCCAAGCCCTATGATACCTTGATGTAGAAGTTGCTAAATCTTGTGTTATCCTAACTGTTAATTCCACAATATTTGAATTGTTTCTGTCTGGATGCTTGTGATATTTTTCTCTTTGACTGAGTAGTTCTGAAATTTGGCTATATTAATTCTAGTGGTTTCCATTTTAGGATCTCTTTCAGGAAGTGATTGATAGATTCGTTCAATTTCTATTTTTACCCTCTACTTCTAGAATATCAGGGTAATTGTTCTGGAAAATTTCTTGAAAAATGAAGTCTAAGTCCTTTTTTGATCAGGACTTTCAGGTAGTCCAATAATTATTAAATTATCTCTCTGGATCTATTTTCCAGATCAACTTTTTTTTCCCCAATAAGATATTTCCCATTTTCTTCTAGGTTTCTTTATTTTGGTTTTGTTTTATTGTTTCTTGTTTCCTCACAAAATCATCCACTTTCTTTAGCTCCATTCTACATGGAGAAGGAATTATTTTCTTCAGAGTACTTCTGTATCTCCTTTTCCATCTGGCCATTTCTGCTTTTTAAGGCCTCCTTTTCCTCATTTACCTTGTGAGTTTCTTTTTTCTAATTTGATGTAAACTGGTTTTTAGATGTTATTTTCTTCAGCAAATTTTTAGATTTTTCAAGGCAATGGGGTTTAGTGGCTTGCCCAAGGCCACATGGCTAGGTAATTATTAAGTGTCTGAGGCTGGATTTGAACTCAGGTACTCCTGACTCCAAGTCCAGTGCTCTATCCACTGTGCCACTTAACCACCCCTTCTTCAGGATTTTTTTTGGAAATTCCTTCACCAAGCTGCTGGCTTAGTTTTCATGATTTTCCAACATCACTTTTATTTGTCCTCCCAATTTTTTCTCCGTCTCCATTAGTTCATTTTCAAAATCTTTTTTAAAATAGCTTTTCAATAGCCTGAGAACAATTCATAATTTTTTAGGTTTTTTTGCAAGGCAAATAGGATTAAATGGCTTGCCCATACAGCTAGGTAACTATTAAGTGTCTAAGACCAGATTTGAACCCAGGTACTCTTGCCTCCAGGGCTGGTGCTTTATCCACTGCTCCACCTAGCTGCCCCAAAATTCTTATTTTTTTATAGAGACTTTGGACACAGAACCTTTGACCTTGTTATCTTCTGAGTGTATATTTTGATCCTCCATAGGACCAAAGTAATTGTCAATGATCAGATTTTTTTCTTCTTTTATTTGATCATTTTCCCAGTCCATGACTTCATCTTAATTTTTTGTTAAGGTGGGGCTCTGTCCCCATGGTGCAGGAAACACTGTCCTAAGCTTTTGTAGTTTTTGTAACTGCTTCAGGGCTAGCCCCCCCCCCCCCCAAGGACCTCAATTTCTCCAAGGACTTATGAGAGCCTATGACTGCTTTCCTGACCTGTGCTCTGGTCTATGGAGTAAGCAAAGCACTACCCTATGCCTTGGAACCCATGAGGAGAGTCCCTATTCCACCATGGCGATAAAGATTCTTTTCCTGAGATTGAGGCTCCAAAGTCAAAGAGGACTGCTTCAGGGAAAATAGAGAGACCTCTTCAGTCTCCCCTGATTCCCTTGTCTGTGGGTTGAGCACTTGTGAAGCAGCTGCTGGGTGGTTCCCTGATGGATGTCTCCCCAGGCCTGCTTCCTGGTACCCCAGGTCCAGTTCTACATTGTGGCCTGTGCTGGACTGGACTCCACATTCACTGTGGTGTGGCAGAGTTTTTCTACTGAGCTTCTAAGTTGTCCTTGGCAATCCCTGGACTGAGAAGTCTGAAAACTGTCACCGCTATGACAGACCCTAGTGCTCTCAGGGACCCAGCCATCCATCCTGTGGGCTGTTACTGGATGGCTAGAGTCAATTTTCTCCATGTGGCTGGACTGAATTGTGGCCCCTTTCCAAACCCACTGTTATAGACCCTTCCTGTGGATCTTCCAAGTTGTCTTAGACTGGAAAATTTTTTCATCTGGTCTTTCTGTGAATACTGCCACTCTAGAATTTGGCTTGAGTCATTTTTTAAAAGACATTGGAATGGTCTGGGGAAAGCTTTAGGGAATTTCTGCCTTTGCTCTGCCATTTTGACTTTGCCCCACCAAATTCCTTTCCTTTTAAATGAAAGGGGAAAGAAATTGGAGAGGGTGAGAATTTGGATATAAAAAATGTCAAAAATTATTTTTATATATTATTGCAAAAATATAAAACATTTAATTTCCTTAATAAAAAATTATAATGTATAGTTAATAAACATTATTTTGGGAGGACAAAATTAAAGCATAGAAGGTTTCATATAAATTGTTACAAAGTGAAGTGAGAACCGGAAGTATGATTCAAAATATAGCATCATATATTATAAAAACGATCAATTTTAAAGACTTTTATAAACTAACAAAAATTAAAGGAGTCAAATTAGAAGACCAATTTAAACAATAACAATAATACTTTGAAGAAAAAACAAATATGATAGCTCTTGGAACCTTGATCAGTTCAACAATCATCCATGATTTGATGATGAAGCAAGCTATTCAACTTAATGATAAAGAGATAATGAAATTAATTTGAACAATGAGATTATGCTTGTATATAGTCAATGAGGGTATTTATTTCACTTGAAAATGCATATTTGTCATAAAAAAATTGTTGGGTTTTTCCCCCCTCATTTTCACTACCTTCCCAAGTTCAATAATGGAGAGTATGTTCCAGAACTTTATGTTCCTTATCTCTTAGCACCTGGGGAATAGGAACATTAGGAGCAAGGGTTAAGGGTGTGACTTAGGAATATTTCAATTAGAGAAAGAGAGATCAAGTGAATTTCACAGACGTCAGGCACTACCTAAGCTGTGTCTGGATTTTCCTAGTATTTTCCATGCTATAAGCAAGGACATAATTTTGCCAATTAGAATCTATGCTATTTCAAATTCTATAGCTTTTGTGCTGATATTTTTCCAGACTCAATATTATGTAATTTTCAGCATTGGTTTTTGTTGCTGTTTTTAATGAAAATTAAAGTTCTTTCTACACATAATTGAGAAAAATATAAAATAATAAATAAGAGTACATTTGCATTTTAACATTGCCTTGTTTAATGTCTTCCTGAAACAAAACAATTTGAAAGCAGAGGACAAAGAAATTTCTCATATGCTCTGTCTAGAGGCCTAGATTGAATTAAAGATCATGTAACTCCTTGACCCTCTATTCATTTTACTGAAAACACTATGGCATTTAAAACAGTGTAGTCTTCCAGAGAATAATGAATAATCCAAATACAGAAGGCCCATCCATCACATAGGATTAATGTGAGAGAACAACAATGCTTGTACCCTTGCATTGTCTCAGGTATTCCTTCAATTCTTTCTTGGAGAAAGTGTTGGAATCAGACCTACATTGTGCACAGGAGTTATGGAAGGCAACCTTAAAGATGGAACAGCAGTTCAATATACAGACCTTTGTGGTAAGATAAGATGTAGGCTATCCTAAAAATGTATCCTGATTCTCAGAGCATAGGTGGAAGACTTCTCATAGACCACCTAGTCCACCACCCTCATCTTATACACAGTCAAATCTTCCTAAAGTTACAAAGATTGTTAATGAAAAAAGGAGGATTTTTAAGCCCAGATCACTTAACTCCAAAGTCAAATCTCTTTTCACTGTGTCATGTCATCACCCTCTCTTTTTTTTAATTAGTTCATCACTAACCCTCTAAAATGTTACCATACGGATTAATTTCTGCCTAATAATATTATCTATTTATTAATAAGAAATGTCGTTAGGGAAACTGTAGTAAATCTTTTCCATCATGATAGCTGAGTTAAAATTTTCAATAAGTTGTGGGTGAAAAGGCTAATTAGTCACCACCTTGGTTGGGAGGGAGGTCCAGATTGCTATTCCATGCTTGTTGATCAATCAAAGTCCTAGAGTCAAACAATCCATTTAATTAAAATATATTCAGATATTCTTCCCTAACATCAAAGTTTTTAAGAAGTTCCAAGGGCAATTTAAAAATAACCTCAGAAAGATAAATCAAATGGAAATTCTAGACAAAGGAAGCTTCTCTCTGGTCTCACAAATTCCCTATCAAATTCTTAAAAACAGATCCCATACTCTTATTACCCAAAGATATCAGTTTAATTCCTAGATCATTGTACCTAGAAGCAACTGCCCTAGTTGAGCAACATATTTTTGTTTATAAGAATCCCAGATGCAATTTTTGAATGTGTGAGTTTAACCCACATCTTCCTAGTTCTCCCAATTCTCCTGACTGCCAAAAGCTGTATTTTGGAAAGTCTGAACAGCTAGAAAGGAAATTAAGGCCAGTTGAGGTACCAGAGAATATCTAGGTGGCACAGTGAATAGAATCTGAGCCTAAAATCAGGAAGACTTTAGTTCAAATCTGGGTTTGTATACTAGCTGTGTGACTCTGTTTACCTTCATTTCCTCAACTGTATTGTGAGCTGGAGAAAGAATTGGAAAATTTGTGCCAGCATCTTTGCCAAGAAAAGCTCAAATAGGACCACAAAGAATCAGACACAACTGACATGACTGAACAGAACCTGGATACAAGGAGATTGGCCTTTGAGAAATGTGAAGGAATATTGAAATGGTGAAATTGCCATCAAGATGGCTATTTTAATTTTTTTTTTTTTGCTAAATCTAGGTCTTCTGAGGAACACTTAGTGATCTTGAAAAGGGACACTATATAAACAATCAAACTAAACAAAAACATCACTATATTCCTTTGAAAATGATCTTAAATAAATGTCACTAAGATAAATAAATAAAGATCAAGAACTCCTACTTAGATGAATATGCAAGGAAATTGACCTAAGCAAAAAAAAAAAAAAAAGACAACATTCTTTGCATGTTGTAGAAGAAAAGTCTGAAAACTAATGTCATCTCTAGTGGAACCATACCAAGGTCTGAACATGGACACTTTGGACCTGCACGTAGGTGAATGGACAGAGAAATGAGCAAAGGTGAGTCCAGTTAGGGATATACTGAGGAAATCAATCTGAAACCACTCTGTAAAGCTCAAATAGTTTAAGATGGAGGAGTCCTGTATAAACAGGGCCCTGGATTGTAAGAGGAGGCAGAAGGGAGTTGCAGAGTGAATAATGAATGGACCTGCATACCAACACAGAGAACAACTTCTCTTAAGATTTTGAAATTCCAGGCTAATCTATCCAAAATCTAGAGTAGCTGAAAAAGGACTAAATCCTATCTATCCTATTGAGGAATTATAAAGGGAATCAGCTTTGGCACTACCCCCAGGAATATATTTTGTTGTTTTTTCAGTTGTTTTCTTTTTCCCCTGAGGTGAATGGGGTTTAAGTGACTTGCTCAAGGCCACAAAGCTAGTAAGTGTCAAATATCTGAAGCTGGATTCAACTCATCTCCTCCAAATTGCACATGTGGTACTCTATCCATTGTGCCACCTGCCTGAGCCATTCAGTTGTTTTCAATTTTTTCTGATTCTCCGTGACCCCATTTGAGGTTTTCTTGGTGAAGATGCTGAAGTAGCTTGCCATTTCCTGTTCTAATTCACTGTACATATGAGTAACTAAGGCAAACTGGGTTAATGAGCTGTTTAGGGTCACAAAGCTAGCACTACTCTGAGTCTATAAAAGGGAAGGAAAGAAGGAAAGTCTTTGTCTACAGTGACTCCTAGAGTGGATGCAAGAAATCAAGGGAAAGCAATCTGGAATTATGCCCAAAGGGCAATAAAATTGCGCATACCTATTAGTCCAGCAATGCCACTACTGGGTCTGTACACTGAAGAGATCATGAAAAAGGGTAAAAACTTCACTTGTACAAAAATATTCATAGCAGCTCTGTAGTACCAAAGAATTGGAAATCGAGTAAATATCCATTATTTGGGGAATGGCTGAACAAATTGTGTCATATGTATATTATGGAACATTAATGTTCTATTAGAAACAAGGAGGGATGGGAATTCAGAGAAACCTGGAGGGATTTGCATAAACTGATGCTGAGATGAGCAGAACCATTGTACACCATAACAGCAACATGGGGCTGATGATCAATCTTAATGGACTTACTCATTCCAGCAGTGCAATAATCAGAGACAATTTCAGGATATCTGTGATGGAGAATACTATATGTACCCAGAGAATGAACTGTGGACTTTAAACAAAGACCAAAGTCTATTACCAGCAATTTTAAAAAGTATTATTTACTATTATAATTTTGCTATCTCTTATATTTTATTTTTTCTTAAAGATATGATTTCTCTCCCAACACATTCAATTTTGACCACTGTACAGCTTGGAAATAACATAAAAATTATCAGACTGTCTTCTGTGGGGGGATGGGTGAGGGAAGGGGGGAAATTGTAAAATTGTAAAATTTTACAAAAATAATAGGTAGAAACTGCTATTGTGTATAATTTGAAAACAAGTAAAATATTAATAAAAAAAGAAAAGTTGGAACTAGCAAAATTCTGAAAATAAGAATAGAATAAGCAGAACTCAATGAAGCAATAAGAGAGATAAAACATTAAAGAAACTGAAAGACTATTGTAATAAATGAGATATCTATTTAAAAACAACTTACCCGGAAGATAGGACAAGAGAAAATTTAGATCATTCTATTTCCTAAGGCCCCTATCAATAAAAGTCCATATCTGATTAGCATATCTTGAAGAAACTATAATAGTTTCAAACTTTGTGAGTTAGGGGACAAAGTAAAAATAGAAAAAAAAAATCTCCCAGTTGCCCCCTGAAAGATACCCCAAATTTAAACACAGTTAGAAACTGAATAACCAAAATTCTTAATTTCTAAATCAGAGAAAAATTATAGAAATAAATAAAGAGAATTAGTACACATCCTAAGGAGGCTAGAGTAAAATAGCAGCTGACAATTCTATGGCATGCTAAACTTTTCAAAGAACATTTTGCATGTTCCTATTTGACTCTGTCAACAATACTATGAGTAAGGCATAGAACTCATATACTTAATAAATGTATGATCTTAGGCAAATACCTTAACTTCTCTGGGCCTAAGTATTCTCATCTGTTACAAGAGATAGTTGAACTCAATGACCTTGAAGTTTTTACTTCTAACTCTAAATATGTGATTGTTTTGATAATTTTATTAATGAGAAAACTGGAACTCTGAAAATGTGATTTAAGTGATTTACCCTTGCCCACATAGCAAATGAGTATGTGAAACAGTTTTGTCAGCCCAGTTATTACTAACTCCACATCTTTCACCCTATCTACTGAATATACTGATAGACTAATTCAATTGTTGTCTCATTGTTCATTCAATCTTAGATCAGAGTGTATACAATCAATATCCATCATTCTCTTGATTTTTCTTTTATGAAATTTTAAACTGATCTCTATTAGCTGGTTATGGTTGATTCTTTACTAAAGAATCTCTGTAGTTTCTTACCCCTTTCTCAGTTCCTTATTATGGGACAATCTTTATTTCACCCACAGAAAATCTAAAAGTCATAAAAGCCTCAAAGAAATCTATTAATAATAAATGAGATTATTTGGTCTTTATGGGTCCCCATGTTTATGTATAATGGAAACCCTGTAAAGTCTTGAATGTCTGGAAGGAAAAACAATCAACTAAAACTTTGGAAATTCTGGAAAGGTAGCCTTTTGATCAGTCAGTCAAAAAGTATTTGAGTGTTTGATATGGGCCAGGAACTGTACTAAGGATTGGGGAAACAATGAAAGGCAAAAATAATGCCTGGCCTTGAGGACTTCATATTCTAAAAGGAAGACAGCATAAAAAAAAAAAAACTTGATTGTATATAATACATGTGTCTACATATATTTATATAATATATTGATATATAATATTAAGATAACTTGGAGGTTATCTTAGAGAAAACATATTAGCAGTAAGGAAGAATCAGGAAAAATTTCTTGCAGAGAGAGAGAGAGAGAGAGAGAGAAAGAGAGAAATAGTAAGCATTTGTGAAACATCCAAGTGTTATGTAAATGATAACTATTATTCCTGTATTTCCTGAATTTGTCATAAAAGGGAGGTGTCAGAGAGCAAGTTCAAGGTGTTTTATTCCCTAATATTATTATTAATTATTATTATTATTATTATTATTATTATACTTTCTTATATTTAGTAAGGTACTAAAGACTTTTTAGGAGCTATGTGTGATCTTCTCTTCAAGATATTAGAAAATCTTTCTTCCATGGCTAGGCCAGATCCTTTATTTCTCACATATTAGGGAATTCACAAGGCGAATTCTCAAAGCTGGTTGTGCCTCTGAGTAGAAGGCAAGATTTTGGAACTGCACTGTTATGGAAATCTCCCTACTCTAACTAGGAGAAAAAGATTCCCAGAGGGACATCACTGAGAATTTCTATATCAAATGCTTCTGTAAAATACTCTATTTCTGCCCTGGTTGCTGCCAAATTTTGGGTCACAGACATTAGTTAGTCTCTGATCTCTAACCCATACTTCAAAGGGAAAGTAAAGGCAAAAAGTCAGACTAGCTCTCATTTTGGTTAGGTGAGATTAAAGAAGGCAATGCATCTCCCGAAAGCTTCTGCCCCAATGTAGCTATTATTTTCCCCTTACTCTAAGATGGAGGATGGGAGGGAGGAGGAATCTACTTATTATGCTCTTGTGATATCCCCTTTAAAAAGGACAGAATGAAAATAGGTGAAAAAAGAAGCAGACCTATTAAATTTGAGAAACAAGTGAAATCAGCAAAACGCCATTCAACAAGTTCTAGAAGACCTTCCATCTATAGAAAATCGCTCTTCTATTGTTCAGTCTGTGTATTCATTCTCCACGTAAATGGGAAAATAGATGCTTACTCAGTGCTGTACAGGTAGGGAGTAAAATCAAAATGAAAAACAAATAATTTTTCTTAAAGTTGTGTCTCTAAAGACCCAAATATTCTTGACAATTTTCCATTTTTTTATTTAAAAAAATATCCACTTTAGTCTTCACTCCTTTCTCTATCTTAAATCTATTACTTCCTCTCCTTTGCATTTGTTCCTCTTTGAAATGTAAATATTTGTTCTCCTACTTATCCAGGGCATTGTTGTGTACTTCACACATGTTCTCAGGCTCACAGAAAGGGCTTTTCTGCCATCCACCCAGCCTCTCAACAGCTGTTCGAATGGCATAGACCCTAAGCTGGGCTTTTCTCAGAACACTTGGACAAACAACCCAGCATAGCCATAGCGTGCTCTGTTATCCCAAACATGCATGAATCCTTGAGTCTGTGCCCAGAATGACTGGCCTCGATGTTATTATTGTTATTTGGCCATTTTCAAGGGCCTGCAGTTGTACTCTGGGTAGCATAGGATGTTGGCAAGGATAGACCCCAAATTTCACAGAGGATAGATTGCTTTGAACTATTCAGCTCTTGAAAACTTTCGTTTTCCTATTTGCAAAATGTCTTGATACTGCCAAAAGCTTGGGGCGGGGGTGGGGGGGAGAGGATTGAAGGCTAAATAAAAATTGTCTTGCACTAATAGCTGTAAGCAGGCAAGCAAGAAAATTCATGCATATCCTTTCTGTGGGAATCGTGAGAGGCACTCAGCTTTTGGTGCATGGGAAGGAGGATTGGTTATAGTCCAAGTTGGCCAATAAGCATTTATTAAATATTTATTGTGTTTTAGGGAGAGGGGAAAAAAAGAAAGGTAAAAATGGTCCCTATCCTCAAGGAGTTCAAACTCTAATGAGGAATGCAATGCAAAAATAATTATGCATAAGCAAGATAGGAAATAAATTTATATATGTATATATCAATTTATATATCTGTGTTTGTGTAATTTCTATATATACACATATACATTCATACATACACACATACAGAGGTACCCATATATTTCTTTAGGATTGACTCTTGGATCTGTATTTGAGCAAAGTCACTTTCCAACTCTGAGTCTTAGTTTCTTTATGTGCAAAATTAAGAGGTTGGACTAGATCACCCAGCTCTAAAATTTTGAGATTCTAACATCTTTTTCCCTTTACATGTCAGAGCTAGTTAACCCAAGGGGCTTAAAGAGTTCAAGTCATCTGACATTCTTACATAAATATTTACTTCAGTCCCTAAAGTCAAGGGCTTTTTGTTGTTAGTTTAACCCATAAAACCTAATAACTTTCCTCCCGTGAGACAAATCCTCAGGATTATTAGCCCCTAAAATCATTTCATAGCTTCAGACATTTCCTGGCTTCTTGCCTTTGTTTAATTTCAGTCCCATGCCTATGAACCTATGAATGGACAACAATATCTATGAAATTCTTAAAAAACAAAATTATTCTTATTAAGATTCTATAAGTATTCTGCCTGAACCAATTAAAACTACTCCTTCAGGGTCATAGAGTATTTATTTCACTTAGGCCTTTCTAAATCAGAATTGTAAGAATTGGCTACAGAACAAGCTGTTTACTGGAGGCAATTCACATTATTACACTATTACCACAGAATTTTGAGGTGGAAAGGAAAAGAACAGAAAGAACAGTTAATCCAGCCTCTTCCTTTGACCATTGAGGAAAGTGAGGGAGGTCTAGAGAAAATGAGATTTTCTATGTCCTTGACCTTATTCCCTCCTGAAACTTTTAGTATTTTGCTTATTAATCATTTTTTCTTCTATTTCCTCTTCACCAAACCCAGTGGTTAAAAACATGCTCAAATAGACCTTAGATAATATGAAATTCATTTGATACTGGCATCCAATCAAGCTCTTATCCTATAGATATTTTCACTTTTACTACCAAATTCATACGAACAATTAAACTACATTTACTATGTCACTCCCTCAATATCTTTATATATCTCAGGTCCTGAAATCTTACTTCGAGATTCATTATTCAACTAAAACTGCCTTCCTCAAAATGACCAGTTATTTCTTATTGCTAAATCCTATGGCCTTTTTGTCTGTCTTCATTTATCTTGGATAATAGGCATATTGTGTGTTTCTGTGTGTGTGTGTGTGTGTGTGTGTGTGTGTGTGTGTGTATGTGTGTGTTTTCTTCTGTTGATCACTCCCTTCTGAATACTCTCTTCTGCTGCAGCTTAATCTGCTCTCTCTAATCTTTTCCCTTGACTATACTTTTTTTTTTTTTTAAATCTCTTTTTGATGGATGTATCTCTTGCCCTTTTAGAAAGAATATTCCTTAGGCTCTGTTCCAGAACCTTTCTGTCTCTATCTACATTCTCTCCCTTGGAAATCTCATTAGTTCATCTCATTATACCTGAGAGAGCCTAGAGTTATGAATTTCTCAAAGGTTACAAGCTTAGATTATTGGTGGTAGAAATGACAGTTTCTCGAGCCATATATTCAGCTCTAACATTTCACCTGCACTCATAATGTTTTATCAACTGACTTATGGATAGATATTTTCAAACAAAATTGTTCAAATTTTAATTGTTTTTGTTCCTTCCCTACATTTCATTCTTCCTTCATTATTTTTTTCTTTCTTCTCTTTTCTCTCTATCTTTAGTTCTCTTTTTCTCCCTTTATCTTTTCTCCCTCTCTCTCTCTCTTCCTTCCTTCCTTCCTTCCTTCCTTCCTTCCTTCCTTCCTTCTTTCCTTTCCTTTCTTTCTTTCTTTCTTTCTTTCTTTTCTTTCTTTCTTTCTTTCTTTCTTTCTTCCTTCCTGTTTTCTCCTTGTTTTCCATATTTTATTTCCTCCTCCTTTCTTCTTTCTCTTTCTTTCCTTCCTTCTTTCTTTCTTTCTTCTTTCTTTCTTTCTTTCTTTCTTTCTTTCTTTCTTTCTTTCTTTCTTTCTCTCTTTCTTTCTTTCTCCCTTCCTTCCTTCCTTCCTTCCTTCCTTCCTTCCTTCCTTCCTTCCTTTCTTTCTTTTATCTATCAATACCTCTTGGACTTTCATCTCTTGTGGAACAAAATACATTAAATTGTCTAACATGCCATTCTGATTTCAGTCTTTCACCTTTATAATCTATTTTCCATGCAGTTTTTAAAGTAATCTTTCTAAGGCATTGATTTGACCATGTCACTCTCCTGTTTACAAACCTCCATTGACTCCCCACTGACAGTAGGATGAAATATGAACTCCTTAAACTTATTAAAGACTCTCCATAATCTGACTTTATCCTACCTTTACAAATTAACTGAACAAATCTTCTCAATATTATTCTATGTTCCCATCCACAGTGTACTGTGTTGTTCAAGAAACTAAATATTTCATCTCGTATATTTGTAAAAACCATCTACTAGAATCTCCTCTTTCCTCATCTCTGTCTCTCAGAAGTTGCTATTCCATCCAGGTTCAGCTCAAGTCCTTGTTCCTCTGTAAAGCTTTCTTAGTATATAAATATATATATATATATATGTATATATGTATATATGCATACATATATATATATTTATAACACATATATATATATATTCATACTTATATACACATATCTATGCATAAATGTGTGTTTATAAATGAATGTGTTGTATACAAATATAATTTTTTTCCCAATTAAATGCTTTGTTTGACTTCCTATGATCCTCCTATACATGTATATACATTCTCTTTTACTAAATCCCTCCTTGATTTTCCTAGTTTTGTACCACTTATAAACATGCTGTATTCTCCCAACAAAATCTAAACATTTTAAGGGCAGGGTCTCTTTCATTCTCAACTTTGCATCACTAGCACCTGGCATAAAATAGACATTTATAAATATTTGTTATTTGAAATGAATTTAACTAAACTTTTGAATTTCACAAAGGGAACTTGGAGTTCAAGAGTTTTTAGGTAATTTAAAGTTAATTTATCTCTGCCAAGAACCATGCAAAGCTCTAAGATTTGCACACAAAATGCAAAAATAGTCTGTGCCCTCTTAAGGAAAGGGCAACACAAAAGGAGGAGTGGTGACTAGGGTGGAATAATTTGATCAGAAAATTATAGGATAGTGAAGAAGGTGAGAGAGGAATAGATTGACATACTTCTTTCAAGAAAAAATGGCAAAGTTAATTTGATGGCATTAATGATTACAAAATTGAAGATGAGGATGGTGGCATATGGAAAGGTTACCATTGTAGGGACATGGCAGAATATGAGACAGTGGAAGAAATGACAACAATGTTTAGAGAAAAGTGAAGTATGGAAGGATTTTTAAAGGAATAGAGGTCATGGAGAGGAAGTCAATAATGAGGAAAACTGATCCT